>NC_138155.1:20966379-21536379 GCF_964199315.1 Orbicella franksi | reverse complement strand
CGTTCGACAGAGAGATAACGCTATCCTCCGAATAAATTAGCACTATTAAGTGGATAGCGTGGTTTTTTTTCTTCACACTTAACCACTGGATAACGCTATGTGGGCTTACGTGTAACAAGAATTTTAACAAGTCTTAATTTTGCTTTTATTCAAGTCTTTAGTATGCTTCCCTGGATCGGTACCACTTTTGGGAAAGTTTTTAACAAGATTTCGATTGATGCAAACCGTACAAAGGTCTTGTTAAGATCCTACTAATTTGCTTATTTAATTTCAGTTGCTGCAGGAACTGTTATTGAAGGTGCCGAGCTTACAATCGATCTGTTGAAAGACGTCCTAAATGTTCTCGCTAACGTGAAACGCAAATGCGCCGTTGGATTTCACAACCAAAGTGGACTTGACTGGTAGCAGGGTTCTTTCTACTTCTTTTCTGGCACTGCGGGTGAAAACTTGCCTTATTCTGTTGATAATGGTAAAAGTGAATTTCGTATTTACAGAGGCTGCCTAGTGTAGTAGTAATCGTATCTATAACAAAATTGTCGATCGTGATTGGTTCTCCGCGAGCTTATTTGTCACGTAATCGTGTAATTGGATACCCACGTGATTTGCACGTCAATTACGCGCGCTTTAATGGTTTCCTTCGCACTGTTTCCTACAGTTTTCCAAACTTATGAAAAGCGTTACAGACGTTTTCACTCAAAAGAAGTTCTCAAAAGACATTTTAACTCCAAATTTTGTAATAGATACGATTAATTAGCAATTGGACCTCGTGTCGTACAATTCAGGGAGTAATCATGCTAGTAATTTCAAATCGGCCTCGCGCTTCTCGCTCGTCCGATTTTGAAATTACTCGCGCGATTACTCCCTGAATTGTACTCCACTCGGTCCAATTACTATTATTAATCAGACTTGAACTTGACCAACACAATATGACCAACACGACCGTTGCACCTTATTAGGTATCAATTTTTTTTTCGGACAAGATTCTTGCACAAATAGAATTGACCTTTTTACGCCATGCTTGTTTTATTATATCATCGTCCAAGTGATATCCCCATTTTTCAGTATTGGCGTCTCTTAAAAAGAGCCGAGACTCATAACTAAGAAGGAAATAAAAACCGTTGTCAATAAAGCGCAGACCAAAAACAAGTCACTCAGTACAGAGTTTTTTGTTGAGAGGTCTTAATATTAATTTTATATTTAAACATATGATAAACATTACAAAAGCAAGACACAACGTTTGAGTTTCAGTATTCAAGATTACAAAGTCGTAAACGTCTTTAACGTTGACGATGAAAAGCATGTTTTCTAAATTGAAACGTTGTGTGGTGATTTTGACTTGAACAGTTTAACATCTATTCTAATACTACGAAATTTCAAATGTATGTGTACGCTTATGAGTACTGGAACATTAAGTGTGTATGTGGCTTGCAGAAGGCGTGCACAGATATCTTCTCAAGGGTTATATTTTCTTGAAGTCCAAAGTTTAAAGTCTATTTGCTCGAACAGACAAACATCCTAACTCTTCTTCGTATAAAATAAAAATACTTATCATTCGATGCAATAAATCAATCTTTCATCATTACAATTCGAGTTCGACGGTAAAGAAGTCCGTTGTACTTACATTTTTTAAGTAGGCCAGGTTACATAGCAGGTCGAAAGATGGCATGTCGAAAGATGTGGCCTATGCACGTAACACTGAAAGCGGGTGTAATTATTTCTCATGGCCACACAATTCAGGATTACTCAGGGGAATATTTCATATAGTTTCCAGTATTTGCACGTTGTTATTTAATAATACCATCTGTATCTGACTTGTTTCATCATGATGTTCTTATTGGTACGAGTATGCTGTTACTCGTTTGTCGCACATTAAAGTGCTTTGTTTCTGATATTAAGACTTATTAACCATTTTGCTGTAATTCAGTAACGAGTAATGTTAACTGCTTTTTCTTAAACAAAGGAATACCTCTTTATAGGGTGTTATTTAAGCTAAAATCGCTATTTTTCGTAACGGTTTTTAATGTGCAGAAGAAAAACACATAACAACTTAACCACGTGAGAGGGATCTACAGCAGCAACTAGAACAAAAAAATTTTATTTCACCCTAGAGTTAAAAGGGAAGAAGAATTTACAATGGTTTTATATGAAAGCAAACATGATAGGGGTGCTGGCTACCCGAAATAACCTATGGGTTGAGGGGCAGTAGAGTCTGAAGAGGTGTGTTGATCTGCACACATTATCATTAAGTAATTCTTGTAAAACACTCTATACAACAGCTTGAATAAAGACTTAAAACTAGAAGGTAACTTTGTCTACAGATATTTTATATATATGTAGTTGGGGGCGACTTGCGGTACAGATTCATTGTCTTTCCCATCGGTACACGGTGGCAAAAATTACTCTGGAAAACTTTGATCGATCAGCAATTATGATTGAGACGTGTAATGCAACTAATCATTAGTACCTGTACTAAAATGGCCGGACTTTGTGTATTGATGACCCTGAAACTTCAGTTTGAAAATATCGTGTGCCTGACCTAGAATAAGCCATTTTACAGTTGTGTGCTTGGTTACCTGGCCTATGAATGCAAGCGAGGTTGGAGGTGATCTCGCTCTGATACAAACCTCTTAGCTTTCCTCATTTAATGCAACCTAGCATTGGAACAACTTGATTTACACAACAAAATCAGTGAGGTCTTTATCAAAACAAGCTCACCTCCAGCCTCGCTGCCATTCAGAGGCCAGGTCACTGAGCAGACAACTGTAAAAAGGTCTAATCTCCCTTCGGGTTATGATGCATTTCCCATCAATATCAAAATCAAACCAACGGGTGTTGGAGAAAAAAGTGTATACCTGCTGTCCAAAAGGAGGAAATACAGAACACACCTTACAAACTAATGATGGCAGGAACTGCATGAGTTTCCAGAGCTACTGAACTATTGATTACAATTAACTACATCACACTGTCGATCCCTGAGTGACGTAGACATGCGAACGTCCAAAAACGTTAGATATCACTCTGTGGGACGGAGAGCATATTTCCGTAAGCCAACGTTTTAGCGAACCTAGTGGCCCATCAGGCCGGCTAGGTGTATTTCTACCCAGACCCCCCTCCGCCACCACTACCCCGGCTAGGACGAGGCAACCTGCAGGGCTAACCCCAACATCATATCGGCGGGTACGCATTTCTACACCATACAAGCTAGAAAAATAATCTGACTTAGAAGCAGATAAAAGCTGTTTTAACCAACAAAAGGGTACAGTCCAATCTGTATTATCACGCTTTCAGCTGGGGTTGACACATTTTCGAATCCTTTCCAAACCAGCAATATGCCTTATTCAAAACGACTGTTTAATCAGACTGGACTCGAAAGAGCGGTGGAAATTGAGCCTACCAGCGAGAGTGTGCGTTAACTCTGGTTGAAACTCTGGTTGTTTACCATTTCCCCCCAAATTCCGGAAAATTCGGTCAGAATGTAAATGGGAAGACAATTTAAGCTCGACCGACCGGAAAATTTTAGAAATAAAAGGCACGTCTTGAAAGGTTGTCCAAAATTTCCCACCGAAATATCCCAGTGGCAAAATGTGCTTGCGATTAGCAATTCTTTACCGCCATCTTGGAATTATAATCAGGCTAAACTTTTGGAGGTTTTTGATTGAATAGTAAATGGCTAATCCGGACGGAATTTACCATCAGGCATTTTCCTTACCATTTGCACAAACAGAAAGCGTTGAAGAACCGGTTTCTCCATGTAAATGGTAAACAACCTCTGTCTCGTGTTATTTAGTTTTTATCCTAGAGTATTAAACAGAAAACATTTTCCGTGTTTCTTTTGAGAAACGAGAGATGCAGTGGGTAAACGAGCCGCAGGCTGGCGTTTCCGCAAATTTTTTCGCATTCTTCCAAATGCTCTCCAACAAATAATACGAGGGATTTTCAAACCTATTTAGGAATAAGTAAGACTTAACCTGAGGAATTTGGTATAATCGTCCCCTGGATGCAAAATCCCAAGAATTTTACTTAAACTGGATTAAACCGACTTAACCTGCGTCCAGATTTTACTGACTTTTCCAATGGCAAGACCCAGCCTGAACGTCCGCCATGTTGCCGCAGCCAACCCCCCCCCCCTCCCCTCCCCTTCCCCTCTCCAAAGGAAGATCAAATTCAGGGGTTGAGGATGAAGATTACACCTAAGATTTTCACAGTTTTTATTGCAGTAGTAATAACGAATAACGTAACTAAACCCCAACTATCTTCGCTTTAAGACTTTTTATCCACGGTTAATGGGGAGGTTAACACATGGTTGTGTCAAGTTCCATTTAAAAATAAAAAGGGCATTTGAGAACAAAAGAAAATTCATTAGAATTGCAGATACATTCGTCAAATTAATATTCAAGTTACGACTTTGCCACCACACGAGGAAAGAGATGGCGAACGAAGCTAATTTTAGCGTCGTTCTATGGTTCTTCTGCGGCAAAGGAACCTGCAAGTCGATAACGCTGCAGTCAGAAATGGTCATGGTAGATGTCTTATTGTACAAGGAGCACAAGACAGTGTGGAGCTTTGATTTACAAGAACTTTGTTTTCAAACGATGGCCGCAATTAGCGAGCAGTCAACATCGAAGAAGTTGCGGATTTCTTTCTCCATTTTGGAAGGGTCTTCTTGAGAGGTAATTAGCCAAACTTTCTATTTATGACATTTATAACTGCCTTTGATACTTATGTTGGTGTAACACAATCTATTTTACACAGAATTTAAGTTGTAGAAAATTTAAATTAGTCTTCGCCAGTGGCCAACAAACAGACAATTTTATGCTTGCAAGGGATCATGGGTGATAGGTTTGAGCATGGCGCGCGTGAAAAAAACTCTTCTTAGCTTTCTAGAACAGATTCTGCAGTAAATGATTTCTTGAGCCTTAATGTTTGTGAGCATGAATAGTTGAGAAACCTTGAAATTCCCGATAACAAACTCTCATTTCTGGAGTTACTTTGGTTCCGTGTGAAGGAATTTTCGATGTTGGCGCTTCCGATGGGAAGGAATTCTGTGCTTCAAAATGTTTTATGAAGAAGTTTTAGGTGCAAAGAATATTGGATGGTAAAATGCAAATAAGCTTTACCGCTGTGAGGTAAACATTAAAAGTTTCCTTAACGTATGAACAATCAAACTAACATCCCCAACTTTGTACAAGGTCGGGGGGTGGGGGGTGGTTAGGCCTCTTGGATCTCGAGTTTCAATGTCAGGTAAATTGATGGCAAATTAATCCACATTGTAAAAAAAAAATCTCATCTGCAAAGCTGACCAAGAAAACTAGAAATAACAAACAATTCCATTAAAACACGCAATTTGTCTCAACCTGCATGTGATAGTGTAGTTGCTATGGCAACGTCAAGTGACATAATGAAACATCTGAGAGATATAAAATATTAAAAATTAAATATTATTTTCAGAATTCTGAAAAAACCTCAAATGGGTGGCACTCCGCCTCAATTCTTGTACGCCCGTGTCAGAGGTCGGAAATTACTACGGATATCGTTCTTTAGTGCTGCGCATATGGACTTTTTTTTGAGCGGCGGATGGTGTCAGTGGTTGTTCTTGTTGCAATCGGAAGGCTTTTTGGCTCTACAAGTTAAGCGGGGGTCTTATTTCCGTAAAAGGGTCTTGTTAACTGAACGTACGGTATCTGCTAATGTTCTATTTCGCGCCCCGCTTGTCCTAAACTGCAAAAATAGTTGTACACCCGAGCTACAGCTATTTTTGCAGTTTAGGACAATCTTAGGTTAAGCGGGGAGGGGACAATACTCTGTCCTTTTTCTCGTCAAATTCTTGGGGGGAGATTGGCAGTATCGCTGTTAAAATATTAGTAAATGTTCGCTTCTGTAACCGTCTTGTTTATTTTCTCAATTAGGCAAACCACTCACTAAGTCACAGGCACCTGGAGAAAAGCTGTTGTGATTGACATGGACACACAGACAGTACGATGATAGCATAACTACAGGTCAGTTTTGTTAATTGTGAAACACTGTTTACATTCTATTTGGGTGATAATATTATAATTAGAATACAATTCTTGCAGTGTGAAAAGACGGAGTGACGCATATAGTTACGTGTAGTGACGCATAGAATTTGAAATCATTAAATAATAGTTCTCAAGCACAAGCTGTTTTCTCTTACGGCAGATTGTTTTCTTTTTGTTAAACAGCATGCTACTTTTCTTGTATTTACACAATACTTCTTTCCCTCCAGGCAAATTTCAAGCACTGAATGGCAAAACAAAAAAAGAAAGGAAGGAAGGAAAGAATAAGTTTATGTATGTATGAATCTATCCAACCATTCGTCATTCGTTCGTTCGTCTGTCCGACTGTCTGTCGGTCGGTCGGCACTACTTCGGTTACTGTTGTTTCGTACGTAGTTTATGCATGATAAGGGAGCAACAAGAGGAGAAAAAGGAAGCTTCAAAAAACAGAGATAAAAGAAGGATGACGGGTTGCTAAAACAGAAGAGGAAAGATAGGTTGAAAGAAAGATAAAAGGAACATGAAAGAAAAAAATTACAAAACGCTAAATCCCACTTTCAGATTTTATAATTATTCTTAAAATCCAAACTCTGAAGTCAAAACAAGTTTGCGCAGTTTTGTCATAACCTCTGGCAATTTCCGAAATTTTCGAAGTCCGCAATCTTCGCTAACCACTAGGCCACCGCATCTCCTAAGAAACATCTGAGAACTGCATTGCTAGCTTACTGTAAGTATTTTAAGTACCACTACATTCATTGATGTATCGTTTTTTTGTTTTCGTGCAGGATGCTTGGTGTGGTTACGATATCGGCAGCAACAGAGAAAGAAAAGAAAATGGAAAGAGAGACTGGCAGAGAAAAAGAGGTCGCAAGAAGGAACGAAAAGAAAAGAATACCATCGAGCGGTAAGAAGCCTAATTATTGTTTTTCATAAAGATAACTTAAAGATCTGGATAGGGGGATATGAAAGGCAGACAATAACAAGTGTTGGCTACCAGTTAAAATGTAGGCTGCTTCTTAGTTGTTGGAATGCCGATGCTGAGGCCAAGTCAAGTCAATTTCTTATGTTTTCAAATTTGGGGGTGGGGGAGGGGATGGAGAGAGGCACAACTGATCAGTTGTGTTTTAATTGTATCCACACCGTGTTTTTAGAAAAAATGTGGTGCCTTATTCGTTTCACTTTGTAATTTGAATGGGGTTGGTCTTTTTTGTTTTCTTGTTTTAAAAATTCGTTTCACATAATAAAATCCAGACAGTCAAAAAATCTTAACTGCTTTTTATTGACGTTTTACAAGTATATTTTGCCCGCGTAGATAAATAACGTCTAATTTATATGAGGTATAAAATATTTCACTCTTTTAAACATGTTTGTTTCTTCTATTTCCCTGCGGTCAAATGTCAAGCAATGAATGGCAAAGCAAGGAAAGAAAGGACAGGAAAGAAGAGTAACTTGAGATTAAGAGGTAAGTTGATTACTTTCATCTCATTTAGTTGTGGATTAAGTACACCCAAAAGGTTATAGAACCTCAATGATATGATATGGTAAACAAGGATGAGTTCAGCCATTCGTCTGTCTGTCAGTCGGTCGGTCGCTCGATACCACTGAAGTTAACTTTTTTTTTCGTAAGTAGTTAATGCACGATACGGAAAAAAAAAAAACAAACGAAGAAAGACAGGTTAAAAACATTGAGATGAAAGAAGGATTACCGATGGCTAAAGTGTTAAAAAAGGATCGAAAAACGCTAACTCTGATTTTCAGATTTTAACATTATTCTTCTCAAATTCCTTAATAGTTCGTCAAGTAAAAGCAAAGAAAATCACAACCGCGAAGGAGTTTTGGATACCTCTTCTTAATTAGCATAGATTTTGACGATTTTACTTCCCGTTTATTTCTTACTTTTTGTTTCGATTGAGAAGATCTATCAAACACTCGAGACAGTGTTTCATCCGCCATCCAAACACCTCGAATTTCTTCAGAAACACTCCGCTGTGCGTCGTATTTTCATCTCTCTTCTCGGTGTTTGGAAATCCCGATGAAACACTGTCTCTCGTGTTTGATAAATTACTTTAAATCCAAACGCTGTAGGCAGAACAACTTTGCGCACTTTTGTCCTAACCTCTGACAATTTCCAAAATCTTCGGAGTCCAGCGCGCTAATCACTAGGCCAAAAAATATCTGAAAACTACTTTGCTAGCTTACTGGTGAGCATTTAAGTATCACAACATTTACTGATGTATCTTTTTTTATGCAGGATCATGAGTATGTTAAAAATTTCGGGGACAGCCGAGAAAGAAAACAGGAAGCAAGAGAGACTGGTAAAGAAAGAAGAGGGGGTCAGAAGAAAGAACGAAAAAACATCAAGAGGTAAGACTCATAATAATTGTTTTTCATGATTTTTTAAAGATCTGGATAGGGGAATATAAAGGGCAGATTATGGTAAGTGCTGGGGAGTTTTGTTGGTAATCAGTTAAAATGTAGGCTGCTTCTTAGTTTTTGGAATGCTGAAGTCTTTTCTCTTTTAAATTTTCGAGGAGAGCTGGGGCCGGATTGAGAAAGGGACAGTTGGCGAGTCGTCTTTTTACTGTATTCAGACCGTCTTTATTAGAAACGGTGTGATGTTTGGTTCGTTTCACTGTATTATTTGAATAGAGATGATCCAAAATAACATAGGCAGATTATGAACATTTTTTTGTTTTTTGTTTTGAATTTTGGTTTTACACGATAAAATCTAGATGGTAAAACAAAGCCGAGAAGAGTTTTGCTAACGAATTACTAGGAGTTTTCATCGGTGTGGTTGAATAGCGATAAATTTATGCGAGGCACAAAACTTTTCACTTTTTTAACCCTTTTGATACGTACCTCCACCGTGGTATAAGGGGGGAGGGTTAGACGGAACCCCCTCCCGTGGGTTTTCCTTTCGTTAAGGAACAGCAAAATTTATTTACATTGATTAGATAGCCCAGAGCTCGCTCTACAAGATGATACCATTTTTGCTGGTGATGACGTTATATGACGTCAAATGACGTCATTTGACCCGCCATCTTGTATCTGCCATCTTGGATTTCACTACTTCCTCAAGAAGTCAAGAATAACGGAAATTAAACCAAGATGCCTATGGAACATAAAATTCTTGAATTTCTGTAATTTGATGAAGAAAACTGAAAAATACAAAATTATGTGAAAAATTGATTTTTGGCCAGACCTACACAAAATTTGTGGTTGCCATGGCAGCGTGAAAAATAATGGACACACAACTGACATATCAAAATTTTCGTGGAGGATGAAAATGAACAGCTACTGAAAGTTTCAGCCCCTTAGGGAAAATTATTATTTCAAAATTTTAAAAAATCTTGACAAAACCTTATGGAAGGGAAGCATCCCCCTCACCCTTTGTTCGTCCGAGGGTTAAACAAGTTTTCTTCCTCTAACGATCAATTAAAGTTAATTGTTTTGGTCTTTATTATATAACCGTGAAATTTTTAAATCTTCGGCCATTTAGACAAATTTACGGGAATGTTCGGAGTCTTCAGAATTTGTCAGAAATTGCTGTAAAATTAAGATAAACTGTATTTATTTTTTGTTCATTTTTCCATAAATAATGACAATTTTTATACGAATTTTTTTCTAATTTCGGTTTAATACTTGCATGCTTATACAACAGAGTACTATCGTTTTAACTGCAAATTAACCTCCGCATGCGACATGTAGCTAATTTGAGAATTAATTGTGATTGTATTTATTCATGGTTGTGTTTACGATTAATGCAGGATTTGAGACAAAGGAGAAAACCAAGAAAGAATGGAAGAAACACAAAAGACTGAAAGAGAAAATGGAGGCGAAAACAATAAGCCATCAGATCAGAGGTAGATATTAAAAAATATCATATGTTTTTTCAAAATTACTGAATGGTTTATATCAGGAATATAAATGGGGTTTGTTTGTTGTCTTAATACTGCACTGTGACTACACACTTTTTGCGAAGTAATATCACTAGGAACAAAAGAGAAAGGGATTTTTCAGTTGTAATTTGACCCCATATTACGACTGGATCGCAAATTAAGGTCTGATTCGATGTTCGTTATATTTATTTAACGGAAATTTTCTGAAATACCAGAAATGACTGATACATAATTTTTAACCGCGCGACCTGTAACCGAGAGTGGTCGGTGACCAGACCCGTGCCTCCTCGGCCACATTCTAAATCACGTGATTTTTGATGTGTAATCCTCAAGAGCTATTAATTTATTGATGTTTTGCAAATTCTACCGATGGTTTGCCCTTTACAAGGTGACATATATTTTCTTTGTTGTTATGTCAGAGTTTGGCTCGAACAGAGCACTGAATATTCACGCTACAAAACACAAATTTGTTTAGACTTGCAAAATCATTACATCATTTACACGAAACAACAACAATAATTCATTCGAGGCCACGTGTTAAATAAGATCACGATTAGTTTGAATTTTTATTTCGCTGGAAAGCCGTATGTATTAATCTGAGAGAGAAATTTTTTAATTATTTCCTATTTTCGACGAAGCTTATATCATAAACGAAACTGTACCTGCAGAGTAAGGCCGTACTCACTGTTTTTGTTCGATTAGTGTTTGGATTTTGAATCAGGTTTCTTACTACAAAACAAAGTTATAAACAAAGGCTTGGAAGAAGGCAAAGTTAAAACTTTAACGCGGTGTTTTAACATTTAACTGCTTTGTTCAAGCTTTTTAGATCGTTTTCACGTGACGTCAGCACTTTGTTTATATCATTCACACGAAACAATAGCAATAATTCATTCGAGGTCACGTGCTAAATAAGATCACGATTAGTTTGAATTTTTATTTCGCTGGAAAGCCGTATTCATTGATCTGAGAGAGTTGTTTTTTAATTATTTCCTATTTTCGACGAAGCTTATATCTTAAAGGAGAGTAAGGCGGTACTCATTGTATTTAGGTCGATTAGTTTTTGGATTTTATATAAGGCTGTTTACTACAGGACAAAGTTATAACCAAACGCTTTGAAGAAGGCAAAGCTAAAACTGTAACGCACATTGCGTGACGACTGTCACGTCGTGTTTGAACAAAAAACAGTTTATCTTTAACCGGGTGGTTTGAGCTTTATAAGGTACTTGTTATGTGTCAGCGACGAAATTTAACTGATTCTGCGGGTGTATAATATATACAAAAATACATCCATGGCTTGTGTCTGTGGATAAAAATTCTGTATCAGTAGAAATTCAGTCAAACCGACTTTACCAAAACAACCAAAAGTCCACAATGACTTTTATTCAAAGTTGATCACACTTATTTTGTAGAATGTGTGAACGGCAATCTCTCATGCATCTGATAAACTATCAAAGTTACATTTAAACTGGCAGTCAAAACGTTCAACAGAATTTATTTGATTTCCGCTGGTTAAAGCAAATGAAATTAGGAATTTAACTTACAACTTTTTGTACATTTATTTTGCACTGTTCCTTAGTGTAAACAATAAGTGAAAGAAGAAGCAGGCCTTAATGCATTCGAGTGTTGAATGTATCCTGATTAGTTTAGCGATGTCAGCGACATGTGGCGTTGAAGTTTGTGAACTTATTACTTTGGGCTAGAATTAGCTTCAGAATTTTTGGGTGATTTAATGTTAATAATTTTCGTTTAAAATGCTTGCAGATAACATCGCCTCGAATATTTTAATTTTCCCTGGAAGCCGGGGAAAGTAAAAAATCTGATATGATTATAGGAAACTGTTTACTATAAAGAATTTATGATTGCATTTGCTGATTATTTTTCTTCTTGTTTCAGGTCTCTGGGTGCCTCAGAGACCCAGAATGAAATAGGATCAAGCAAAAATCAAGCAAGAAATACAGATATCGAAGCAAAAGTTAACAGAGGTAGAAAAACAAAGTTAACTAGATTTTTTTCAAGATATCATTCGATAAAAAAAAAATTGCACCCGAGTTTCTTGTGGGTCGAGAAGCACTCGCTCAGAGTTTGTGGTATTTTCAAGTTAAGGATATCGATCAGCCCAGTAAAACAAAATTATTGTGCCATTTGAGTTAAAATTACCTTCGAATTGGTCATTTAGTTTTACACCAATTTTTCGTGACGGTGGTTTTGTCATTACCTTCGGTTTAAACAATTCTTATTTTCCCGCCAAAAGACTTAGAAAAAATACGGGCGCTTAAACTACGCATGCTCCAATTTTTTTAAAATTAAAATTACTTCTTGTTAACGTCTGTTCGAAAATTTTTAATTTTCCCGCCAAAAGACTTAGAAAAAATACGGCGCCCAAAATACGCATGCGCCAATTTTTTTAAAAAAAATTACTTCTTGTTAACATCTGTTTGAAAATTTTTAATTTTCCCACCAAAAGACTTAGAAAAAATACGGCGCCCAAAATACGCATGCGCTAATTGTTTTTTTAAAAAAAAAATAGTAATAAGTTTCAATAAATTGTATTCAGTTCATGTGTCTGTTCTCTTTATTACATTAATATTGCAATGAATAAGAGTCTATAAAGTCAACCTTTACTTCTTTGTAATTTCTTATTATCTTCAATAAATGTTTTAAACAATAAATAAAAACAAGTGTTTTGTGTTTCAATTAACTTTATTCACTTCAAATACTCTTTGATTATAAGTTAATTAGTTAATGAAAAATCAATTAATAAATAAAAAAGGTGTGACGAAAAAATGTTCCCTCTATATACTAAGACTTTTGGCGGGAAAATTGGAAAAAATTTGCACAGCGTTTCCCCTCGCAACATTTTGGGCAAAAAATTCAAAATGGCTACCCTTGAAATTTTCCCGCCAAAAAACATGCAAACTATGTCTCGTGCAAAAAAATTGAAAGTAAAACGCCAATTGGGTCCTCGACTCTTAAAAACGGACACGATATTTAAGTTTAAAACTTCCTTTCCAAATCAAAGTTTGAACCGAATTTCCTCTCCGAAAAGTTGATCTTTCAACTTTTTGTGCTCGAGATATTGTTTTCATGTCAACTATATAGTGAAGCAACATGGCAAGTGATGAAAAGTTGACCCAGTTTCTAAATTTTCTCTTTACCAAAAACCAAAACGAAACAAATGAAGTTTCACGGCGCCATAACCTTTTCCACCATGATGAAATCGGTAGTGATGCCGCGAAACTTCACCTGTTTAATCAGGCAATATTTCCAATCGGCCTTCGATTTTAAAAATTCGTATAACCTGCCATGTTGCCTCCGATAAAAGACTTTTTCCCCCGACAATAATCATTTGTGGCACAGGACAAATTAAAAAAAAAGAGACACTTCAATCAATGTGGTCTAAGCAAAGTCAAACTAAAAATGTCTGGAGCAAACTCAACTGTTAATTTGGCCAAAGAATAAAACAATTTAATTGGTTTAGTTCAAGTCCGTTTATTAACGTTTTGACATACTAGTGTAGACTTTTAACGACAAGAGATAGAAAAACCCGTAACTTAAGGTTTTAAAATTTTTCCGGAGCAATTTCAACTGCTGTTTTAGCCAAAGAATATAACAATTAAATTGCTTGGCTCCAAGTTTTTCATTCAATCTTGTGATTAGACAAAGGCGTCAAAACTAAACGAGAAAAACGAATCAAAGTCAATCCGACAACTGAAATACATGAGCTTATCAAAGTCTAAAACTTTTTTGGAGCAAATTCATCTCCTAATTTAGACACAGTATAACAATTTAATTCATTGGCTCCATATTCTTTGTTAAATCTTGTGACAATTAAGTTAGTGTTGCTAACATTGAACGAGAAAACGAAGAAAAAACAATCCAATATATAAATTACCTGACCTAAGAAAAGACAAGGTTTCAAAATACTCTGGAGCAATTTAACTTTTGTTTTAGCCGCACAATAACAATTTAATTGCTTAGCTCCTCGTTTTGAAATTTCTCTCTAACAGCGTTCAGTCTTATTCTTAACAATATATTTCAAAATTTAAAACTCGGTTTTACTTGATACAATTTGTATTGGTTTGTCCTGTGCTTCATCGAATGTCGGGAGAAAAAGATCTTCCTCTAATGTAGATGTAAATATTAAACAAAACGCAGTGTCTGGTCCAAGGAAAACAAGCGCTACTCCGAGTTCAGCTCCTCCCCTTCACACGAACCTTTGCTAATCAATTGACATGCAAAACTTAACCGAATCATACTTATACAGACCACAACAAAGATAAATGAAAAAAAAAAAAGAAGAAAAGTCGCTGTGAAATCTTTTTCGTTCATTTTTCCTATCTTGAACAACTTTGTCTTGAATTAATTTTGGAAAACAATTGTCCAAAGACTTTTTGCCACAGTTATTTAAATTGTGATAAACGGTTAAATCAGGTCTCAATGCATTCATGTATTGTTAGATAAACGAAGCTCTCTTGTTCAAAAAACTAATAAAAAATATTAACATTTTCACGAGGCTGATAATAAATTGCTTTCCTTGATTTTCTTGTGTTCTGAGCAGAAGTAAACACCAATTTAAGACGACACACAATAATTTTGTGCCAGCGAGACAATCCGGGCCGCAACTGTCTTTTGTAAAAAAACAAGCTTATGAAAGCTGATAAAAACAAAAAATTTTCACGAGACTTTTCATTCTAAAAAAGTAACAAGTTCTTTTTCTTGTTTGTTTGAGGCAAGAGATGCCAAACTTGTTAACAACAATAAACAAAATGGCTTTGATTGAGCAAGACAATTGGAGAAAAATCAACTGTCTTTTGTTCGCTGCAAAAAAAGCGAGAAGACAATTCAAAATGCAGATTGCTGTATATTCCAAAAAATCATTTTAAACAGTAGTATCAATAATTTCTTTCCTTCGAGTCTTGCATTGGACTAAGAGGTAACAACAAATTGCAAAAAGAAATAAGAATTTAATCAGAAGTATTCATGACTAAAGATTACGTAAACCAAACGAATGTTTCCATACGACTGTTAATTGAGAAAAAAATATCTCGAACAAAGTTTTGTCTGACGTTCGTTTTCTGGCAGAATGATTTAGCACTTGCGAAAGAAATCAAAAAATCAAGATTTAAACAATGTTGATAATTTAGAAAACTAATTTTCTTTCTCGCCAAATGAAAAAGCTGTTTGACTCGAGGACGATAACAGAGGTTGCATGAAAAAAAAAAAAAATTTGATGATAATATACAAGAACAACTTTGCATAAGCAAGACAATTGCAGTGTAAAAACGTCGCCGGACTTTATAATTGTCGATTTAATTTTTGATATTTGTAAAAAAACGTGGCGCGAGAAGAAACAACGGAAGTTCAAAATGTTTGATTTTGTGGTCTGTATAACGGCTAATCCTGAATCGAAACTACATTGTAACATCCTATGAACCAGACAGGAGAGTTTAGTATACAAACTATTACATTAGATGACAAGAGAACATAGAGACCTGCGTTTTCCGTACGCGTTGTGAGATAACGTGAGCCAATTCTTAAAAAAAATAAACTTGTTATGATTTGCAACATTAAAATCGATTCTCAATGATTTGTAAGAGGAAATTTGTCCCGCTTTACATTGGAAAAACTAGTGTTCTCTTGTCAGTTGTAACTAATTGGTTGATGAAACAAACTGGTGAATATTTGCAAGGTGGCACTTTTCACTAAATAAACGTTAATGTCCAAAAACAGCTGGCGTTTGGCTAATAATCAATGACTTTATTCCTCTAATGTTGTAGAAAAAACAAATCAATCTTGCTCAGTTGTCTCCAAACGCGATGACAATTCGTGTTTAATTTTGTTTGACAGCACGGGAAAAACCATCTATGACAGAAATGCAAATTTAAATTTCCAAATACAGTTGGTCTTAGTCTAATAATCAATGATTTAACGTCCAAAGTTGTGAAAAAGACAATTTAATTTCGTTCATTTGTCTTCAAGGGCAATGAAAATTTGTCTTTGATTTTGTATGTTAAAAGCTAAAACCATCTGATGATGGAACGAGCACAAATAGTCAATTTGGAAACGTTAAGTTTTGTATTAAGAACCGTAAACAATTTTGCTGCTTTAGCAAGTTGATTCAGTGTTTCCCTTCAAGTATTTTTAAAACTCTCGTGCGTTTTACAGTGCCACCTTTAGAAATATCACTGGGCTGTGACATCAACGGAGATTGTAAATAGTGACTGAAGCTTAGCTAAACTCACATCAACCGATTCTTGAACATCGTTGTACTTATTTCCATGTGATGTAATCTTTCTGGACTTGCAGCAAGACAGTCAGTAATATAGCTGAAGAGTTCACATCCTTTACAAACTTAAACAACTAATCAGCCACCATTTCACTTAAAATTATTTGACATTTCAAACTTCTTATCTTTGTAGTATTCCTTCCGATTCAGTGATTCCAGTTTGTCCTTTTCGTCAGATTGTTTTCTTAACGGTTCCTGAAAAATGATTTACAAACGTTATGATTAGCAAATTCAAAAAAATTGTTAGACATAACTAGAGAATACTCCAAAATACAGTCTCAAATGCAACATAGCAAAGGCAAGAGTAGTAATCTCCGTCGAGGCCAAACTAGGTTTAGAGGTTGAAGTGCAAAAAATTCCAAAATAAAGCTTCTCAGTGGAAAAAGATAAAATTTCGTAGTTGTTTTGACATGAAAAGCCCTGTCTGCATTCAGAGATGCAATTTTTCAAAATTTAACACGCCCTCTCGGTTTTATTTCTGCTACAAACCTAAAAACGTCCTCGTCGAAAGCTTGTAAGGTTTCCCCGTATACTTTCGATACTTTAAATTTCAAATTCCAAATTTGTAACTTCTCTCAAATATTGCAGAATAAAATATTATATCCCTCGCCCAATTCAGTGAACAATCTCAAAGCGCACGTGTTGGCGCTTCAGCAACGCAACGTTATGTCACCTTGATATCTTTTCAGGCAAACTTAAAGCAATATTCTCCATAGGCAAAGCTTACCTTCAGTTGGACAAGATTAAAGACGTTTTCCAAGCTTCCAGTTCTTCTTCTTCAAGTATCTTCTTGCCTCCAGAGTTCCAACTCGCCTTCACAAGGACGACACGTCTTCACACATCAACGGACAACATGGTTTGACGCAGATTCTACAATTTGTCATGAATATGGATTAGAAACTCAAACCAATCACTGACAAGTACGCCAAATACATGACAAGGATTTTGCTTGCACGCTTTGTCAGTCAGCGAATCACGAATCACGAGAAAAGAAAGATTGCATTTTCTTTAGTTTGTCTTTTATTCCCTGATGTTCATATTTACAATGAGAAAAAAAAATACAAGTTCACGTGGAAATCTGTCTTGGCTAAAGCCCTGGCCAAACAGACTTGCAAGCAGACGCAAGTGGAAAACTTGGGTGTGCTTGTGACTCCATTTGGCCAGGCCTGGCGTGCTTTTGGGTTGACTAGCACTCACTTTGGTTGATATCAAATTTGCATGCAAGCCGACGCAAGTTTTTCACCGTTTGGCCACCCAACCCAGGTCAACGCAAGTTCAGTGACGTCCATAAATTTTTATTAGCCAATGAAATACAGGATATGTTCGCCTTGAAATGTTTTTTTTTTTGCGACTTGGGTAACTTGCGATTCCGTTTGGCCAACCATCGCAAGTCTCTACGCGAGTTAAATTTGCGCCTACTTGCGATTACCTGCAAGTCTGTTTGGCCAGTGGGTTGGAAAGGAAGCAAAAAAAAGTCTAATTAGTATTTTATAAAGCTGTTGTAGCAATAACAGTTAAATGATGTTTCGTATTTTTCGGGAAAAAAAATGACGAATAAAGTGCATTTTTTGCTTTAAACATGTTAGTCTATATGACTCAAACTTACACCTGAGCTCTTTGAAATCTTCAGAATTTTTTTAAATTTATTAATTCACTTTACTGAATAAAGTCAAAAAAATAGAATGAACAAGATGGGGAATCTCGCAACGGATCAAACGGAAACGTTTTAACTGTATTCACCGAGAATAAAGTTTAAAAGGTACCATATTTTAATTTTCCAAACGTGGGCGAAAAACAGGAAAGCAGTAAATGTTCCGATAACAGTCAGGTGTAACTATTATAAACTTATAGAAATGAATGAGTTGCCAGCAATCGGATACCCGTATTATGCGCAAAGAACTTTGGGATCGCCAGGGGGCAAACATTGCAAGTCGATGAACTCCCTTGTTTGTGTGAGGTTTATTGTGAAATTTACATCGCGTAATGGTCTTAAAATATTCCAAAATTAGGTATAAATTGAGAGTAATTAACCCAGTAAAGCCTTATAAGTATTGTACAGCCTACTCTTGGCTTATTTGGAAGCTCAGTTATACAAATAATACTTGAAATATGCCCGGTGGCGATCATTGTGCTGTGTGGCGGGGGTTGATTGAAATGAGTAGATAGACCCGCGACTCATGCTGTTGGGCCTCTAAAGTTTTGCTTTTGCAAGCATGTCTGAAGCGATTTTCCTTTTCTATAAGAAATCAATAGTGACTCCTTGAATATCTCTCTGAGTACTGACTGGTTTTGCATTTAAAACTAACATTTGTCTCTGATGGTGCTTTTCAAATTTTGGTAATGACGGTTGAAATTGTGTGAGAAAGGGTAGAAGTTTCTTGTGCAGTCTCATTGTTTGTTTTGGAGCTTCTTTTCTGTCTTTATATTTAACTTTTCAGAGGGTCTTTTCTACCATTTGCTCCGGGTATTCTCTCGAGATAAGGTGTGTTTTAAAATTGTAAATATTCCCTTCACTTTAATTTCACAATGAACCTCATGCGAGCAAGGAAGTTTTATCGGTCGATTTTATCCCACATTTCACGGTTATCCAAACAAAAACTTACATTTTCCACGTATCAACATTGCACAATCCATTTGGGACAAAACAACGGCGAAAAAGCGTTGATCTTTCCCCAAAATCCTTTTTTTTTTGTACTTCTAAACAACTTTTCGCTATACATTTCCTTCTGGCGACCTTCTCTCAATTCAATTCACATGATGTTAAAAATGCGCTAATAGCTTCGGCGTGTGCTTAGAAATGGAAAAGTAACACATAATACCAGGTCAGCATTGGATTGGCTGAACTCTCAACAATTCATCTGGAACTCAAATCATACAAACTCATAGATATCACGGCCATTGCTTGTCAGTTACATTCCGTAATGAATAACAAGAAGAGATCTAAAAAGAACTAAAAACCAATTCTTTAGCTCCCAGCCCAACCCTCCCCACTTCACTTATCATAAAGCCTCGTTCCTACTCCCTATGACACTTTCCTCCCAAAGCCCCCCCCCCCCCCCCGTTTTCCAAATCCAAGATGGCGCTCGTCAGGTCGAAATGGCCTCACTTTCTATTTAGTCGAGAATTCCGGAAATTTCGGTTCATCCCAATGAAAAATGACCAGAAAAATGACATTTCTAAATGGTAGTCCCAATAACAAACATTATTTTTCCTGCAGGAATATTTCTTTGGGACGAACAGAAATTAATGACGTTTGCTAATTGCCTTAAAAGAGAGCTGTTAGCAAAAGAAAGATCCACCGATTTCTGGCGTAGTTGGGGAGGAGGGTCAGGGGATTGCCGCTATTGTGACTGTTTTAGAAAACGCTGAGCTCTCTTGAGAATTTCCTTTCAATTTTGTGACCTGACGTTGAGCTTAATTAAATTATGTTACACAATAAATATAGGAGACCATCGTGAAGTGCTGCCTAATTATGTTAAGATACTGGGGAGCGCACAATGACATTTGTAATAAGTCTTTAATTATTGTGAAACAACTAGCAAAATTCAATTCAATAAGGGAGATTGTACGGAATCAAATAGATTTTGAAAAAAAAAAATCGTTTTAATTGAGGGCTGTTGTTGAAGGCAGAAATCGATCCACCATCGACATGATCTTTGTCCTGCAGCAACTACAAGATAAGTGCAAGGATCAGCGACAACCTTTCTACCTGGCATTTATAGACCTCACTAAGGCATTTGATTTGGTAAGCAGAGACGCTCTCTTTAGATTGCTTCCTCTGGTTGCCCACATGAACTGCACAGCATCATAGAGGCCTTTCGTGATGGTATGATGGAATCGGTACAGTATGATAACAGCACTTCTACAAAGCATTTAGCACACAAAGTGGTGTACAGCTATGATGTGTTTTGACACCAACTCTGATTGGCGGCTCTTTTGCTCTAATGATCAAGTATGCCTTCAAGTCATCACGAAGAGGTATCTACCTCCATACCAGATCTCATGGCAAGTCGTACAATCCCTACTCTGCGAGAAAGAGATCTCGATCAGTCCTTCTGCCCGGTGAAAAAGGAGAAAGAAGCTCTGCTTCAAACCGTTCGATTTCCTTTCGCGCATGTGCGAACTACATCGGCATTTTTACGATAACTGCAGAAATTCTCGCGCGCTCATTGGCTAATTTTTATTGTCAATAAGCGGACAGACACATGAATTTATAATTTATGCGATGCGTCAACGAGCGACAGCGGGCAATTTGACAATTTGCTATCGCAAAAAACAAATTGATGTCAGTTTTTTAATGCGTCTGTCCTGTTATTGACAATGAATTTCGGCAAAACATTGTCAAAGTAGTCGGCGGATCCACAGCTACCTTGACAATGTTATGACGA
Organism: Orbicella franksi; assembly: GCF_964199315.1. Classification (NCBI taxonomy): domain Eukaryota; kingdom Metazoa; phylum Cnidaria; class Anthozoa; order Scleractinia; family Merulinidae; genus Orbicella; species Orbicella franksi. Next base: position 21,515,792 of record NC_138155.1, on the reverse strand, counting down.
AATTCATGATCAATAACAGGACAGACGCATGTAAAACTGACGTCAATTTGTTAAGTCGCATGTATGTGCCATGCTTTGTTATGCAAGATGTTTTTACGCAATCAGTTGCAAATTTCTACTTATTTTCGGCGAATGGCAATGAATAACTTGTTAGGATTTGTTAATGTACAGCAATGGTTTCCGGAACCGTGCGAACAGCAAAATATCAGACAAGAGTTTTGAATTTGATACGTACGTGGCGAACCCATGTCAGTACCGTGTTGCCAATTGTTATTTTGTAGCCAACCACAGGGCAGCAGATATTGTCGGCAGTCGCGCAAACGGCTGACAGCGTTTGAATCCCATCTGTTAAGCGTAGCTTACACTGATTAAAACTTGTCAAAAGTCAATAATTTATTCGTCCCTTGTTGCGGAAGGCGACCGATCAAACAATCAATCGGTTGCGAGCAGAGGTTCCCTCTCGTCTCTCTCCGAGCAGAAAGAGAGAGAAATCGCTGTCTTGTAGGGTATTTAATCTCTCAATCACGCTTCGAATCAAATTCAAAATCAAGAATTGCACTATTTAGCCACAGCAAACGCTACACCCAAGTAACAGTGTGCTAATCTATGAACTTTAAGACGTAGCATGAATGTTAATATGGCGGCTTTCATTGCCGGACTTCAAAAAGAGACAAATACGCTAAGCCCGCATTTCAAACAGATCGATGAGTATGCTTTAATCTGTAAAAAAATAAGCTGACTAGGTATTGTTCCTGAAAAGTGAAAACTGTCTTAGTTTTGTTTTTCCACATACAGTACTTTCCTTGTAATTTGCTTTTTGACATACAAAAACAACGATAAATTAATCCTAAAAATCTATAAATTACGTAAAAATTATTAACATCATGATATGTTCTTTTAACGGAAAGGTTTCGTCGGGATATTGCTATACGGACCGTTTCCATGTAAACTGGCAGTAAGCCGTTTATTTTTTTTCTTTTCGCGCTATATAACTAACTACTTTCTAATCTAGCTTGCTCGAGCCGCACTGGGGAATATTGGCCTGTACCAGTCAAACTCTCAAAAAATGGTCCACAAAAAAAAGTTTACAAGTTTCTTTTGATAAATTACTAATCAGTATTCGAAAAAATGGGACAATATCTAATGACGCAATGTTTGAGTACAGATCAAGCTAGGATTGACGACTTGTGTCAAAATGAAACTAAACCTTTAATTAGCGTATGTCCATCAATCTAACTGATGTAAGTAAGAAAAAAATGGACCGTTCTCTCCAAGTGACGTTACTGGAAAAGAGGTTCTTTATAACGAGAGATTTTACTAGCCCTAATCACTGCTGCCAATCAAGGTAAACCCAAAGTTTTGATTCGTATGGATGGATAATGTGACGTACAAAACAAAAGCACTTTCTTTTCATTTATTTTTAATGACTCAAGAATGGTGAACTTATTGATGAGTGATAGGAAAAAGACTATTGTACAGCCGAAAGCGGGTGTAAGAGGTAGTTAAAATGTTTTTCCCACGCATAAAAAAAGATTAAAAGACATGTGCGTGGCCAAAAAAAAAAAAAAAGATGACAATTATATATAATTTCCTTTTTTCACCTGTTCATTATATTTTTGTTCAAGTTTCTTCCTTTTTAAACGCAGAGGGCAAGAATAGGAGAATGATTTTGGTTGACTAGTATATCATTATTAGAATATCCCTTACTGTAGGATTTCTACTTTCAATATTTTCTCTGTTAACTGTTAGTAGAAATGACATCAACTCGGAAAAAAATCCGAGTTCCAGATGAGATTTGAACCCACGACCCTGCTTGATCTAGCCGGACGCTCTAACCACCCTTGGTCACCATAGAGTCTTCAGTAGCTAAATGGTTAGTGTCCGGCTAGATTGAGCAGGGTCCTGGATTCAAATCCCATCTGGAACTCGGGTTTTTTTCGGAGTTGATGTCATTTCTACATTTCGTATTCCTTATAATGTTTTCTCTCCCGGCCTCTTGAAGTGCATACTGAAGAAGAAAAAAGTCTGCTTTACCGAGGGAAATTTCAAGGTCCACTTTAGTGCAAAAAGTGAATCAAACTACTAAATGCGTACGTATCAGGCATTTACTGTCGTATTGGGTTGTACGTGTTGGAACTAAATACTTTCAAAAGTTTCAAAAAGAAGGCAAAAAAAACCAAACAAAACAACAACAACAACAACTCATGATTTCCTTGAAGAGCATAAAATATGTTGTAAAGCTTCCTACTGAATTGCTACTCGAGTCATTCCGGACTGAATACAAATGGATCAATAAATGAATGGCACTTGGAACAGTATGTAGGAAAGCATTGTGAAGTGCTGTCTATAGAACGAGATTGCGGAACGAGCTATAATTAGTTAAATGCGTCTTTTATTACTGAGAAAAAAAAAACTCCGCTTAAAAGTCAATTCAACAACAGAGATTTTACGAGCTTAATAGCATGTTAAAAGAATCGTTTTAATTGAAAGCAGGCGTTTTATAGAATCGTTAACGATGGTCCGCCAAAAATTCTTCCGGCAACCATTTGTTCTTAGCTGTCAACTTTATTGTGATCACTCTAAAACTCTGAATCAAGATACTCGAAAATGATGTATCTCACCTGCTGGTGTAAAACACATTATAAAGGTCCTTTGAGCGTCAACATGCTTACAATAACCAAGAGCCAGTGAACAAGAATGGCGAACTTCACTGTAACCGAAAACACCACAATCGAGCTGAACGAAGCAAGCAAATCCTCAATCCCAACAGGAATAGGGGTATTTCTTTCAATCTTAAACATTTTGCTGTCCATTACTGCATCAGTGGGCAATGCTCTCATCCTTGTTGCTCTTCACAAAGAGAGCTCCCTTCATCCTCCAACGAAACTTTTTTTGCAATGTCTAACGATCACTGATCTTTGTAGTTCGTATAGTGTTAATGTCGCTCGGGGGGGGAGGGGGGGCGGTACTCTCAGAAAAATTGGGTGGGATGTGCGGCCCGCTTCCCAAAACACTTACCCTATTTATGACCAAAATATGCGATATTCCCTACCCTATTTATGACCTAACCAATAATTACAAACCCTATTTATTACCTGACCCTTACATCAAAACCCTGTTTCAGACCTGCGTTATAATTAGTTCCCTGGTTCAGACCAATGTTAAATTACCGTAAACATAATTTGTGAAGGCCTTTCGTTGATTACATGATGAAATTGTGGCTTCTTCTTAAAAACATACCCATATCAAGGTTAGGGTGCAAAAATTATACCCTAACCTTGATATGGCCAAAATGGCCCAAAATGGCCGAAATCAGCTGAAATCGATACCCTATTTATGACCAAAACGGCTGAAAAACCATACCCTTTGGGGCTGCACATACCTATATAGCCCATAAAAGGGAGTGCCCCCCCCCCCGGGATATAGTTTCATCCAAGACTACGCTGTCCAGCGCGTGCTTCGCAAAATGCAAGCTAGTTGCAGATAAACAAACTGCTTTGAGATAATCAAACACTTAAGCTCAATAACCTACCTATTAGCCCTCACATTATGCTCCTATGACAATGAATAGCTTGTTAGGATGAAGTAATGCTCCGCGATGGTTTCTGAAACTGTGCGAAATATTGCCAGTTAGTCACCTGAGAAAAGTTTTGAATTTGACCCGTACGTGACGAGCAAATGTCAGTGCAATGTCCCACCAGTAAATTAGTGGCTAATCACAGGGCAGCAATTATTGTCCGCGGTGGCGCAAAGTGGCAGCGTGTTGAAACCTATCTGTCATGCGTGAGCTACATTAAAACTTACTTCCCTTGTTGTGGATGGCGATTGATCACACGATCGACGAAATCAAAGCTTTAATTCTTATCGTGTTAAAATAAATGTTTTATGTTTATGTTTTATCGACCGGTTGCGAGCCAAGGTTCCCTGGCGTCATTCTCCGAGATCTAGAAGAAAGAGAGAGGAATCTCCTTCACATGGTCGTAGTTTTACAGAGGGAAATGGCTATGAAGCCCGGCAAACATCAAAGGAGAAAACAAAGATGGCAAGATTTATGTTGGAAGGTCCACGACCGTGCACAATCTTTTGTTTTGCGCTCATACTCTATGCATGAATTACGTAACCAACACGTTTCTATTGGTTAGTTCCTCAGTGGGGAGTAAACAACTATTGTGTTTTGTGCACAGTCAAGGCCTAAAAAGAGAACAAAAACATACAACAAAGAAATTTGTCGGTTTTCATAAGACTCCCCTGTCTTAACTATGTCATGGTGTGCATACCGGTAATCTCTCCATCACGGTAGAAATCAAAATCCAAAATCTTGATTTGCGCTATATAGCCACAGCAAACGCTGCACCCAAGTAACAGTGTGCTAATCCATGAACTTTAAGACGAAGGATCTAGCATGAGTGTCGACGTGACGGCATCCATAGTATTGCACTGCCGAACTTCAAATGTCTTTACGTCAGGTCAAAAGGTTTGGCTATTGCTGCTTGAATTTCATTAAATACAGTACTTCCTAAATACAAAGGCCATGTACGTGATGAATGCCATCCATGCAAACGAAGCAGATCTTAATAACACCTATTGTAAAAAATACGGGTAACTCTGAATTTTTGACAGATCGATGATTTAGCCTTAATCTGTATTAAAATAAGCTAACTAGGCATTGTTCCTGAAAAGGGAGAACTGTCTTATTTTTCCACACACTTTCTTTGTAATTCGTCTTTTTATATACAAAGACAACGATAAATAAGTCCTAAAAATCTGTAAAGTACCTATCATATGTGGTAATTCATGTCCTTTTAACGATAAACTGTCGTCGAAATTTTGCCAAACGGACCGTTTCCATGGAAATGGTCGCAAGCTGCTCATTTTTTTTTTCTTTTCGCGTCATATAATAATTACTTTCTAACCTGGCTTCCTCAAGCCCTTCTGCGGAAAATTGGCTCATACAAGTAAAATTCTCAAAAAATGGTCCACAGGGACAAAAATGTCTTTAAGTTTCTCTTGATAGATTGCTTTTGTGGTTGTTGGGATTGATAGTCGTCATTTGGAAAAAGTTTGACAATAAGAATAGACCAGAAATGAATCATATTAGTCTTTGAGGTTAAACAAGAGGCAAAATTACTCGCGTATATTTGCTCTCAGTTTGATTTCACAGTTTGTCCCAAATTTTTGTTGATCGATATTCTGTCTTGTGTTCATTTTAAAGCATTAATTATTTTGTAGATAAGCAAAGAATAAAATATTCTTTGATTCTAGTAATACTTTAGTCTCATTATATTTCACCTGAAATGTGTACTACTTGGTTCAGTGCTGCAGTTCTAGTTCCGTCAAATCGACATTTACAGAAATGGAACAATATCTAATGACACAATGACAGAGTACAGATCAAGCTAGGATTGACCACTTGTGTCAAAAATAAAAATATAACTTAAATTAACGTATGCCTATAAATCTTATCGTTTATGTGTTGGAAAATAAATTTTGACACCATTCGCCATTAGGCCGAGAGACTCTCAAAATGCATGCACTCGCCAGGTGTAATTTCACGTGCTCAGAAAAGGTCTCTTCCCCCTTCCCCCTTCCCTCCCCCCCCCCCCCCTCCTCCAAAAAAATTCTGCAATGATGCAAAAACCATACGTTTTTATGGTATCTCGTAATCACGGACGCCCAGCTTGCGTGTCAAGCTTTCTTGCTCTATTCCATTAACGTGTCGGCTCCTTAGGATCACAGACCGATTTTACTGTTTTATCCTCGTTTTTATCACCAACTTTTGACACTCCTTGGGAAAATTTCCACATTTCCTGAGGTTTAACTGAAAAAAAGCTAAACGAACAGGTGGCACTGCCGAGTTTGCATACATCCCTTGAATCGAGACATTGGAGTAAACTGCTTGTCGGCATAATCTGCAGTACAACAGACCAGCAGTATCACTTCATACAAGTTTAACAGTTATGTAAGTTATCACTTCCAGGAAGCCATATTTCATAAGTTGTGTACTAAAAAAACAAAAAAAACAAAAACAGGTAAAGAAACACTGATAAGTTTACGTTGAAAGATATTCTTGCCAAAATGGAAAATAAAAAAATGGTTGTTATCAATAGTTAACAGTTAAATGATTTCTCTATTATGAAGATCGTATCTGCCAAACGGGCAGTGATAATGATTTGTACTCGCCCAATGCTTTTCACATTCCCACTGGCGAGTGGGCGAGCACTGATTTCCAACACTGCCATTCTCTTCAAGTGGCGTGGTGAAATGAGGTTCTTTATAACCTGAGATTTTCCTTGCGCTAATCACTGCCATCAATCAAGCTAAACCCAAAGTTCTGATTAGACAATGTCATTCATAATCGAAAAACTGCATCTCATTGATAATTAGGCAATTTTCTTCATGAGCCCAAGATTGGTGAGCTTATTCATGAATCATAAAAGAAGAGTATTTTTCACCCGAAAGTGAGTGCAAGAGGTGGTTAAAATGTTTTTCGCACGCATAACAAAATACTATTTCTGCCTTAAAGACATATACTTCTATGGCAAAAAAACTGAAAATTATAGATAATTTCCTTTTTCCACTTGCGGCCGTTATATTTTCATTCAAGATGTTTCCTTTTTAAACATATAGGGCGAGAAAAGGAGAAAGATTTTGGTTGGCTGGTATTCCATTAGAATTGTGCTTTGTGCTTACAATATTTCCCTTGCTGGCCTGTTGAGGTGTTGAAGTAGAACAAGTCTACTTTGCCGAAGAAAATTTCAAGGTTCATTTCAGTACAAAAAGTGGAACAAACTAGTAAACGCGAATAAGCCATTTACTGTCATATTGGGCTGTATTGGAACCACTATTTTTCAAAAGTTTCAAAATGGAAGCGAAAAAACTCATAATATCCTTGAATAAACCATGTCGTAAAATTGCTACTTAAGTCATTCCGGACTGAATACAGATGGCATCTGAATAAATGGATGGCACTTAGTACCGTGTGTAGGAAAGAATCGTGAAGTGCCGTGTATAGAATGAGATTGCGGAGCGAACTATGATTGGTTAAATTCGTCTCTACTTACTGAGAAAAAAAGGCAACGCCACTTAAAAGTCAATTCCGCAACAGAGATTTTACGTACGTAATAGCATGTTAAAAGAATCGTTTTAATTGAAAGGAGGCGTTTTATAGAATCGTTAACGATCGTCCGTCAAACGTTCTTCCGACAACTATTTGTTTGCTGTCATCTTAATGGTGTTCACTCTAAAACTCTGAATCAAGATGCACGTAAAGGAAATGTCTCACCTGCTAGTGTACAACACGTTATAAAAGTCCTTTGAACATAACCACGCTTACCATAACCAAGAGCCAGTGAACAAGAATGGCGAACTTCACTGTAACCGAAAACACCACAATCGAGCTGAACGTTAACGAAGCAAGCAAATCCTCAATACTAACAGGAATAGGAGTATTTCTTTCAACCTTAAACATTTTGCTGTCCATCACTGCATCCCTGGGCAATACTCTAATTCTTGTTGCTCTTCATAAAGAGACTGCCCTTCATCCTCCAACGAAACTTTTGTTGCAATGTCTGACGATCACTGATCTTTGTGTTGGCGTTATTACGCAGCCACTCTACGCCGTTTTCCTTTTGTCTCCTGTAACAACTGGAATGAACTGGCAACTTATTTACTACATCGGTAAACTATGGACCGCTTTAAGCTTTGTTTTGTGTCAGATATCGATCTTTACACCCAGCGCAATAAGCGTGGATAGACTCCTAGCCCTGTTATCTGGACTGAGATACAGACAAGTTGTAACATTACCACGAGCTCGTGCAGTTATCACGTGCTTTTGGTTGATTGGGATTTCAGTTGGATCGATATATTTTTTAAATGCTAGTATTGCCTTTACTGTAGGCTTTGCGCTTACATTATTTTCTGTTATAACCTCCGTCTTCTCCTACTCTACGATTTTTGTCAAGCTTCGACAACATCGGTTTCCAGTGTACCCATTAACACAAGGACAACCCAAGGGAAAAGCAGGCTCTCTGAATATAGTACGATACAAGAAGTCAGTTTCTAGCGCAATATGGGTACAGGTGTCATTAATCATATGTTATGTTCCAATTTCAGTTGTGGTGATGCTCGGGACATCTAACCAAACAACTGCTAGCCAAATTGAAATTGCTCGACACATTGCAATAACGTTTGTCTACCTAAATTCGACTCTAAACCCGATTCTTTACTGCTGGAGGATCAGAAGTGTGCGAAAAGCAGCCAAGGACATGATCAAACAATTAAACTGCTGTAAATCAGCGTAGATCTGGTGGGGCAGTGAAGTAGATTCGGTGAAAAACGGTCTCGAAAATTTTGGTTCTGATGATTAGTACAGACAGAGCTCTCACGGTCTTTCTGAGTGCCTTAATTTTAAGATAGAGATGGACTTACTACAAATTATCATTGATCTCTTTCATGAATCATAAAATAAAAAATCTTGTTCATGCAAGATTGGGCTTAAGAGATCGTTATTTTACTTGTATTTTTGTTTTACTATGATTATGATTTTGATTATTGTTAACATATTTTGCAACCACTCTTTGTATTTTCCTTTTCTCTTTTGTACAACTGGAATGAACAGGAAAGTTAGTTACTTTTAGTATTATTTCTTAAGTTTAGTCGGCGGCGTGATCAGAAAAATTTACGTTGGTCTCAGGAAAGCCATTGGTCTCAGACAAAGCAAGTCAGCTCCAATAAAAACAAAATCTGGCGAAATCATGAAGGAAAACCCAAACAGATCGACAGATGGGTAGACCACTACTCCGACCCTTGTGCCAGAGAGAACCAAGGGTCCCAAGCTGAACCCAGTATTGTCCTATCTTGACAAGACCCCAACCAGGGAAGATCTAAAGATAGCTATCGACAGACTCCCCTCAGTAAATTCACGATGTAAGGACGCCATCCCTGTAAAAGTCATCAAGTGTGGCAATACAACACTGTTGAATCCGCTTTGGGAGGAAGGTGCCGTGCCAAAGGACATGTGAAACTCAGCCATTGTTACTCTGCACAAAAACGAGGGCGATCAAAGCATATGTAACAAATACTGGGTAATCTTTTATTTGTAGTCATCCTCGGGGAGCTGTTTGCCCAAAAAGTGCTCGTAGACTTCAAACGTTGGCAGAAACGGCACACCCAGAATCTCAGTGTGGATTTAGGTCTAACAGACATTGATCCACCATCGACATGATCTTTGTCCTGCGACAACTACAAGATAAGTGCAGGGATCAGCGACAACCTGGCATTTATAGACCTCACTAAGGCGTTTGACTTGATAAGCAGAGACGCTCTCTTTAAATCTCTTCCTCTGGTTGCCCGCCTAAGCCGCACAGCATCTTAAAGTCCTCAGTTTCGTGATGCTATCATGATGATGGAAACGGTACAGTATGATGGCAGCACCTCTGTGAAGCATTTAACATTAAAAGTGGCGTGAGGCTGTGTGTTAATTGGGACACCCCTGATTGTCATCTCTTTTGCTCTCCTTCTCAGGCATGCTTTCAAGGCATCAAGAAAAGGTATCTACATCCAAACCAGATCTGATGGCAAGTTGTGTAATCTCTTCCCCACGAGACAGAGATTTTGCCCTATTTCTGCTCGGTAAGAGTCGAGAGGGAACCTCTGCTCCGAACCGTTTGATTTCCTGTCGTGCAAGCTTGAATTACGTTAGCATATCGCAAGTCTCGTGCCGTTGTCATTCAAAATGTTTGAACGCAGTCAAATTTCAAATTATTTTCGACAATTGACTTTAATTGCGTCTTTTCCACCGCTTATTTGTTAGAGAAAATTTCATTAAGTTCTAAGAAGTACTGTGCGACAAAAGAAAAAGACGAATTAAACCAAATTTGGTTTCGTTCGAGACCACGCTGTCCAGCGCGTGCTTCGCAAAATGTAAGTTAGTTGCAGATCGATAAACAAACTGCTTTGGAATAATTAAAAACTTCAGTTCAATAACCTACCTATTAACCCTCGCATCATGCTGCTTTGACAATGAATAGCTTTGTAGGATGAATTCATGTTCAGCAAACGCAAAGTGAAGCCTTGTCGAGCCAGAATCGAGCAAAGATGAATCACACTACTTTCAACACTATACCCTTTGGTTGTGGTTTTCCCGTTTTTCTTGTAAATCCCGCAAACATTTCTCCTGATCTTCATGCTGTATTAATCGTCAGAATCGTCGGTCGTGAACTCTCTCACCTGTCCTCTCACCGCTGTACTCAACATCCTGGTGATGGTTGCAGTGAAAACCAAACCACAGCTTCGCACCAAAGCCAACATAGCACTCGCCTGTTTATCCACAACTGCCCATGTAGTTGGACTAGTTCTTCAACCACTACATATTGTACGCGAAAGTTCACTTCTCAGGGCGAAAACATGTTTTGTATCATAACCGACCTATCAAATACTTTCTCATTAATATGTTTACTGGCTTCATTCCATCATTTGGTGTTGATGACCGCCCAGTGTTGCGATTAACCTCTTTACTTGAGTATCACTGAAAGGGGACAAAGGATTAACAGAACAACAGATCATTTAGAGAATTATCTTTTGGTGTCTTAAAACTATTACATAGTTTGTTGTTAACTTGTTATACTGGTTATACATTTTTGTTTCCACTCTGAACTGTGAATTGTGTTGAAACATTAAAATTATTAAAATGTAAAAAACCCTGCGTGTGAGCATTAACCGAGCATTTTAGTGACTCTTTTTTGGGGGAAGTCGAGCATTTTAGTCGAAAAAATGAAGCATTAAGGTGGAGCATTTCAGTAGGGAATTAAAAGCATAATGTACAAAGGCCTAATGCCCCGGCTATAACTGGGGATTCAGAGAGATAATAATTCACCAGTTTTCAAAACAGCGCGCGGTGCGAAAAATATTTGAAGGATAACAAACACAATATCCTCGATTTGCCGTAAAAATATGCTGTTTTCATACTGGGCTCTGTAAATTTCTGCGAAACATTTCGACGAATATCCAAATTTGGGGAAGCGCACAGACCTAAAACTTGGAGAAGTATCTTATTTAGTTATTTTCTGTTACATCACAATTTCTTAGCTTTTTCCGCTGGATGGTTTTCGATTTATTTTTTTTATTGCGTGACAGTGAAAACTATCTGTACAAAATGTAGCAAACTGATTGGTTGCTATACGTAGAAAAAAGTTGTGATTGGTTCAGGGAAATCACGTCACTGTCACACCTGAATCAAGAGTCGCTTGTCCGGAAAAGAGAAATTACAGGGAAAGCAGAATTGAACTGCGAAATCTACTGATCTTATACAAGACGCTGGAAAAATCAAGTCAGTTTTTGTCATAGAACACCACCGTGAGCCGAAAAAACCTGGACGTTACCTTGAAAAAAGTTGAAAAATCCGCTCGGAATTGCGGTTGTGATCAACATTGACATAGGCGTTGGAAGTCATTCGATTCGAGCGTTAAATGAATGGAGAGTTAGTGACGTTGGAAATTTCTGTCCTCTGTGGTTGGAAATTATCAAGTGCATTTGATATAGTGTCGGTGACAATTGTTAGCTGCGATACAGACGGCCGAGAGCTGTAGTGTGCTTTAATTTGCTCGCTACTGTGCCCTGAAACTGACTGGAACATTCGCGCTGGAAAGCTAGGTTTGGTGTTTTATGTGATGTTTCTTTCCTGACACCAATCTGAGTAAAGAATTATTTTGAGACTGAGAAAAGTTGCACTTTTTAATTACATTAATCTCATAAACATTTTGCTTATTGGGTTTGTTAAATTCGAGGCAAAACAATGCCTTCTTTCCTTGAACTAATTTCAAGACCAATTTTGTGTTTCGTTTAGTCTCGTTCGACTGCCGACGGAGACTGTGCTCGAGTATTTTTTCCGAGCAATTTTTTAAAAGAGCCGGAAAAGTCCTTTTTTTCTCATTACTTGTTCTCGTACCTGTTCACAGCCTCGACAAGCATTTTCTCTACCTGATCCTTCGCCCAGGCACGTAAAATATTATCTTAAGGCTTAAAACCTTCCGCCATTTAAAAAGAAAACAGAGGAAAAATGATATTATATTGACGTTATCTATGCGTCTGTCCTCTAATAGATCGTAGGTGAGAACCAATCAAAATGCGAGAATCATTCGACTCCTTATATAAAGGAAAAAAGCTGGTGGTTGTGAGTATTTTTTCAACTTATAAACTGGGAAAGATTATCTTTCATGCTAACCCAAGCGCAGAAATTATCATTCAACCACGTACTAGTCGGAGAGGTTTATTTGTAAGTGTACAATTGTTTTCACAGCTGGTATTTTCCCATAGACCTCAATTGTTTTCACTCGTTTGAAACTAATCAGTGTAGTACATGGAATTCAAATAGGCCAAACAGTGTTTATCATGCCCGACTAATATGTTCCGCTTTCCCTTGCCACTTCAAAAAATAATTATTAATTAGTCTTCAGAAGTCATTACTTTTCATAATTTTTTCCACTTCAATTTACATATAAATCAATCCTAAGTAGGGTTACTTACCGGCCCACAAGGTAAATAGTCATTAAGTGATTAATATTCCAAATCAAGGGAAATGATACAATTTGGAGCACTGTAAATTGTCTACAAACCGTCCAATAAACGATTGATCATGAACTCATCTAAGTGGCAAACTGCAAAAGGCAAGCAAACAATCTCAAAGTGAAGAAGCCTTCACGAGTCAGAATCGAACAAAGATGAATGACACCACATCCAACACCACCTTATCTAGTTGTGGTTTCTCCTCTTTTCCTCTAAATCCTGCAAATATTTCGCATCATGTACGCGCTGTGTTCACGGTTAGAATCACCGTGAACACTCTCACCTGTCCTCTCATCATTTTGCTCAACATCCTGGTGATGGTGTCAGTGAAAACCAAACGACAGCTTCGCTCCAAATCCAACATAGCACTCGCTTGTTTATCCACAACTGACCTTGTTGTTGGAATAGTTCTTCAACCTCTTCATATTGCCAGGGAGAGTTTGCTTCTCAAAGGTGAACACAACATGTTTTGTACTATAACCGAGGTGTCAAAAGCTGTCACGTTGGAATGTTTACTGGCTTCACTCCATCATTTGGTTTTGATAAGCGCAGAGCGTTTTGTTGCGATTAAACACCCCTTCACATACGAGACCAAGGTCACTGAAGGTCGCATCATCATGGCCTCTGCTCTGGCCTGGGTTACAGCCATCATAATTCCCACCAATAACTTCTTGAACGCAACAAAACTATCTAAGACCATACTAGCAGTTTCTAAAATTTTTCTTTTAATTCTTCCCGTTTACTTTAACGTCTCTGTATACAAGGAAGTCCGTCGCAACGAAAAACAAATTGCTGCCAACCAAGTTTCTTCAGAAGCCAAGGAAAAGATACTCAGAAACAAGAAAGCTTTTTACGCCACTGTCATCGTAACTCTGGTTATTTTACTATGTTATGTCCCGTTGAATATATGTCTCGTTATTCTGTTCTCTTTTAAGAAGAGAATCTCTCCCAATGTAAGGCTTATTGTTCTTTATATTTTTACTTTATTGCCAGTACTGAATTCATTTTTCAATCCGTTAATTTACACTGTTAGAATAAGAAATTTTCGCACAGCTTTCATTCAGGTATTGTCAAGAAAAACTGCTGCACAAGCCGAGAAAATTGACAGAAAAATATTTGGACAAAGACAGATTGGATTCAACGGTAATATTGATGTAGGACAAGGAAATCGGACCTTTAACGATGAACAAGAACCGGCAAGGCAGGCAGATCCGAACGGCGGATGGAAAGAAACACCTCTGCAATAAAATCCAGAGAAAATTTGCGCACTGAAAACAAAAATGAATTAAAAAGTGCAAAAATTAAAATTTCATTTAGATGTGTAAAAAGATATGGAGGAAAAATAATTAACAAACGCTCCCTGAATTTCATAAACTCATTAAGCTGCTAATGTTTTATTGCTTTCTTTATTTTCTATTTATTTTTGATCTTGTTTATTTATCTGATGAGGTGGAATCTATTACATCCGGTTAAGAAAACAAAAATATAATAGGAGTTTAGAAAATACTTCTTCGTAATTACCGCCGATTCCTCGACTTTTCAAACTAATTTTCGTTTCGTTTGAAGGGTTCCAAAAATCTGTATTCCACTGTAATTTTCGTTTTCCCTATGTGGACCAAAACAATAAGCCTAAACGGTTTTTCACGCCATCTTGTTGGGTGGGTAAAGTGGTCTAAAAGTACAGTTTTTGCATAGGAATCGGATGGCAAATAGCTTTTTTAAAATATTGATTTTGCACAACCTATGAATTTCAACATTATCATACTAGGTAGTAGATTGTACTCAACAAATTCGAAGAATGTAGCTGAGCTAGAAGACGCTCAGTTAAGTTTTAAGTTCCCATACATTTGTCAATGATTTTTTCCCGCGAACCCCGTCTACCCAGCCAAATTTACAGACAAATGTATGTAAAATTAGAAAAATTAACTGAGCGTCTTCTAGCCAATCAACATTCTTCAAACTTGGTGAGTACAATCTTCTACCTAGCATTTTAACGTTGCGATTTACAAAGTGCGGGAAATTGGATTTTAAAAAAAGTTATTTGCTTTCGGATTCCCAGTCAAACGCTGTAATTTCTCACCGCTTTGCTCACCCGTCAAGATGGCGTTGAAAACTGCGATTCGGGCCTATTTCAAAATAATGCAAATGTACAGTCATCGTGCAAAAAACTGTTACCCGTTGCGATTTAACCTTCTTGAAGGAGCATTGTTGCATGATTGCGGTAAAAATCGTGTTTTTTTTCCGCGCTAAAAGGTGTATGAAAAAATATTTTTCCTAGGCAGTTAAGACAAATATCTCACAGCTGTTTGACGGAAAATAACCGGAATAACAAGAAAAATGATACACTCATTATATTTTATTCGAGTTGAGTTTATTTTCATTTTATCGAAAACTTGAATGTTTTTATATTTGTAAACTAACTTACTGATAATGTTAATGCGGAAAACTCCAGATATAGCAGACGAGGGTTAAGAAATAATTTTGCGTGTAACTGAAGATGTAATTAGTATTCTGTCAAAACTCACCGGACACTCAAAAGTCTTTTAAGCAAAGCTTTTCGAACTATTACTTGAATACCATTTACCTTTAAATTACAGCTGAGTACAAACTACTGTTCGAGTTTTATTGCTAACGCTGGAACTAAGCCCGAGAAAAGACAATTTACCACCAGTTTTTTGCAAGCTGTTAAAATGACTGCAAAAATGGCTCCAACCTAAACGACAAACATCTCTGTCGAAAGTAAGCAATATTATTGAACATAATATCAAGCAAGTTGTGTAAATCGGATGAAAGTAAAACTTCAAAAGGAACAAAGTTTTTTCATTTTTAAATGTTTCAATTTTGTTGTCGTTGTTTAATTCGTATGAGATGGGATCTTTTCATATTTATTCGGGGTACACAACAAAATAGATGGCCTGTGATACAGCCGCCTTCCCAGAAAGAAGAAATCAGAGAGAGCGAAAAAAAAAATGTATCAAAAAAGGACAAATAAATAGCCAAGCATCTCACTTAAGAAGGATGTAAAAAGTGTCAGTTTTTAACCCCATAATTCAGTATCTATTGTTCTATCGTGCACAAAAAAATAATTTTACTGAACAAAAGTAATTATTTCAAAATCAAACAGTTGTAAATGTATTATCTTGGAGCAGCACAAGAGAAGACACGAATCTATTTCTACACCCTAGAACACAAAAATGAATATTTTCAAATCTGAGTTTATAATTTTACCTCGAGTTTTGTTTCCCTTGCAGGTTCAAAAATTGAGGATTCCACGGTTATTTTCTTTAGCTTTTTGACCACGACAATTACATTTAATCTTGACAGCACAAAAGTAATTATTTTAAAATCAAAGTCGGTAAAATCCTATCCTTGAACAGCAAGGGGAAAAGCAGCACACACACACACACACAAAATTATAAATTTATATGTAATATAAAAATGTAATGGAAAACTTTGTTAGCTGTCGCGCTTTAACCTAATTGAAGAAACATGATTGCTACATGATTGCGGTTAAAAACTGTGTTCATTTTCTGCGCTAAAAGACTTAAAAAATACATTTTTTACTCAAAAAAATCACAAAGCTGTTTGACCAAAAATAACCAGAATTAAAAAAATTACACTTATATTATATTTTATTTCAATTGATTCCATTTCCAACACAAAACAGACGAGGGTTAAAAATAGTATCTGGTGTAACTGCCGATGTAACAAGTATTCTGTCAAAACTCACCGGACACTCAAAAAACCTTTTCAGTAAAGCTTTTTATGCACCAGGCTTAGCAGCCAAAGATGGCTGAAAATTGATCTTGTTCTGTTTGAAGACTGCGGGTAGGTCTACTTTTTTTTGCCTTTTGGTTGCTTGAAAAATACAACTACCACAATTTAATTTACATACGAAATTGCAACTGATTTGAGAGCTAGGGCTATGACTCTTCTAGTAAACAAATATTTCGACAAATAAGAGGTTCCTGAAAAAAAAGCTGTGCTGTGGGTATACAATATCTAATGGTTATGGATAAATATGGTGTACCAAAAGCACAGCTCTTTTTGCAACCCCTTATTTCACGAGATGTTGGTATGCTAGAAGAGCTATGACCCGGTCAACAGAATTCAAGGCGAGTCACAAGCCACCTGGAAAATAATCCCTAATCAGCTCTTGCACAAACATGGTGGTCTTGCCTACCTAACAAAATGCAACTTTGCAACAAGTATACTTGACCTTGATGATACGCTTCCCACATTTTATAAAAAAATGTTAGATTATTGGTGCGAGTTTAAAATCTCAACGGGCGTCGATTTCTAAAAACGAAATAGTGTGAAATAACAGGAAAATTCTTGTAGGAAAAAACCTGTTTTTTTTTTATTATTTTTATTTTTTATCAAAATTGGTATGACGCCGGCATTACCAAGATAAGCGACATATTAAACCAAAATCAGGATTTTTTGAAGTGGTATGAACTTGTGGTATGAAATAAAATTCGATTTGAAGGTTCCTTTCACTAAAGACTATGGCCAGGTTAACGCAATCCCAAAAAGTTGGAAAGCTTATCTTAAAAAACCTATTCAGAACGTCACACACAATACCACAGTCAACACCCTAAGAACCAGTTCTATTTACTCCTCTCTTTTAAACACCATCTTCGTTCCTCCCACTGTCGTAACCAAAATTCTACGCCACGGATTTACAGAAAATACCATCCAGAAGGTTTATCTTATGCCATTTGCAGTCACAAATGAAGGAAAAATAATAATGTTTCAGTATAAAGTTATTCACAACGTGCTACAAACCCGCGCTACACTTTATCGAGACGGCATTTCAGAAAGCCCTTTAATGCAACTTATGCAACGCAGAAGAACAAACGTTGCATCACCTGCTAATAAACTGCACACTATAGCTAACAGCCGATTTCTGGATTCTGTTTCAAGACTGGTGGTACCAAAAAACAAATGAAACAATAACGATATCCATAAGCCATATACTCTACGGCTGGCATGAGATGACAAAGCATTGGCAAGTCCTAAATTATTGTCTCCTGATAGCCAAACATTGCATTTTCTACACAAGCCTTCGCCGAGATGTTTTAGATTTTCAAAATTTTCTATCGTTCATTCCCGGAAAACTTGAAAAATTTAAAGAGATTGCGACTGCAAAAAAAGCATTTCCGAAATTTTATCGCACGTGGACTTTTTTACTTTAATTTTATATGCTGCTGATGTTTATGATTAATTAATATTTAATTCCGTATTTATTATTTAACTGTAATCTTGTACATATAGGGGATATAGTGTATTGTTATTAGTGTAAGTATGTAGTATTGTAAGTAATGTATTTTATTGTACTGTCAAAAAAAACAATAATAAAATAAAATAAAATAAAGAAGAGCTATGACCCTCTCAAGTCATTTGAAATTTAGCAGAAATAAAATGTGAATTCGCTTGAACGTTTAAAGCATACTTCTGAAAATAATTCACCAAAAAGGTCTTTATCATTCCAAAAAAGAAAATTCGAATTGTCGGTCCTAACATTAGATATTTCGTGTAACTATAACTACCGATGTAATTAGTATTCTGTCAAAAAGTTTTTTTTATGGATCAGGCTTAGCCGCTAAAGATGGCTGAAAATTGATCTTGTTCTCTTTGAAAACTGCGCCTCGCTTAAGGGGGTACACATTAGAAATAGCGGTCACTTTAATTCCAAAATTAAAGGCACAAAGATTTATTAATATGCTAAAACATAAAACTTATGCGAGAAGAGAAAATTTTACGACCAGTTTCTCGCAAGCTGTTAAGATGGCTGCAGCAGAAAAGAAAAAACACACCAGGAAAAGTGAGGAACATTATTGAACATCATTATTAAACAAGTTCCGTATATGGGATGAACGCAGAACTTCAAAGGTAACACAATTTTAAAATGCAATGAAAGGCAACTAAATAACATTATTTCCTAAATGGAAAACATTGGCACTGTTAATGGCTAGATGTCAGAAAGAGAAATTCAGATCACTTAATCTTAGGAAACGATGCTTATCATTCTCCTTATTTACTTCAATGTCTCTGTATTTAAGGAAGTCCGCCGCAACGAGAAAGAAATTGTTGCTAATCAGGTCTCTTTAGAAGTGAAGGAGCAGTTGCTCCAGAAAAGGAAAGCTTTATACACGACTGTTATTGTACTGCTAATTATCTTACTGCATGTGTTATATTCCATCAAATATCTGTGCTGTTATTATGATCTCTTTTAAGGAAACAATCCCTCCCAATATAAGACTTACTTCTTTTTATCTTTTTACTTTATTGCCAGTTCTGAATTCGTTGTTAATCCGTTGATTTACGCTGTTAGAATAAGATATTTTCGCGTAGCTTTCATTCAGTTGCTGCCTAGGAAAACCGTTGCACAAGCTGAGGAACTTGAAAGGAAAACCTTTGGAACAAGACAGATTGGAGTTAGAGCTAATGCTAAACAAGCACAAAGTGGGACTAGCCGGAAAGATACACAACAAGGAAATGACTCATTGGACAACAAACATGAAACTACTGGGCGGGCAGACCCGCAAGACGCTTATGAAGAAATAACTCTCTAGGCAGGGTGCCCGGGCTAATCGGGCTACCCAGTTAGGATGGTTAAAACATAGCCCGCCTTTACATGCAACTGACCTTAGCGGGATAATCAATGCACTATCTTTTGAGCCACCGCTAAGCAAAACAAACAAGATGGCGGACCAAATAAACGTCTTAGCGGCAAGTTTAGTTTTATTTTATAACTCGATTCACTAGCCGCTGCTTTTCATTGACTAGGGCTATTACTTTGCACTATACATACAGATATTAAGCGTAGTGACCAGAGGCAAGTAACGTTAAAAGCTGCCTTGAAATGTAACGCTACTTTCGCGGCCTTCACACCTCGGCTAGCCGGGTAAGTCGGCATGCACCATTTACAAGGCAAAAAGATAGCCCCCCTAGAAGGTTGCAAGAGGCAAATAGAGAAGGTGCCCTTGGAAGGCAGGTTACCCTGCGTTTTCTAAAGAAACATATGAAAAGTTGTCTCTCCCAGGGTTGTTCGGTTAGCCGGGGAGACATGCACGAGACATGTCAAAAATAGTTGTGCTAACCCTCGGACGTACAAGGTCCTTATGGGGGGGGGGGTGGCATTCACCCCCCCCCCCCACCTATAAGGTTTTTTCCGAAGTTTTGAAAAGACAATTTACCCTAGGGGGCTGAAACTTTCAGCAGCTGTTCCTTCATTCTCTGCGGAAATTTTGATATGTCAATTGTGTCCATCATTTTTGACGTTGCCATGGCAACCATCAAATTTCATGTAGGTCTGGCCAAAAATCAACTTTTTCGAGATAATTCTGTAGCTTTTCTCCAGTTTTCTTCACCAAATTGCAGTAATTCATGGCTATGTACATTTCATAAGCATTCTCTCTTGATTTTGTGTTAATTTCCGATATTTCTTGACTTTTTAAGAAAATAGTGAAATCCAAGATGGCGGGTCAAATGACGTCATATGACGTCATAACCAACAAAAATGGTATCATCTTGTAGAGCCAGCTCAGGGCGATCTAATCAGAGCAATTTTATTTCGCTGTGCCTTATCAGTGCGAAAATTCAGAGGGGTTTTCCATCCACCCCCCTCCCCACCCGAGTGTATCACGGTAGGGGTATGAGTTAGCTTGTACGTCCGAGGAATAATCCACCGTAAGGTGCTTAATAACAAATCAGCAGTTGCTTTGTTCCCCTCCTAAAGTGGGGCAGTCCTTTGATATAAGCTTGTTATAACGCAGCAACCGTAAAGTCTTTTGTCCAAGTTGAAACTCCGAAATACAACAGGAAGTAAGTGTCTGTTCTGGCCCCCTTTAGCACTGGTTTGTTTCAACAGAGATGATATGTAGAACGTATATTTTCCAGGTGATATGTACATTTCGTCCAGTGAGAGTTTCTGGAAGGTCTGAGTTCTCTGTGCTGAGGGAAAACCCATCAGCATGAGTTTAAGGGTGAGCTGTTTTAATGACATGCTATTAAAAGCTGGAAAAGTTTTGAGGTAAATCCACCTGTAAACATGTACCTGCAGATGGCGTAGTGCGCGCGCAAAACAAGTACGAAATACGCAAATTTTTTACTTACTGGGTAGGTTACAAACGTAACGGGCACCGTAAAAGTTTTCAAAAAAGATCAATTACTTTAAAAAACGCGTGGTTACCCCCACATTTCATGTTATGAAATGGAAGTGGCAAGCCTATTCAACACGTGATTAGTTTCAGGTTGTGAGCAAAAGGTATTTAGACTATATTTTAACTGAACCAGATCGGAAGGCTGTCAGAGACTCTAAAAGCGCTGTTGCAACGATTTTGTCATTAAAAACATACAAAAAAAATGGTTTCTATGTTACCATTTACCATGCAGTTTTAAGATCTTGATAAATGTGTTTGCTTTCTGTTTGTAAAGGTGAATTCGAAGGAAATCTGTGAAGAAATATCCTTTCCCTTTTTTTTTCAGAAAATGCTGATGTCAGCATTTTTGTTGAGATTCAAGGCTAATTATCTCGAAAAAACGCGTGGTTACCCCAATTTTTCTTTGTGGATTCTAATAGCCCTTCCAAAGGTCTACTTTTCCCACGTGGTCCTTACCTGGCGCAAAAACCTTAGTATTTAGTTGGCACCGTCCTTAAGGTA
This sequence comes from Orbicella franksi, assembly GCF_964199315.1. Classification (NCBI taxonomy): domain Eukaryota; kingdom Metazoa; phylum Cnidaria; class Anthozoa; order Scleractinia; family Merulinidae; genus Orbicella; species Orbicella franksi. Next base: position 21,494,562 of record NC_138155.1, on the reverse strand, counting down.
CTTTGTAATTTAGCCTTGATGCAAACATGTCTATGTCAGGCTCATCCCACTTTGCCTTAAGTTCATTGAAGACGGACAATGTTACTGTTGTGAAAAACTCGGCCAGCCCTGTCCGCCTCTCTGTTTATTTTGCCTGGTAAATGGGATATTGACAATGTTAGGTGCCGGGCCATGCACCCCATAAATACAGTCTAACTCCCGTAAGCGCTTACTGGAGGTGTTCGCTTACGCGAGCTTAGACCATATTGGGTCAAAATTTCGCCTCATTAGCATATGGTAACTGCAGAGACTTACCCATGTTTTAAATGCTTTATTTGTGTGAAAAGTTCATTTCGAGAAAAAACCCGGTACTTGCCATTGAGAAATTTCCGTCTCTTGTACCAACCAGATAATGCGATAATTTCCGCTGTATTATCTGCTAAGTGGTCCCTTACGGGAGGTAAATCAAAGGCTCCCTGAGCCAGCTCATGGATGAATAGGCCAATTCCAAGTTGACTCTCACCTTTGTGACGAAACGAGTCTTTGTGCGAAACTGTTCCTATGAAAATGTATGTCACCTGTACGTTCATCCTCATGAAAATCAAATCATTTTAATTTTACGTGAAACGTTCTGCACGAGCACTCATCCTGAAAAGGGCCAAACGGCAACTCAGAAATGGAAGTAAAGTCTGCCTATGAGCCAAGTGGCCCGTGAGGCCGGCACTTCTCTCGGTTTCTGTAGCATGAAGCGACTAGGAGTATTTTTATTACCCCCTGTATGGGACGCTAGTCCATCGAAAGGTTACGCCCCAACATTATATTTGCCAGTACCTATTTAAATACCTGAGTGGAGAGAGGCACTGTGAGAGTAAAATGTCTTGCCCAAAAACACAATACAATTACAATGTTCCCAGCAGAGCTCAAACCCAGACTGCTCAAAATAGAAAAGAAATACAAAAATCAAATAACAGGTTGTATACACAGACTACTTAAAAATTTAAAAATGGCTAATGATTAATTTTGATTGGAACTGGAACATTGTTATTATATTAACTTGTACATGATATAGTGTCAAAGAATAACAACAGTCTGTTGTAAAATGAAATCATTGGATGAGAGTTCACCATATTTACCAGTCAGTCCAAAGTTTACTGGTGTTGGTTATAATATATGTATAATATTAGTGAGTCGGAGTGCATTTTGGGCCAAGGTAAACTGGTTATGGTCCTTGTTCAGTTAACGTTATGAAACAGCTGTATGACAATTATGCAAAAATTATAATTCATGATTTTGACATTTATTTTCGACAACCAAATTGAGAATGCCAAGACTTTCAAGAGTATTTTGCCCAATTTTACTTAAGTGAGACTTGGATATTGGCAAAATGTTGTTTACTTTAAGCTATGTCAAACATGAACAATTTAATATTAGCTTGCTAGTAAATGGAAAATCTATAGAAAGAAAAGTAATTCCTTCAATATTACAAGAATCATGTCAGACAGTTTTGTTTCAATCTTGAACCTGAAGTGAAGGGGATGCTTTTATTTACCACTTATTTATTTTACTATATAACTATGTCCATGGGGAGGAGGAAGGGAAGTAACGAAGTTTCATTCAAGGAAGGTCAAAGCCCTATCCATTTTACATAGTGTTTTTGACAAGAAATTTTTCCCTTTCAACTGCATTTAGCTTCTAGCTTGAAACACCTTTCACATACTTAATGTGGCCCCACTAGATCTTATTTCTTGGATAAATAATCAGTTAATGTTTGCAATCCCCGTCCTGTTAAGTCTTATAATACCTCCAGCCTGAAAAAGGTGCACCTTAAGTCAACTGTAGGGAGAAGGCCGCCATCTTGGTGCAATACAATAATAAGGGTGCTAAATACTGTAGTGTATGTATGCAAGTAAACCAACAATAATTTTATTTCTTGGAAACAAAAATCACAGCATTTTATTCCTATATATCTTGGTAATTGTTTGTGCTAATCTCACTAGCAATGCAGTAATATTCAAAAGGATTGCAAATATCTCTCTTCTAATAGGTTATTGCAATGATTACAGAACATACTTATGTTGACAAGTATCAAGCATTCTCTTCTCCATAATTATTTCAAGTTTTGATTTCAATTTGTTTAAGGGCCCATTAACCGATCTTTTCGAGCCGTTCTAAGGTAAATTTATTCTCAAATAACCTCATCATTTTTACTTAGTTCAGAGTTATTTCCTGTGTTTCAACTTTTTCATGATTAGTAACACTAGTGATGACGTCATCAGGCCACGCCCATGGTCATGTGACTAATACTGAAAAAACGCAAAGGCTCCCAGGCAAATTATTTTATCGGGATTTTTTTCATTGATTTAATATTTTAATTTAAATCCTCATTACGCTATGCATTGATTTTGTTTCATTTCTAAAAGGTCAGATCTTGAGAGAATTTCAAAATATTAAAAAATTCGTTGTTTTCTGAAAAAAGCAGGATTTTGTAAAAGGAATGCATAGCTATCTTTTCAACGTTGGCTTTGATCGAAATCCGTCGAAAAAGGCTGGATTTAATGAAAAACTGCGTTTCCTTTAGCATTTAAAGAAACCGGAAGTGCGCCCGATATATATTGGAAGTTACAACCTATCAGCGCGTGCGCAATTTACACTACCAACGCACTTTGGTAAAATCAAACAAAGCCACACGGAGTTTTTTCTTGCTATTGCTCTCGTTGTTCTGTCCTTTTCTTATTTTGTGTCTGCTTGTACTTTTTTTACTTTGCATTTTGTGAAACACAAAGAAAAACATCTAAAATGTAAGCGAATTTGCAAGTTATTGAGTTGTTTTTATTTTCCGCGCTCAGGCTGACGTAAGTAACCGGAAGTGAAATTTCACCTCCTTAGCAACGCGCGCGAGCGCGCGCATAAATCGGTTAATGGGCCCTTAAATCTCTCATTTCTAGAAGTAAAAAAAAAAAAAAAAGAACACTCTACATCACCAGCCACCATGCATCCGGCTTATATCTGATGCAGATGGACAGCATATATCTCTCTTGCAAAAAATAGATCTACACAGTCTCTTGGACTTAATTGCTTTAATTTGTCCGTCCATCACTAAAATATTTCAACATAGCTTGTATTTACTCGATCGTACATGTAGGTTGACTCGCATACCATCTGTGAAGAAATTTTCCCTCTGGTCAAACTGCATGGAATACAAAAGAAATGTAGTGTGAACGACAACAGAACGAAACGATGAGGCAAATCGAATTTCTTACTTGAAGTATTTTAAAATAAGCTTACTAAGTACAAATTTCGAACTTCCGTAGGATACTAACAGGGCAGAATTTCAATATGTGTATACAAAATAAAACAATAGAGAAACAATGAAACTAAAACTTAACAAAAACTTAAGCTTACCTTGGACTCCACAAGGAGAGAAAGCGAGTGGAAACCATCAAATTCTCTTGCCAAGAAAAAATGCTTCGAGCTTAATTTGCCCATATGCTAAGTTAACACGATCCCACTTTCTGACTTTGTCTTCCAGGGTTTCTTGTATCAATTCTTTGACCTCGCCGACCGCGTTGTTGTGACCGATACATGACCACAGTCATAAATACCTCTACCAGCTTTCATTTACGTGTGAGCAAAAGCCGATAGGCAAAAAACAACATATTTACGAAAGAAAATCACATGAAGCCAAAATGGCCGACTTCAGGGTGCCCGACATACTCGTACCCAGGCTCTCGATTTCTTGGGCAAAAATGTACGCCTTTCTAGTCCCCCGCGTCTTCCCCTCGTCTTCTATTTCGTCAAAAAACCTTCTTCAAGACGACCGAACACTCTTGGACAAAAACATTACTTAGTAGGAGAAGTAGCAGATAATTGTTTAATCCGGGTTTAATGAATAAATTAATCAGAATCGAGTGAACGAGTGAGTGAGTGAGAGAGTGAGTGAGTGCCATTCGACTGCCTTCTAAGCTCATGGAAGACTACGTCATCCATGAGCAAAAACAAATGAAAATCTTTTAGCTCTGAAAGTGGTCGCGGTCGCTTACGAGAGGTGGTCGCTTACAAGAGGTTCAAATATAGTGAGTTGACTTGGAAACTTTTGGTATTTTGGAATACTGGTCGCTGAGGAGAAGTGGTCGCTTACGAACGGTGGTCGCAACCGAAGGTTCGACTGTATTTCTCTTGTCATGTCATCGCAAACTATAGATTTCGTATCACCTATATTGCGGATGAAGGAGACAGCAGTTGTATTTTCACAAATCACTTTTATTTGGCAACGTTGCACATGGTTGCAAAGAGACTGCACGGCTAACAGAATTTCCTTTGTCTCCAAATAATTAATGTGGAATTTAGATTCCTGGTATGACCCTCTATCACCCCTTCCCAGCCTTTCAGTTAGCTGTCTGTCATGAGTGTTATATCAGGGGGTTGTGGAGTAATAGCTTTTGGGTATTGGTCAACATCAGAAATCCACCATAGCAGGTCCTGTTTAGACAGGGGTGAGAAAGGGTCATTTTCACTTCAAGGTCCCAACCATCGCACTTCAAGGCATCAGTTTTGTCATTTTCCAGAGACCTATAGATCAGAGGTGCATACTGCACACCTGAAAAAGCTCATACCATGAGGCCCTCTACAGAGGCCACCTCTTTAATTGAAACTGGCTCTCGATTGTAAGGTAAGGTAAGGTAACTTTATTTTAAGTCGTAAACGTAGGGAGTGGTTACCCAATCTCCCGAGCAAGGCGCTCATGACAAAAACGTGACACTTGGATTTGATCAGTGTCTGCTTTCCCGGTGACCATAGAAGTGGTCATGTTCGGAGAATTTAGGGTAAATCCCAGAAAGTTGACTACTTGGGTAGGCGTGGTGGCAGATTTTGTGTCATGAATCGTAAACCCCAGTGATCTGAGCAGCAAAATGGTATCATTAATTGCCCTTGAGAGTTCAAGAGGTGTTGCTGCCAGTAAAAGGAAGGCTGATTTCTCATCGTTATACTTTTCAAGTTTGGCTGATGAGATCTCCTGTGAGATCCAACGTCGAAATCAAGCAGGATCTTCGTTCACGGCTTTACAGTTTATTAAGTTTCTCAACAAGGACCAATAACGCCCCGTCCCCCTCTACGGCTCCGTACACATTAATCCTTCACGAGAATGGAGCTTTTCGAAAACGCTCCTCAAACCGGAGGAAACTGAAAACACTGGCTGTACATTTTAATCTGGACGGTGCTTTTCGAAGTCGATGACGTTGTAATAATCGTGTGATTTTCTTGCCCGAGTTCTGTCACAGCGTTCTACCTACTTGCGTTATGCCCGTCTTTGCGTTATGCCCACTTGCGTCATGCCTACGTGTGATTTACCTGCCCGAGTTCTGTCACTGCGTTGTGCCTACTTGCATTGCGTTATATGCCTCTTTGCGTTATGCCTCTTTGCATTATGCCTCTTTGCGTGATACCTCTTTGCGTTATACCTCTTTGCGTTATGCCTACTTGCGTTATGCCTGCGTGTGATTTCCCTGCCCGAGTTCTGCCATTGTAACGTCTGTAACTGCTTTACTGAGATTTTCATTACCATACAAAAACCACCAGTAGTACCATGTTCAAACAACGAACGATCACCTGTCGTGTTTTGAAATTAGTCTCTCGGAAGACTTCGATGTTTAGGGCATGTAGAGTTTTTGAGAATTCAGTTCAAGATGATGTGACATGAGTTCATGAGCAAGCTGTATGTGAAACGAAAGAAATCATTTACATGCAGTATGAAATCACCGTCATTTTTGCTATGGAACCCACACCAGCATGAGTAAACACCCCCCTAATCTACCCTGTCTAATATCTGCTTCTTCAAAGAAACAAGAAAAAGAAAAGAAAAAAAAAATACAAATTATTATACATATCTCAGAAAGTTCTGCATCCACGCCAAACAGGACTGGCTAAGGGAACAGGTGTAGGGTAGGGGCAGAATATAAAGGGGAGGAGGGGGAATGGCCCTTTCTTCTGGGATTCTACACTACCAAGAGGAACTTATAGGACTTGTTTTGTTCAGTTTACAGGCGCTTATTCTTGGTTAAGGAACAGAATGAACCTTTCTGAACCTACAGAAAGAGGGCCCCCAAAACGCGTTCCGAAACACTGCAGCACAGTGAACATGATAAACACAAGAAGCATTCTGCATTAAAAGACTTTATTAAATTTACATTTAAAATTGTAATCATGTAATTAAGCCACATACAATTTATCACAACTTTGCTATTGCTATTCCAATATCGACAAGCTTACTTTGACATGCTTAGTCACGTTGGAATAAATTGTAAGAGTTGTAATTTAAAAATAACTGAAATTGTAACAAAATCTTACTTTGCTGAAACAAAACAACAAATGATAATATTAAAATAAAGCTTTGTAACTCGACTTGAAATATATTGATCACTTTGCTTGACTTCAAACTGTTATTATCAATGGAAACTGTAAACTGGACTCGATCATATAACACTTTGTACTTATTAATTCCCTCAAGTACCACTTGGTTGGAAACACGATGCTTATTTCTCGCATTTCTCTGAGCACGTTGTTACGGAATGGCGCCAGCAGAACATGTTTTCATCCTAGTTGTGCACACCTTGTAACAGCCTCGTTTGATACCTAGAACAACAAACAGAAGCTCAGTTAAAAATTTGCTATAAAATTGTGTTCATGATGAGAGCTGATGGCCGATTGGGAGCCACCGACGGGGCCCTTTTTGTAGCCTGAACCAGTTACACTCTTTTTTATTGTAAGAATATTGTTTTTCCGGCCAAGGCTTATTTTTTTTCCTATTTTAGGCTGAAAATATTCTTGTGGATATTCTTACTTATATTCAACCCCTCTTAATAGTGACTGAATCTTTCAAGCCAAATTTACAGTTTTTGGCCTAAACTAATTTCGCAAATCCAAAATGTTAAAAGGTGAAATCAGTATACATTCACGGACATTGTCAGTCTTTGAAACGCGAAAGAAACGTTTCGGAAACTTCTGTCACGCAAGTACATTTGGTAACAATTTAAATTGAGGAAACTTGTGCGTCCATCTTGAAAAAACATTTTAAACAAATAAGAACCGGCCTTTCTCCTCTTCAAAATCAATGCATGTGATCGATCAATACACTTTGTTCTATCCAAAACAAACCACAGGCCGCCTGGAACTATTGAACATTGTTTATGAATCTACCAGCACACAAATAACAGATAAAAATAAAAATATCTTCCAATACAATTAAACTTACCATTTTTCTCTCGTGAAAAAGCGTCAAGTCTTCTTTCTTCTTGTAGCTGTGCAAATGAGTAGTATAAATGCAGGTTCATGTGAGCGAACCCTTTTTATATCACCTGAAGGTTGCACAATGTTTTTTTTATTATTAACCTGATATCAGGAAATGTTACTCTTTATAATTTGACCTGACCTTGTTTCAGTGCATTGCTGGCAGAGTTGCTTTCGTTTTTGTCGATCGAAGGTTGTCTGCATACTGTCCTCGTTTCAGCACTTCTTCCTTACATAAATGCACAAAGCCTACCGTACTGTAAAGAAATTCTAAACCAGGAAGCGTCAGAACTAAAATTTCAGTACTGGATTAAGAATTGTTTTAGGGGAAAATTTAGCTGATTTTTAAAGTGACAAACACTTGCTCAGTTAGCAATGAATTCATCATTTTTTGGATTTATTTCCATGGCTCAGAAGAGATAGTTGTTGCGGCAGGGTTACTTTACAGTAGACGATTTCCCGTACCCTGGGGTATTTGGATAACCGGGGCAAGAGAAGGGGGAAAGAACGAGGTGACCTAATTCTAATTCAGCCGGAATGATTGTGACGCTACAAAAACAGCAACAAAAATAGAAAGGTGAAATTTGGGCAATTTTTATCACTGGTCTCCGGAGATCAGTAGATCTTATTCACATCTCCATATCTATTTCCATGTCCGCTGTATAACCTAACTTTTCACTTGGACTCCCCCAGAACACTTTTCAACTAGTCTGAACAATAGGCGGTACCACTTCGATCTTCTATAGAAAGACCGGAAAGAGCACGGAACGATCACGGCGACTCTACTGGCAGAGTATTGTTTATATTCACTGCTGTGCCATTTTTTTTTTTTTTTTTAATATACCCTCGCATTAGCACTTCCGTCCGTTATAGTAGTTCTGCGAATAACACAACCAGTTCCGGCTCCCGTTAAAATCCTGGACTTAGGCATTCTTTTCCCCGTGGCGGCACTTTAGGAACTAGACTACACGTGTTCAGCTCAGGTTTCTGCGATGCGCAGTAGAACCATAACTGAAGGAAGTGCAAAAAGGACAAAGACAAAAATCTCCTATATCATTATAATGCGAAGGAGGATAAATTTCCGGGACCGTCGAGAGTGAAACATGTCACGGGAGGGTCTCGGATGCATTATAATGCGAAGGAGGATAAATTTCCGGGACCGTCGAGAGTGAAACATGTCACGGGAGGGTCTCGGATGCAGTTCCGGCTCCCGTTTAAATCCTGGACTTAGACATTCTTTTCCCCGTGGCGGCGCTTTAGGAACTAGACTACACGTGTTCAGCTCAGGTTTCTGCGATGCGCAGTAGAACCATAACTGAAGGAAGTGCACAAAGGGCAAAGACAAAGATCTCCTATATCATTATAATGCGAAGGAGGATAAATTTCCGGGACCTTCGAGAGTGAAACATGTCATGGGAGGGTCTCTGATGCAGTGTGTGAGGTCAGGTTTATTCCTTATAAGCTAAATGATACCAAAAACCCAGATCAGTTGACTACACAGTTGAAACAAAATAAAACAGTGGGACTCGTCGTGCTTTGTAACACGTAAAAAGCTGTTTCGGCACCTCTTAGAGTGGTCAGTATTTTCAAAAGCTCCACAGCGGGAGCCTCTGACAGTACCTTTCAAGGCATTGAGCCGAAAACAGTGACTAGCCGAATAGTTTGTTGTTTTGGAACTGTGACCTCTTCAGGGGTGAAAAAATTTTTCAAGCCACGCTCGCAAAACAGGATCTTGGTACCTCCTAGGGGTTCTTTTCAAAATTTCCGACGAGCTCCCTGGTCCTTTTTACGCCGGAGCCATCCCACGGAATAAAAAACTGCTTCAAAAGTTTTGAATTTCACTCGTCTTAACTTTTTATCTTTTCTTCCAGCCTCGAAGGGTTCACTCATTAATTTGGCCACATTGTCGTTTTGTCTATCTGAAATGTCACGCAGTCAGGAGTTGAAAGAAAATGTCTCTTGAGTCATTTGTAAATAAATATATCAAATAGTGAATTTAACCGGGGAGAGGAAGGAACTTCGCCATGCTAGCAGAGTATTGTTCATGTTCACTGCTGTACCATTCTTTTTAATATGTCCTCGCATTAGCACTTTCTGCAGTTCTAGCAGTTTTGAAGTACACGACCCCACAAGCTTGTTAGCTTTGAAATCTTTTATATCGTGATTTTTTAAGTCAGTTGACCTTAGTTTTTGGTATCTTTTGCTTATAATAAACCTGACCTCTCACACTGCATCGGAGACACTTCCACGACACGTTTCAGACTCTTCATGGCTTCCGTATTAAATATATCCTCTTTTTGGTTATTATATGAGATGTCTTTTTTTGCCCTTTTTGAACTTTTTTCAGTTGTAGAACTACTGCGCATGGCACAAACTTGAGCTGATAGTCAAGTTCCTAAATCTCTAAGTTCACTGTACACTAGTAGAGACATTATTAACCGGATATCACGAAACGTTACTCCTTATAATTTGACCTGACCTTGTTTCAGCGCATTACTTGCAAAATTGCTTCGATATTTCCTAGAGAATTACAGGAACGGTTTCGCTCTCCTCTATCAAACCTCGTCTCTGCTAGCTCTCCCCAGTTCCCTCCTTACTTGAGACATAAAATAGAGGACCTATGGGAAGAAGATTTTTTTTTTTGCAATTTTTATTACTCCGGAAGTTCTCTGGTAGTGTGGAGGTTCAGGAACTGGACTACACGTGTTCAGTTCAGGTTTGTGCGATGCGCAGTAGCACCATAACTAAAGGAAGCGCGAAAGGGCAAAACTAAAGATATCTTATATCATGATATTGAGAAGGAGCGTTCAAGAATGAAATATGTAAAGTGTCTCTGATGCATAAAATGTGAGAGGTCAGCTTTATCATAAGCAAGAGATACCAAAAATCTAGCGACTTAAAAATTGAATGAAAACCTGTTTTAAAAGTTTAGAATTTCCCTCTTTGTTTCCTATGTATTTTAACCTGATTTCTTGTTTATCTGAAATGTCACGCTATCAGCAGGAAAAAACAAAGGAACAACAACACAAATTCTTGTCAGTCATTTGTTTATGAGTTTGTAACACGACTAAGTTAGTTCAGAGGACCAATAACTAAAATCTATTGCTCTATCGCCGGTCTAATGATCTCTCAGTAAATGGACCGGGCACTGTCCCGAATGATCCCGCGTGACCACTCTTGAAGCCCACGCGATCACTCTTGAAGCTGTTTGTTTTATGGCTTACGTTCCTGAAAAAAACAAAACTGGAATCCTTTTCTTTTTCTTCCAACTCTCTTTCCCTTCACCTAGTCGGCTCCCAATCAGAATTGCGCGTTTTTTTACAGTCCCTGATAGTGGCACTTTTTTATATACTGATATAAACATATTTAGTCTTGTAATCTCTTATTACTTAACCTATAATACTCGGGACCGTACTGGGACAATATTGACCTTCCGTTTTTTTTTTCCTTTTTTTTTTTTTGTATCGGCCTCCATGCATTCGGTCCGCACTGTCAAGACCTCGGGCCGATATTCTACCAGTACGCCGCCTAGATTGCGGTGACTCCCCATATATTAAATAGTGTATTCAAATCATGACGGAAACAGGGAGGAACGATCATTGGGACAGTTGCTAGCAGAGCATTTTTCATATTCAGACTGCTGTATCATTCTTTTTAATATGTCCTCCTTTTAGCTCTTTGCAACCGTCAGTCCTAGTAATTTTAACTAAATCTTTTGCTTACCGCAAACATACATGACCTCTCACACTGAATCAGCGATAATTCTCAGTGAGACTTTCAACACGTTTCACCGGCTGAAGGCTCTGGCAATTTATCTTTATCCTTATTATGATATACGATATCTTTATTTTTGCCTTTTTGCATTCATGGTAGGCTTTATCCATTCATGTCTCAAGGAAGTGCTGAAACGAGGGCACCTGGCATACGAGCTTTGGTCGAAAATAGCCACACCGTTTCAGCGCTACTTCCTGTAATTTCATAGAAATAGCGAAGCAACTATGCCACCAATGTGCTGAAACCAGGTCAGGTCAAATTTAGGTGTAACATTTTCAGATATCAGCCGATTAAGCCGGAGTGAGGTGGCATTGTACAACCTTCAGATGATATAAAAAGGGTTCGCTCATATGAACCTGCATCCATACTACTTTGCATCAGCTACAAGAGGAAAGAAGACTTGACGCTTTTTCACAAAAGAAAAATGGTAAGTCTATTTTCATTTTGCCATTTGTCTGCTGCTAGATCCATACACAAAAGCAAGACAACAAAATATACCCAGAAATTTTGTCGTATTTTCGAGTTAAAGTACGCAAGAATGCATTTATACTGGCGCTAGAAATTATTTCTCATCACTTCTTGAGTTTTAAGTTGTTGCCGGGCAAATAGGCTGTCAAGCAGATGCCTGTTTATTTGATTTTGTGGTAAACATTTCACATTTTGGAGCTGCAAATTAGGTTTGAGTACGATTTAACAATTAAAACTGTAAAGTTTGAACTTAATCTTTCCCGCACGATCACTTGCGGTTTTGAATTGTTTTTCTTCAAGCAACCTGTCTTCTAATTGGATGATCTGCACGAAACAATGGGAATTGACCAAAAGAGGTCACACTTGTGCTGCATGCCGCGGGATCCTCGCTGTAAAACGTTTAGTCGCTAATTCAGTTGATAAGAGAGGATACTTAAAAAGTTCATTTACCTAATTTTCCTCTTTAGGGTTTCAAATTGTTCATTTTGTGCCTTGCTCTGTCGATTGTCGCTGTGTCTGCCTCGTCAATCTGCAAATGCGGTTCACCTGAGGAAAAGGTAACGGTTGAAGTATAACAACAGATATTTGCTTTCTCTGCCGCATGCGTTTTCATTTGATGTATTTGTTCGTATCCAAGAGCACATGACTTACAGATTAAAACTTGCTTAGCGATGTGTGTCAGTGTAATATTAGTTGAGAGGAAATTCCCTGCTTTCTAATATTGCTTACTTTCATGGAACTTTCAAGACGACCAAATTCGGACCCAAGCTATCCTGATCCTCTCTCAGTATAATCAGATGAGTTGAAATGCAGGTATACCTTTTCGTTCTTCAGGCTTTGCAGGATTCACCTGCTAGTGATCCGGTGAAGAAATACAGATTAAAATTGAAGACAGAAGATGGAAAAGAGGAAGAGGAAGAGGTTGAAATTGACACAAAGAAGGAAACAGAGACTTTCCATGTGCCAAAGACTTCGCCTGATAAAGAAGAGGCAGACGTGGTCATTGACTTTAAAAAGGTTAGTGACTTTAGAGCACTGCATGTTCGATTCACTAATTTATAACTTGCTATCGAGGTCGAGGCGAATATCAGAAGTAGGAAGACCTGTTCAGAGAAAGGGGAGGGTACGAGGCTAGTATAAAGATATGATTCATTCATTCGTTATTACTTCCAAAGATTTTCGGCGATATCCAAGGCACAACATTTCGCTTAGCAAGGAGTTCTCTTCGTATATACATTGAAATAAGACGTGTACACTACGTGTAAAGGAACAAGCAGTTAACTAGCTTATGGGTTAAGGCCATTTTGAGTAGTGTGCAAAATGGGTCAATTTCAAGGCAAAATTCATATGACCTGTGTGACATGTTATCTTAGTGTAGAAGCGTTACCTTTATACAACGCTTTCAAATAACTAATGTATTCGAACTTTGCAGAATTTTATGATGATCCGTATGCCAGAGGCCAAATCGTGCTATCTCAGTCTATCAACTGAAAATGTTCCTAAACCGGCCGACTTGGCGCGCCTTCTGGTAAGTTTATATCCCATGTTTCATTGTGATCAATTGTTGAAATTCAAGGTACTCAAAATAAGATTGAAAATTAACTGAAATACCTGTTATTACTTATCCTTCTTACATCATCGAAGAAAATATCTCTAGGCAACGCGCGTGGTAAAATATATTAGCGGGAGAACTGGAAACAATTTCTAAACAGAAGCTTTGGCCATGAGGCAAACATCCACTGTTGTGCAATAGTATTAACACAGTAGCATGGTTTAATGTAGAACTGGCAAAACAGCTTCCTTATATGTATAGTGTATTTAAACTAGATCTAGTCTTGCTTCCTTTGTCATGCCTACAGATTAGAGATTCTGCACAAAACGTTCCGCGTCGTCTTTAGAAATTTCAGTAGTAACTATCATGACTGTACAGTAGTTCAGAGGGTCAGTTTGTTAATTTAATCCCACTAGGACAACGACGCGGGATTTACGATGAACAAAAGTCCACCTGTAGTGAAATTGGAGGCTGTGGGGACTCTTGATGACAATGCACGTGGCAATCTGATTGACGAAATGAAGGATCTGTGTGCAGAGCTACCCATTTATCTTGTTGCCAAGGTAGATAGGGAACCGAGAAGCTTAACCACGGGCAAAGCAGCCGCAAAACGTAAGTGAAACACGCGTACATTTTTTTCAACTCTATCTTCCTTCTCTGTTAAGGAAATTATCAGCGACGCTAAGATTACATAGTTTTTAAAGCCGGCATCAGTATGCTGTGCATCATTAAATTGACATTAATTTAAAAATTAATAGCTATGGTAGCCGTTGACCTCATGTCTGATTTGTATTTTCTTTTGGATTTCGTCCTGTTTTTCACCATCGCCTCACATTGCACGCCTCATAAATCCCCGCTGCACTTGATATCTATCTCTTTCATAGATTAGGAAAAGGCGATTGTCATCGGTCTCACATATACGCAGAAGGGTCAGTGTTTTCTTCTGTTTTTGTGCATCAATCGACTAAATGAGCAGAAAGAGCAGAAATGATTGCAGCAGATTTTGAGCACAATTCGAAAAAATACAAGTTCAATCAGCTATGCGCTCACTTTGCCCTCTCATTCCGAATTAACTGAGCTTTTGATTGTTGTTCTAGGTATCAGACGACACTGTAAGGAAGTGTGTAGAACTGTTACGAAAACTGTTGTTATACTTTGGATAATCAAGTATACCGTTACCGAAACAATATGCACAAACGAATGCGATTAAGTGCGGGGGCCCCCCTAATTTATGCCGGGTTAAAAAAAGAAAGGGCAGAAAGAAGAAAAGCTGGCAGGGCAAGCCGGCTTTTCTTCTTTAACCAGCTTTTTTTTTTTTCGGCTTTTCTTTTTTAACCAAGTGGATTTTGAGTGACTAAAATCAGTAGAAATTAGGCGTTATATGATCGAGTTCAGTTTACAGTTTTGCTATTAATAAAAACTTTGGAGTCAAGCAAACAGATCAATACATTTTAAGTCGCGCTACAAAGATTTGTTTTAATTTTTTGGTTTAAAAAAGTAAGATTTTATTTCAGTTTTCTATAATGACAACTCTTTCAAATTATTTCAACGTGACTAAACTTGTTTAAGTGAGCTTGTCGATATGCAATAGCAACTAATAGCTTTAGCAAAGTTGTGATAAATTAATTGTATGTCAGTGTCTTAATTAGATAGTTACCATTTAAAAGCCAATACTGAATTAAACAAAGTTAATAAAGCCTCTTTTTGTGCCACATCAAATCGATTGCTTTTTTTTTGCTTACTATGTCTAATGTGTCCAAGTGTTACACTATATATCGAGTCTATATATAGGACTGTTTCGGAGCCATTTTTTCCTGCCGTCTCCTTCTGTAGGTTCATAAAGGTTAATTCGGTGTTCCCTAAAACCCAGAAGTGACCAACTATAAACTGAGCAAAACAAGTCCTTTAAGTTTCTCTTGGTATTGTAGAATCCCAGAAGAAAGGGCCTCCCCCCTCCTCTCTCCAGTATGATTCTACCCCTTCCCTACATCATTGCTCGTCGCCAAACTTGTTCGGTGTGCACGCAGACCTTTCTTCGAGATCATTTCTTGCTTAGTTGTAAAATAATGTGTATCTTTTTTCTTCTCTGTAAAAAGTTTTGAGTGGAAACAGACAGAAAACCAAAAGCAGATTGCGGGGAATTATACTTCTTACAAGCTCTGAACGCAACTAGTTACGCAACGCCTGCGAGTTCTATACCATTTAATATCCCACGATATTTCATATTATTATACCTTTCGGTTCAACTGCAGAGTACCCTGCCACTCAAATTAAGTTCTTTGTAGCCGGCTACGCGGAAACTTCTTAATTCAAGTTGAACTATGTAATTCATTCACGCAACCTCTTATGGTGTTCGGCTTCAAAAGGTCCACAGCAGGAGCAGGGTATTAAGCCCCCCAAAATATGAGGAAATATTTGATAATCACCTTTACGAATAGAGGGTATTCGAAGCAATCGTCAGTTAATGTGTTGTTTAAGAATATTTGGTACCTCTTAGGAAAGAAAAAATTTCAACCCACGCCCACAAAATTGGATCTTGGTACCTCTTGGGAATTCTTTTCAAAAATTTCCGAAGGACACCCACGTCCCTTTTATATCAAAGTACCCCCGGGGAGGGAACTAGGATGAACTCATACGGGTGTGAAAGTCAATGATCCTGGTATGATTCAGGTAAACACTACCCCTCCACCCCTCACCCACCCCTCACAATTTATCTGTTACGACGAGCACCCCCATCCTGATGCAATTGGACAGCATATATCTCCCTTGTAAAAAATAGATCTACACAGTCTCTTGGACTTAATTGCTTTAATTTGTCCGTCCATCACTAAAATATTTCAACATAGCTCGTATTTACTCGATCGTACATGTAGGTTGACGCGCATACCATCTGTGAAGAAATTTCCACGCTGGTCAAACTGCATGGAATACAAAAGAAATGTAGTGTGAACGACAACAGAACGAAACGATGAGGCAAATCGAATTTCTTACTTGAAGTATTTTAAAATAAGCTTACTACGTACAAATTTCGAACTTCCGTCGAATTAGGGGTATTTCTTAATTTTTAATTTTTAATTACCATTTTTTTTTCTGTTTTCTATATTTCTATTAGTACAATGGTTAAATTTTATTATTATTTTTAATCTACTATTTCTTTAGCTTTTGCAATTTTATTTTTGCAGGGCCCCACTGAAAACCACATGTATGTGAAGTGGGCTCCCTGTTGAAAGATCTTTATTATTACTATCATTATTATTACAAAATAAAACAATAAAGAAACAATGAAACTAAAACTCAACAAGAACTTAAGCTTACCTTGGACTCCACAAGGAGAGAAAGCGAGTGGAAACCATCAAATTCTCTTGCCAAGAAAAAAAGCTACGAGCTTAATTTGCCCCATATGCTAAGTTAACACGATCCCACTTTCTGACTTTGTCTTACAGGGTCTCTCGTATCAATTCTTTGACCTCGCCGACCGCGTTGTTGTGACCGATACATGACCACAGTCATAAATACCTCTACCAGCTTTCATCCACGTGTGAGCAAAAGCCGATAGGCAAAAAACAACATATTTACGAAAGAAAATCACATGAAGCCAAAATGGCCGACTTCAGGGTGCCCGACAAACTCGCACCCAGGCTCTCGATTTCTTGGGCAAAAATGTACGCCTTTCTAGTCCCCCGCGTCTTCCCCTCGTCTTCTATTTCGTCAAAAAACCTTCTTCAAGACGACCGAACACTCTTGGACAAAAACATTACTTAGTAGGGGAAGTAGTAGATAATTGTTTAATCCAGGTTTAATGAATAAATTAATCAGAATCGAGTGAGTGAGTGAGTGAGTGAGTGAGTGAGTGAGTGAGTGAGTGAGTGAGTGAGTGAGTGAGTGAGTGAGTGAGTGAGTGAGTGAGTGAGTGAGTGAGTGCCATTCGACTGCCTTCTAAGCTCATGGAAGACTACGTCATCCATGAGCAAAAACAAAACTTTTAGCTCTTAAAGTGGTCGCGGTCGCTTACGAGAGGTGGTCGCTTACAAGAGGTTCAAATATAGTGAGTTGACTTGGAAACTTTTGGTATTTTGGAATACTGGTCGCTGAGGAGAAGTGGTCGATTACGAACGGTGGTCGCAACCGAAGGTTCGACCGTATTTCTCTAGTCATGTCATTGCAAACTATAGATTTCGTACCACCTATATTGCGGATAAAGGAGTACGGCAGTTGTATTTTCACAAATCACTTTTATTTGGCAACGTTGCACATGGTCGCAAAGGGACTGCACGGCTAACAGAATTTCCTTTGTCTCCAAGTAATTAATGTGGAATCTAGATTCCTGGTATGACCCTCTATCACCCCTCCCCAGCCTTTCAGTAAGCTGTCTGTCATGAGTGTTATATCAGGGGGTTGTGGAGTAATAGCTTTTGGGTATTGGTCAACATTAGAAATCCACCATAGCAGGTCCTGTTTGGACGGAGGTAAAAGGGTCATATGCCCTTCAGGGTCCCAACCATTGCATTTCAAGGCATCAGTTTTGTCATTTTCCAGAGACCTATAGATCAGAGGTGCATACTGCACACCTGAGAAAGCTCATACCATGAGGCCCTCTACAGAGGCCACCTCTTTAACTGAAACTGGCTCTTGCATGTAAGGTGAGGTAAGGTAACTTTATTTTAAGTCGTAAACGTAGGGAGTGGTTACCCAATCTCCCGAGCAAGGCGCTCATGACAAAAACGTGACACTTGGATTTGATCAGTGTCTGCTTTCCCGGTGACCATAGAAATGGTCATGTTCTGAGAATTTAGGGTAAATCCCAGAAAGTTGATTACTTGGGTAGGCGTGGTGACAGATTTTGTGCCATGGATCGTAAACCCCAGTGATCTGAGCAGCAAAATGGTATCATTAATTGCCCTTGAGATTTCAAGAGGTGTTGCTGCCAGTAAAAGGAAGGCTGATTTCTCATCGTTATACTTTTCAAGTTTGGCTGATGAGATCTCCTGTGAGATCCAACGTCGAAATCAAGCAGGATCTTCGTTCACGGCTTTACAGTTTATTAAGTTTCTCAGCAAGGATCAATAACGCCCCGTCCTCCTCTACGGCTCCGTACACATTAATCCTTCACGAGAATGGAGCATTTCGAAAACGCTCTTCAAACCGGAGGAAATTGAAAACACTGGCTGTGCATTTTAATCTGGACGGTGCTTTTCGAAATCAATGACGTTGTAATAATCGTGTGATTTTCTTGCCCGAGTTCTGTCACAACGTTCTACCTACTTGCGTTATGCCCGTCTTTGCGTTATGCCCACTTGCGTCATGCTTACGTGTGATTTCCCTGCCCGAGTTCTGTCACTGCGTTCTGCCTACTTGCATTGCGTTATATGCCTCTTTGCGTTATGCCTCTTTGCATTATGCCTCTTTGCATGATACCTCTTTGCGTTATGCCTCTTTGCGTTATGCCTGCGTGTGATTTCCCTGCCCGAGTTCTGCCACTGTAGCGTCTGTAACTGCTTTACTGAGATTTTCATTACCATACAAAAACTAGCAGTAGTACCATGTTAAAACAACGAACGATCACCTATTGCGGTTTGAAATTAGGCTCTCGGAAAACTTCGATGTTTAGGGTATGTGTAGTTTTTGATAATTCAATTCAAGATGGTGTGACATGAGTTCATGAGCAAGTTGCATGTGAAACGAAAGAAATCATTTACATGCAGTATGAAATCACCGTCATTTTTGCTATGGAACCCACACCAGCATGAGTAAACACCCCCCTAATCTACCTTATCTAAGATCTGCTTCTTCAAAGAAACAAGAAAAAGAAAAGAAGAAAAAATACACATTATTATACATATCGGAGAAAGGTCTGCATCCACGCCAAACAGGACTGGCTAAGGGAACAGGTGTAGGGTAGGGGCAGAATATAAAGGGGGGGGGGAGGGGGAAAGGTCCTTTCTTCTGGGATTCTACACTACCAAGAGGAACTTATATGACTTGTTTTGTTCAGTTTACAGGCGCTTATTCTTGGTTTAGTAACAGAATGAACCTTTCTGAACCTACAGAAAGAGGGCCCCCAAAACGCGTTCCGAAACACTTCAGCACAGCGCACATGATAAACACAAGAAGCATTCTGCATTAAAAGACTTTATTAAATTTACATTTAAAATTGTAATCATGTAATTAAGCCACATGCAATTTATCACAACTTTGCTATTGCTATTCCAGTATCGACAAGCTTACTTTGACATGCTTAGTCACGTTGGAATAAACTGTAAGAGTTGTAATTTAAAAATAACTGAAATTGTAACAAAATCTTACTTTGCTGAAACAAAACAACAAATGATAATAATAAAATAAAGCTTTGTAACTCGACTTGAAATATATTGATCACTTTACTTGACTTCAAACTGTTATTATCAATGGAAACTGTAAACTGGACTCGATCATATAGCACTTTGTACTTATTAATTCCCTCAAGTACCACTTGGTTGGAAACACGATGCTTATTTCTCGCATTTCTCTGAGCACGTTGTTACGGAATGGCGCCAGCAGAACATGTTTTCATCCTAGTTGTGCACACCTTGTAACAGCCTCGTTTGATACCTAGAACAACAAACAGAAGCTCAGTTAAAAATTTGCTATAAAATTGTGTTCATGATGAGAGCTGATGGCCGATTGGGAACCACCGACGGGGCCCTTTTTATAGCCTGAACCAGTTACACTCTTTTTTATTGTAAGAATATTGTTTTTCCGGCCAAGGCTTATTTTTTTTCCTATTTTAGGCTGAAAATATTCTTGTGGATATTCTTACTTATATTCAACCCCTCTTAATAGTGACTGAATCTTTCAAGCCAAATTTACAGTTTTTGGCCTAAACTAATTTCGCAAATCCAAAATGTTAAAAGGTGAAATCAGTATACATTCACGGACATTGTCAGTCTTAGAAACGCGAAAGAAACGTTTCGGAAACTTCTGTCACGCAAGTACATTTGGTAACAATTTAAATTGAGGAAACTTGTGCGTCTATCTTGAAAAAACATTTTAAACAAATAGGAACCGGCCTTTCTCCTCTTCAAAATCAAAGCATGTGATCGATCAGTACACTTTGTTCTATCCAAAGCAAAACACAGGCCGCCTGGAACTTTTACACTGACATTGTTTATGAATCTACCAGCACACAAATAGCACATAAAAATAAAAATATCTTCCAATACAATTAAACTTACCACTTTTCTCTCGTGAAAAAGCGTTAAGTCTTCTTTCTTCTTGTAGCTGTGCAAATGAGTAGTATAAATGCAGGTTCATGTGAGCGAACCCTTTTTATATCACCTGAAGGTTGCACAATGTTTTTTCATTATTAACCTGATATCAGGAAATGTTAATCTTTATAATTTGACCTGACCTTGTTTCAGTGCATTGCTGGCAGAGTTGCTTTCGTTTTTGTCGATCGAAGGTTGTCTGCATACTGTCCTCGTTTCAGCACTTCTTCCTTACATAAATGCACAAAGCCTACCGTACTGTAAAGAAATTCTAAACCAGGAAGCGTCAGAACCAAAATTTCAGTACTGGATTAAGAATTGTTTTAGGGGAAAATTTATGTGATTTTTAAAGTGACAAACGCTTGCTTAGTTAGCAATGAATTCATCATTTTTTGGGTTTATTTCCATGTCCCAGAAGAGATAGTTGTTGCGGCAGGGTTACTTTACAGTAGACGATTTCCCGGACCCCGGGGTATTTGGGTAACCGGGGCAAGAGAAGGGGGAAAGAACGAGGTGACCTAACTAATTCAGCCAGATTGATTGTGACGCTACAAAAACAGCAACAAAAATAGAAAGGTGAAATTTTGGCAATGTTTATTACTGGTCTCCGGAGATCAGTAGATCTTAGCCACATCTCCATATCCATTTCCATGTCCGTTGTATAACCTAACTTTTCACTTGGACTCCCCCGGAACACTTTTCAACTAGTCTGAACAACAGCCGGTACCACTTCGATCTTCTATAGAAAGACCGGAAAGAGCACGGAACGATCACGGCGACTCTACTGGCAGAGTATTGCTTATATTCACTGCTGTACCATTTTTTTTTTTTTTTTTTTTTTTTTTTCAATACGCCCTCGCATTAGCACTTCCGTCAGTTATAGTAGTTCTGCGAATAACACAACCAGTTCCGGCTCCCGTTAAAATCCTGGACTTAGACATCCTTTTCCCCGTGGCGGCGCTTTAGGAACTGGACTACACGTGTTCAGCTCAGGTTTTTGCGATGCGCAGTAGAACCATAACTGAAGGAAGTGCACAAAGGGCAAAGACAAAGATCTCCTATATCATTATAATGCGAAGGAGGATAAATTTCCGGGACCTTGGAGAGTGAAACATGTCATGGGAGGGTCTCTGATGCAGTGTGTGAGGTCAGGTTTATTCCTTATAAGCTAAATGATACCAAAAACCCAGATCAGTTGACTACACAGTTGAAACAAAATAAAACAGTGGGACTCGTCGTGCTTTGTAACACGTAAAAAGCTGTTTCGGCACCTCTTAGAGTGGTCAGTATTTTCAAAAGCTCCACAGCGGGAGCCTCTGACAGTACCTTTCAAGGCATTGAGCCGAAAACAGTGACTAGCCGAATAGTTTGTTGTTTTGGAACTGTGACCTCTTCAGGGGTGAAAAAATTTTTCAAGCCACGCTCGCAAAACAGGATCTTGGTACCTCCTAGGGGTTCTTTTCAAAATTTCCGACGAGCTCCCTGGTCCTTTTTACGCCGGAGCCATCCCACGGAATAAAAAACTGCTTCAAAAGTTTTGAATTTCACTCGTCTTAACTTTTTATCTTTTCTTCCAGCCTCGAAGGGTTCACTCATTAATTTGGCCACATTGTCGTTTTGTCTATCTGAAATGTCACGCAGTCAGGGGTTGAAAGAAAATGTCTCTTGAGTCATTTGTAAATAAATATATCAAATAGTGAATTTAACCGGGGAGAGGAAGGAACTTCGCCATGCTAGCAGAGTATTGTTCATGTTCACTGCTGTACCATTCTTTTTAATATGTCCTCGCATTAGCACTTTCTGCAGTTCTAGCAGTTTTGAAGTACACGACCCCACAAGCTTGTTAGCTTTGAAATCTTTTATATCGTGATATTTTAAGTCAGTTGACCTTAGTTTTTGGTATCTTTTGCTTATAATAAACCTGACCTCTCACACTGCATCGGAGACACTTCCACGACACGTTTCAGACTCTTCATGGCTTCCGTATTAAATATATCCTCTTTTTGGTTATTATATGAGATGTCTTTTTTTGCCCTTTTTGAACTTTTTTCAGTTGTAGAACTACTGCGCATGGCACAAACTTGAGCTGATAGTCAAGTTCCTAAATCTCTAAGTTCACTGTACACTAGTAGAGACATTATTAACCGGATATCACGAAATGTTACTCCTTATAATTTGACCTGACCTTGTTTCAGCGCATTACTTGCAAAATTGCTTCGATATTTCCTAGAGAATTACAGGAACGGTTTCGCTCTCCTCTATCAGACCTCGTCTCTGCTAGCTCTCCCCAGTTCCCTCCTTACTTGAGACATAAAATAGAGGACCTATGGGAAGAAGATTTTTTTTTTTGCAATTTTTATTACTCCGGAAGTTCTCTGGTAGTGTGGAGGTTCAGGAACTGGACTACACGTGTTCAGTTCAGGTTTGTGCGATGCGCAGTAGCACCATAACTAAAGGAAGCGCGAAAAGGGCAAAACTAAAGATATCTTATATCATGATATTGAGAAGGAGCGTTCAAGAATGAAATATGTAAAGTGTCTCTGATGCATAAAATGTGAGAGGTCAGCTTTATCATAAGCAAGAGATACCAAAAATCTAGCGACTTAAAAATTGAATGAAAACCTGTTTTAAAAGTTTAGAATTTCCCTCTTTGTTTCCTATGTATTTTAACCTGATTTCTTGTTTATCTGAAATGTCACGCTATCAGCAGGAAAAAACAAAGGAACAACAACACAAATTCTTGTCAGTCATTTGTTTATGAGTTTGTAACACGACTAAGTTAGTTCAGAGGACCAATAACTAAAATCTATTGCTCTATCGCCGGTCTAATGATCTCTCAGTAAATGGACCGGGCACTGTCCCGAATGATCCCGCGTGACCACTCTTGAAGCCCACGCGATCACTCTTGAAGCTGTTTGTTTTATGGCTTACGTTCCTGAAAAAAAACAAAAAGAATCCTTTTCTTTTTCTTCCAACTCTCTTTCCCTTCACCTAGTCGGCTCCCAATCAGAATTGCGCGTTTTTTTACAGTCCCTGATAGTGGCACTTTTTTATATACTGATATAAACATATTTAGTCTTGTAATCTCTTATTACTTAACCTATAATACTCGGGACCGTACTGGGACAATATTGACCTTCCGTTTTTTTTTCCTGTTTTTTTTTTTGTATCGACCTCCATGTATTCGGTCCGCACTGTCAAGACCTCGGGCCGATATTCTACCAGTACGCCGCCTAGATTGCGGTGACTCCCCATATATTAAATAGTGTATTCAAATCATGACGGAAACAGGGAGGAACGATCATTGGGACAGTTGCTAGCAGAGCATTTTTCATATTCAGACTGCTGTATCATTCTTTTTAATATGTCCTCCTTTTAGCTCTTTGCAACCGTCAGTCCTAGTAATTTTAACTAAATCTTTTGCTTACCGCAAACATACATGACCTCTCACACTGAATCAGCGATAATTCTCAGTGAGACTTTCAACACGTTTCACCGGCTGAAGGCTCTGGCAATTTATCTTTATCCTTATTATGATATACGATATCTTTATTTTTGCCTTTTTGCATTCATGGTAGGCTTTATCCATTCATGTCTCAAGGAAGTGCTGAAACGAGGGCACCTGGCATACGAGCTTTGGTCGAAAATAGCCACACCGTTTCAGCGCTACTTCCTGTAATTTCATAGAAATAGCGAAGCAACTATGCCACCAATGTGCTGAAACCAGGTCAGGTCAAATTTAGGTGTAACATTTTCAGATATCAGCCGATTAAGCCGGAGTGAGGTGGCATTGTACAACCTTCAGATGATATAAAAAGGGTTCGCTCATATGAACCTGCATCCATACTACTTTGCATCAGCTACAAGAGGAAAGAAGACTTGACGCTTTTTCACAAAAGAAAAATGGTAAGTCTATTTTCATTTTGCCATTTGTCTGCTGCTAGATCCATACACAAAAGCAAGACAACAAAATATACCCAGAAATTTTGTCGTATTTTCGAGTTAAAGTACGCAAGAATGCATTTATACTGGCGCTAGAAATTATTTCTCATCACTTCTTGAGTTTTAAGTTGTTGCCGGGCAAATAGGCTGTCAAGCAGATGCCTGTTTATTTGATTTTGTGGTAAACATTTCACATTTTGGAGCTGCAAATTAGGTTTGAGTACGATTTAACAATTAAAACTGTAAAGTTTGAACTTAATCTTTCCCGCACGATCACTTGCGGTTTTGAATTGTTTTTCTTCAAGCAACCTGTCTTCTAATTGGATGATCTGCACGAAACAATGGGAATTGACCAAAAGAGGTCACACTTGTGCTGCATGCCGCGGGATCCTCGCTGTAAAACGTTTAGTCGCTAATTCAGTTGATAAGAGAGGATACTTAAAAAGTTCATTTACCTAATTTTCCTCTTTAGGGTTTCAAATTGTTCATTTTGTGCCTTGCTCTGTCGATTGTCGCTGTGTCTGCCTCGTCAATCTGCAAATGCGGTTCACCTGAGGAAAAGGTAACGGTTGAAGTATAACAACAGATATTTGCTTTCTCTGCCGCATGCGTTTTCATTTGATGTATTTGTTCGTATCCAAGAGCACATGACTTACAGATTAAAACTTGCTTAGCGATGTGTGTCAGTGTAATATTAGTTGAGAGGAAATTCCCTGCTTTCTAATATTGCTTACTTTCATGGAACTTTCAAGACGACCAAATTCGGACCCAAGCTATCCTGATCCTCTCTCAGTATAATCAGATGAGTTGAAATGCAGGTATACCTTTTCGTTCTTCAGGCTTTGCAGGATTCACCTGCTAGTGATCCGGTGAAGAAATACAGATTAAAATTGAAGACAGAAGATGGAAAAGAGGAAGAGGAAGAGGTTGAAATTGACACAAAGAAGGAAACAGAGACTTTCCATGTGCCAAAGACTTCGCCTGATAAAGAAGAGGCAGACGTGGTCATTGACTTTAAAAAGGTTAGTGACTTTAGAGCACTGCATGTTCGATTCACTAATTTATAACTTGCTATCGAGGTCGAGGCGAATATCAGAAGTAGGAAGACCTGTTCAGAGAGAGGGGAGGGTACGAGGCTAGTATAAAGATATGATTCATTCATTCGTTATTACTTCCAAAGATTTTCGGCGATATCCAAGGCACAACATTTCGCTTAGCAAGGAGTTCTCTTCGTATATACATTGAAATAAGACGTGTACACTACGTGTAAAGGAACAAGCAGTTAACTAGCTTATGGGTTAAGGCCATTTTGAGTAGTGTGCAAAATGGGTCAATTTCAAGGCAAAATTCATATGACCTGTGTGACATGTTATCTTAGTGTAGAAGCGTTACCTTTATACAACGCTTTCAAATAACTAATGTATTCGAACTTTGCAGAATTTTATGATGATCCGTATGCCAGAGGCCAAATCGTGCTATCTCAGTCTATCAACTGAAAATGTTCCTAAACCGGCCGACTTGGCGCGCCTTCTGGTAAGTTTATATCCCATGTTTCATTGTGATCAATTGTTGAAATTCAAGGTACTCAAAATAAGATTGAAAATTAACTGAAATACCTGTTATTACTTATCCTTCTTACATCATCGAAGAAAATATCTCTAGGCAACGCGCGTGGTAAAATATATTAGCGGGAGAACTGGAAACAATTTCTAAACAGAAGCTTTGGCAATGAGGCAAACATCCACTGTTGTGCAATAGTATTAACACAGTAGCATGGTTTAATGGAGAACTGGCAAAACAGCTTCCTTATATGTATAGTGTATTTAAACTAGATCTAGTCTTGCTTCCTTTGTCATGCCTACAGATTAGAGATTCTGCACAAAACGTTCCGCGTCGTCTTTAGAAATTTCAGTAGTAACTATCATGACTGTACAGTAGTTCAGAGGGTCAGTTTGTTAATTTAATCCCACTAGGACAACGACGCGGGATTTACGATGAACAAAAGTCCACCTGTAGTGAAATTGGAGGCTGTGGGGACTCTTGATGACAATGCACGTGGCAATCTGATTGACGAAATGAAGGATCTGTGTGCAGAGCTACCCATTTATCTTGTTGCCAAGGTAGATAGGGAACCGAGAAGCTTAACCACGGGCAAAGCAGCCGCAAAACGTAAGTGAAACACGCGTACATTTTTTTCAACTCTATCTTCCTTCTCTGTTAAGGAAATTATCAGCGACGCTAAGATTACATAGTTTTTAAAGCCGGCATCAGTATGCTGTGCATCATTAAATTGACATTAATTTAAAAATTAATAGCTATGGTAGCCGTTGACCTCATGTCTGATTTGTATTTTCTTTTGGATTTCGTGCTGTTTTTCACCATCGCCTCACATTGCACGCCTCATAAATCCCCGCTGCACTTGATATCTATCTCTTTCATAGATTAGGAAAAGGCGATTGTCATCGGTCTCACATATACGCAGAAGGGTCAGTGTTTTCTTCTGTTTTTGTGCATCAATCGACTAAATGAGCAGAAAGAGCAGAAATGATTGCAGCAGATTTTGAGCACAATTCGAAAAAATACAAGTTCAATCAGCTATGCGCTCACTTTGCCCTCTCATTCCGAATTAACTGAGCTTTTGATTGTTGTTCTAGGTATCAGACGACACTGTAAGGAAGTGTGTAGAACTGTTACGAAAACTGTTGTTATACTTTGGATAATCAAGTATACCGTTACCGAAACAATATGCACAAACGAATGCGATTAAGTGCGGGGGCCCCCCTAATTTATGCCGGGTTAAAAAAAGAAAGGGCAGAAAGAAGAAAAGCTGGCAGGGCAAGCCGGCTTTTCTTCTTTAACCAGCTTGTTTTTTTTTTTTTCGGCTTTTCTTTTTTAACCAAGTGGATTTTGAGTGACTAAAATCAGTAGAAATTAGGCGTTATATGATCGAGTTCAGTTTACAGTTTTGCTATTAATAAAAACTTTGGAGTCAAGCAAACAGATCAATACATTTTAAGTCGCGCTACAAAGATTTGTTTTAATTTTTTGGTTTAAAAAAGTAAGATTTTATTTCAGTTTTCTATAATGACAACTCTTTCAAATTATTTCAACGTGACTAAACTTGTTTAAGTGAGCTTGTCGATATGCAATAGCAACTAATAGCTTTAGCAAAGTTGTGATAAATTAATTGTATGTCAGTGTCTTAATTAGATAGTTACCATTTAAAAGCCAATACTGAATTAAACAAAGTTAATAAAGCCTCTTTTTGTGCCACATCAAATCGATTGCTTTTTTTTTGCTTACTATGTCTAATGTGTCCAAGTGTTACACTATATATCGAGTCTATATATAGGACTGTTTCGGAGCCATTTTTTCCTGCCGTCTCCTTCTGTAGGTTCATAAAGGTTAATTCGGTGTTCCCTAAAACCCAGAAGTGACCAACTATAAACTGAGCAAAACAAGTCCTTTAAGTTTCTCTTGGTATTGTAGAATCCCAGAAGAAAGGGCCTCCCCCCTCCTCTCTCCAGTATGATTCTACCCCTTCCCTACATCACTGCTCGTCGCCAAACTTGTTCGGTGTGCACGCAGACCTTTCTTCGAGATCATTTCTTGCTTAGTTGTAAAATAATGTGTATCTTTTTTCTTCTCTGTAAAAAGTTTTGAGTGGAAACAGACAGAAAACCAAAAGCAGATTGCGGGGAATTATACTTCTTACAAGCTCTGAACGCAACTAGTTACGCAACGCCTGCGAGTTCTATACCATTTAGTATCCCACGATATTTCATATTATTATACCTTTCGGTTCAACTGCAGAGTACCCTGCCACTCAAATTAAGTTCTTTGTAGCCGGCTACGCGGAAACTTCTTAATTCAAGTTGAACTATGTAATTCATTCACGCAACCTCTTATGGTGTTCAGCTTCAAAAGGTCCACAGCAGGAGCAGGGTATTAAGCCCCCCAAAATATGAGGAAATATTTGATAATCAACTTTACGAATAGAGGGTATTCGAAGCAATCGTCAGTTAATGTGTTGTTTAAGAATATTTGGTACCTCTTAGGAAAGAAAAAATTTCAACCCACGCCCACAAAATTGGATCTTGGTACCTCTTGGGAATTCTTTTCAAAAATTTCCGAAGGACACCCACGTCCCTTTTATATCAAAGTACCCCCGGGGAGGGAACTAGGATGAACTCATACGGGTGTGAAAGTCAATGATCCTGGTATGATTCAGGTAAACACTACCCCTCCACCCCTCACCCGCCCCTCACAATTTATCTGTTACGACGAGCACCCCCATCCTGATGCAATTGGACAGCATATATCTCCCTTGTAAAAAATAGATCTACACAGTCTCTTGGACTTAATTGCTTTAATTTGTCCGTCCATCACTAAAATATTTCAACATAGCTCGTATTTACTCGATCGTACATGTAGGTTGACGCGTATACCATCTGTGAAGAAATTTCCACTCTGGTCAAACTGCATGGAATACAAAAGAAATGTAGTGTGAACGACAACAGAACGAAACGATGAGGCAAATCGAATTTCTTACTTGAAGTATTTTAAAATAAGCTTACTACGTACAAATTTCGAACTTCCGTCGAATTAGGGGTATTTCTTAATTTTTAATTTTTAATTACCATTTTTTTTTCTGTTTTCTATATTTCTATTAGTACAATGGTTAAATTTTATTATTATTTTTAATCTACTATTTCTTTAGCTTTTGCAATTTTATTTTTGCAGGGCCCCACTGAAAACCACATGTATGTGAAGTGGGCTCCCTGCTGAAAGATCTTTATTATTACTATTATTATTATTACAAAATAAAACAATAAAGAAACAATGAAACTAAAACTCAACAAGAACTTAAGCTTACCTTGGACTCCACAAGGAGAGAAAGCGAGTGGAAACCATCAAATTCTCTTGCCAAGAAAAAAAGCTACGAGCTTAATTTGCCCCATATGCTAAGTTAACACGATCCCACTTTCTGACTTTGTCTTACAGGGTCTCTCGTATCAATTCTTTGACCTCGCCGACCGCGTTGTTGTGACCGATACATGACCACAGTCATAAATACCTCTACCAGCTTTCATCCACGTGTGAGCAAAAGCCGATAGGCAAAAAACAACATATTTACGAAAGAAAATCACATGAAGCCAAAATGGCCGACTTCAGGGTGCCCGACAAACTCGCACCCAGGCTCTCGATTTCTTGGGCAAAAATGTACGCCTTTCTAGTCCCCCGCGTCTTCCCCTCGTCTTCTATTTCGTCAAAAAACCTTCTTCAAGACGACCGAACACTCTTGGACAAAAACATTACTTAGTAGGGGAAGTAGTAGATAATTGTTTAATCCAGGTTTAATGAATAAATTAATCAGAATCGAGTGAGTGAGTGAGTGAGTGGGTGAGTGAGTGAGTGAGTGAGTGCCATTCGACTGCCTTCTAAGCTCATGGAAGACTACGTCATCCATGAGCAAAAACAAAACTTTTAGCTCTAAAAGTGGTCGCGGTCGCTTACGAGAGGTGGTCGCTTACAAGAGGTTCAAATATAGTGAGTTGACTTGGAAACTTTTGGTCTTTTGGAATACTGGTCGCTGAGGAGAAGTGGTCGATTACGAACGGTGGTCGCAACCGAAGGTTCGACCGTATTTCTCTAGTCATGTCATTGCAAACTATAGATTTCGTACCACCTATATTGCGGATAAAGGAGTACGGCAGTTGTATTTTCACAAATCACTTTTATTTGGCAACGTTGCACATGGTCGCAAAGGGACTGCAGGGCTAACAGAATTTCCTTTGTCTCCAAGTAATTAATGTGGAATTTAGATTCCTGGTATGACCCTCTATCACCCCTCCCCAGCCTTTCAGTAAGCTGTCTGTCATGAGTGTTATATCAGGGGGTTGTGGAGTAATAGCTTTTGGGTATTGGTCAACATTAGAAATCCACCATAGCAGGTCCTGTTTGGACGGAGGTAAAAGGGTCATTTGCCCTTCAGGGTCCCGACCATTGCATTTCAAGGCATCAGTTTTGTCATTTTCCAGAGACCTATAGAACAGAGGTGCATACTGCACACCTGAGAAAGCTCATACCATGAGGCCCTCTACAGAGGCCACCTCTTTAACTGAAACTGGCTCTTGCATGTAAGGTAAGGTAAGGTAACTTTATTTTAAGTCGTAAACGTAGGGAGTGGTTACCCAATCTCCCGAGCAAGGCGCTCATGACAAAAACGTGACACTTGGATTTTATCAGTGTCTGCTTTCCCGGTGACCATAGAAATGGTCATGTTCTGAGAATTTAGGGTAAATCCCAGAAAGTTGATTACTTGGGTAGGCGTGGTGACAGATTTTGTGCCATGGATCGTAAACCCCAGTGATCTGAGCAGCAAAATGGTATCATTAATTGCCCTTGAGATTTCAAGAGGTGTTGCTGCCAGTAAAAGGAAGGCTGATTTCTCATCGTTATACTTTTCAAGTTTGGCTGATGAGATCTCCTGTGAGATCCAACGTCGAAATCAAGCAGGATCTTCGTTCACGGCTTTACAGTTTATTAAGTTTCTCAGCAAGGATCAATAACGCCCCGTCCTCCTCTACGGCTCCGTCCACATTAATCCTTCACGAGAATGGAGCATTTCGAAAACGCTCTTCAAACCGGAGGAAATTGAAAACACTGGCTGTGCATTTTAATCTGGACGGTGCTTTTCGAAATCAATGACGTTGTAATAATCGTGTGATTTTCTTGCCCGAGTTCTGTCACAACGTTCTACCTACTTGCGTTATGCCCGTCTTTGCGTTATGCCCACTTGCGTCATGCTTACGTGTGATTTCCCTGCCCGAGTTCTGTCACTGCGTTCTGCCTACTTGCATTGCGTTATATGCCTCTTTGCGTTATGCCTCTTTGCATTATGCCTCTTTGCATTATGCCTCTTTGCGTGATACCTCTTTGCGTTATGCCTCTTTGCGTTATGCCTATTTGCGTTATGCCTGCGTGTGATTTCCCTGCCCGAGTTCTGCCACTGTAGCGTCTGTAACTGCTTTACTGAGATTTTCATTACCATACAAAAACTAGCAGTAGTACCATGTTAAAACAACGAACGATCACCTATTGCGGTTTGAAATTAGGCTCTCGGAAAACTTCGATGTTTAGGGTATGTGTAGTTTTTGATAATTCAATTCAAGATGGTGTGACATGAGTTCATGAGCAAGTTGCATGTGAAACGAAAGAAATCATTTACATGCAGTATGAAATCACCGTCATTTTTGCTATGGAACCCACACCAGCATGAGTAAACACCCCCCTAATCTACCTTATCTAAGATCTGCTTCTTCAAAGAAACAAGAAAAAGAAAAGAAGAAAAAATACACATTATTATACATATCGGAGAAAGGTCTGCATCCACGCCAAACAGGACTGGCTAAGGGAACAGGTGTAGGATAGGGGCAGAATATAAAGGGGGGGGGGGGGGGGAGGGGGAAAGGTCCTTTCTTCTGGGATTCTACACTACCAAGAGGAACTTATATGACTTGTTTTGTTCAGTTTACAGGCGCTTATTCTTGGTTTAGTAACAGAATGAACCTTTCTGAACCCACAGAAAGAGGGCCCCAAAAACGCGTTCCGAAACACTTCAGCACAGCGCACATGATAAACACAAGAAGCATTCTGCATTAAAAGACTTTATTAAATTTACATTTAAAATTGTAATCATGTAATTAAGCCACATACAATTTATCACAACTTTGCTATTGCTATTCCAATATCGACAAGTTTACTTTGACATGCTTAGTCACGTTGGAATAAACTGTAAGAGTTGTAATTTAAAAATAACTGAAATTGTAACAAAATCTTACTTTGCTGAAACAAAACAACAAATGATAATAATAAAATAAAGCTTTGTAACTCGACTTGAAATATATTGATCACTTTACTTGACTTCAAACTGTTATTATCAATGGAAACTGTAAACTGGACTCGATCATATAGCACTTTGTACTTATTAATTCCCTCAAGTACCACTTGGTTGGAAACACGATGCTTATTTCTCGCATTTCTCTGAGCACGTTGTTACGGAATGGCGCCAGCAGAACAGGTTTTCATCCTAGTTGTGCACACCTTGTAACAGCCTCGTTTGATACCTAGAACAACAAACAGAAGCTCAGTTAAAAATTTGCTATAAAATTGTGTTCATGATGAGAGCTGATGGCCGATTGGGAACCACCGACGGGGCCCTTTTTATAGCCTGAACCAGTTACACTCTTTTTTATTGTAAGAATATTGTTTTTCCGGCCAAGGCTTATTTTTTTTCCTATTTTAGGCTGAAAATATTCTTGTGGATATTCTTACTTATATTCAACCCCTCTTAATAGTGACTGAATCTTTCAAGCCAAATTTACAGTTTTTGGCCTAAACTAATTTCGCAAATCCAAAATGTTAAAAGGTGAAATCAGTATACATTCACGGACATTGTCAGTCTTAGAAACGCGAAAGAAACGTTTCGGAAACTTCTGTCACGCAAGTACATTTGGTAACAATTTAAATTGAGGAAACTTGTGCGTCTATCTTGAAAAAACATTTTAAACAAATAGGAACCGGCCTTTCTCCTCTTCAAAATCAAAGCATGTGATCGATCAGTACACTTTGTTCTATCCAAAGCAA
Organism: Orbicella franksi; assembly: GCF_964199315.1. Lineage (NCBI taxonomy): Eukaryota > Metazoa > Cnidaria > Anthozoa > Scleractinia > Merulinidae > Orbicella > Orbicella franksi. Next base: position 21,461,670 of record NC_138155.1, on the reverse strand, counting down.
AACACAGGCCGCCTGGAACTTTTACACCGACATTGTTTATGAATCTACCAGCACACAAATAGCACATAAAAATAAAAATATCTTCCAATACAATTAAACTTACCACTTTTCTCTCGTGAAAAAGCGTTAAGTCTTCTTTCTTCTTGTAGCTGTGCAAATGAGTAGTATAAATGCAGGTTCATGTGAGCGAACCCTTTTTATATCACCTGAAGGTTGCACAATGTTTTTTCATTATTAACCTGATATCAGGAAATGTTAATCTTTATAATTTGACCTGACCTTGTTTCAGTGCATTGCTGGCAGAGTTGCTTTCGTTTTTGTCGATCGAAGGTTGTCTGCATACTGTCCTCGTTTCAGCACTTCTTCCTTACATAAATGCACAAAGCCTACCGTACTGTAAAGAAATTCTAAACCAGGAAGCGTCAGAACCAAAATTTCAGTACTGGATTAAGAATTGTTTTAGGGGAAAATTTATGTGATTTTTAAAGTGACAAACACTTGCTCAGTTAATAATGAATTCATCATTTTTTGGGTTTATTTCCATGTCTCAGAAGAGATAGTTGTTGCGGCAGGGTTACTTTACAGTAGACGATTTCCCGGACCCCGGGGTATTTGGGTAACCGGGGCAAGAGAAGGGGGAAAGAACGAGGTGACCTAACTAATTCAGCCAGATTGATTGTGACGCTACAAAAACAGCAACAAAAATAGAAAGGTGAAATTTTGGCAATGTTTATTACTGGTCTCCGGAGATCAGTAGATCTTAGCCACATCTCCATATCCATTTCCATGTCCGTTGTATAACCTAACTTTTCACTTGGACTCCCCCAGAACACTTTTCAACTAGTCTGAACAACAGCCGGTACCACTTCGATCTTCTATAGAAAGACCGGAAAGAGCACGGAACGATCACGGCGACTCTACTGGCAGAGTATTGTTTATATTCACTGCTGTACCATTTTTTTTTTTTTTTTTTTTTTTTAATACGCCCTCGCATTAGCACTTCCGTCAGTTATAGTAGTTCTGCGAATAACACAACCAGTTCCGGCTCCCGTTAAAATCCTGGACTTAGACATTCTTTTCCCCGTGGCGGCGCTTTAGGAACTGGACTACACGTGTTCAGCTCAGGTTTTTGCGATGCGCAGTAGAACCATAACTGAAGGAAGTGCAAAAAGGGCAAAGACAAAGATCTCCTATATCATTATAATGCGAAGGAGGATAAATTTCCGGGACCTTCGAGAGTGAAACATGTCATGGGAGGGTCTCTGATGCAGTGTGTGAGGTCAGGTTTATTCCTTATAAGCTAAATGATACCAAAAACCCAGATCAGTTGACTACACAGTTGAAACAAAATAAAACAGTGGGACTCGTCGTGCTTTGTAACACGTAAAAAGCTGTTTCGGCACCTCTTAGAGTGGTCAGTATTTTCAAAAGCTCCACAGCGGGAGCCTCTGACAGTACCTTTCAAGGCATTGAGCCGAAAACAGTGACTAGCCGAATAGTTTGTTGTTTTGGAACTGTGACCTCTTCAGGGGTGAAAAAATTTTTCAAGCCACGCTCGCAAAACAGGATCTTGGTACCTCCTAGGGGTTCTTTTCAAAATTTCCGACGAGCTCCCTGGTCCTTTTTACGCCGGAGCCATCCCACGGAATAAAAAACTGCTTCAAAAGTTTTGAATTTCACTCGTCTTAACTTTTTATCTTTTCTTCCAGCCTCGAAGGGTTCACTCATTAATTTGGCCACATTGTCGTTTTGTCTATCTGAAATGTCACGCAGTCAGGGGTTGAAAGAAAATGTCTCTTGAGTCATTTGTAAATAAATATATCAAATAGTGAATTTAACCGGGGAGAGGAAGGAACTTCGCCATGCTAGCAGAGTATTGTTCATGTTCACTGCTGTACCATTCTTTTTAATATGTCCTCGCATTAGCACTTTCTGCAGTTCTAGTAGTTTTGAAGTACACGACCCCACAAGCTTGTTAGCTTTGAAATCTTTTATATCGTGATTTTTTAAGTCAGTTGACCTTAGTTTTTGGTATCTTTTGCTTATAATAAACCTGACCTCTCACACTGCATCGGAGACACTTCCACGACACGTTTCAGACTCTTCATGGCTTCCGTATTAAATATATCCTCTTTTTGGTTATTATATGAGATGTCTTTTTTTGCCCTTTTTGAACTTTTTTCAGTTGTAGAACTACTGCGCATGGCACAAACTTGAGCTGATAGTCAAGTTCCTAAATCTCTAAGTTCACTGTACACTAGTAGAGACATTATTAACCGGATATCACGAAATGTTACTCCTTATAATTTGACCTGACCTTGTTTCAGCGCATTACTTGCAAAATTGCTTCGATATTTCCTAGAGAATTACAGGAACGGTTTCGCTCTCCTCTATCAGACCTCGTCTCTGCTAGCTCTCCCCAGTTCCCTCCTTACTTGAGACATAAAATAGAGGACCTATGGGAAGAAGATTTTTTTTTTTGCAATTTTTATTACTCCGGAAGTTCTCTGGTAGTGTGGAGGTTCAGGAACTGGACTACACGTGTTCAGTTCAGGTTTGTGCGATGCGCAGTAGCACCATAACTAAAGGAAGCGCGAAAAGGGCAAAACTAAAGATATCTTATATCATGATATTGAGAAGGAGCGTTCAAGAATGAAATATGTAAAGTGTCTCTGATGCATAAAATGTGAGAGGTCAGCTTTATCATAAGCAAGAGATACCAAAAATCTAGCGACTTAAAAATTGAATGAAAACCTGTTTTAAAAGTTTAGAATTTCCCTCTTTGTTTCCTATGTATTTTAACCTGATTTCTTGTTTATCTGAAATGTCACGCTATCAGCAGGAAAAAACAAAGGAACAACAACACAAATTCTTGTCAGTCATTTGTTTATGAGTTTGTAACACGACTAAGTTAGTTCAGAGGACCAATAACTAAAATCTATTGCTCTATCGCCGGTCTAATGATCTCTCAGTAAATGGACCGGGCACTGTCCCGAATGATCCCGCGTGACCACTCTTGAAGCCCACGCGATCACTCTTGAAGCTGTTTGTTTTATGGCTTACGTTCCTGAAAAAAACAAAAAGAATCCTTTTCTTTTTCTTCCAACTCTCTTTCCCTTCACCTAGTCGGCTCCCAATCAGAATTGCGCGTTTTTTTACAGTCCCTGATAGTGGCACTTTTTTATATACTGATATAAACATATTTAGTCTTGTAATCTCTTGTTACTTAACCTATAATACTCGGGACCGTACTGGGACAATATTGACCTTCCGTTTTTTTTTCCTTTTTTTTTTTTTGTATCGACCTCCATGCATTCGGTCCGCACTGTCAAGACCTCGGGCCGATATTCTACCAGTACGCCGCCTAGATTGCGGTGACTCCCCATATATTAAATAGTGTATTCAAATCATGACGGAAACAGGGAGGAACGATCATTGGGACAGTTGCTAGCAGAGCATTTTTCATATTCAGACTGCTGTATCATTCTTTTTAATATGTCCTCCTTTTAGCTCTTTGCAACCGTCAGTCCTAGTAATTTTAACTAAATCTTTTGCTTACCGCAAACATACATGACCTCTCACACTGAATCAGCGATAATTCTCAGTGAGACTTTCAACACGTTTCACCGGCTGAAGGCTCTGGCAATTTATCTTTATCCTTATTATGATATACGATATCTTTATTTTTGCCTTTTTGCATTCATGGTAGGCTTTATCCATTCATGTCTCAAGGAAGTGCTGAAACGAGGGCACCTGGCATACGAGCTTTGGTCGAAAATAGCCACACTGTTTCAGCGCTACTTCCTGTAATTTCATAGAAATAGCGAAGCAACTATGCCACCAATGTGCTGAAACCAGGTCAGGTCAAATTTAGGTGTAACATTTTCAGATATCAGCCGATTAAGCCGGAGTGAGGTGGCATTGTACAACCTTCAGATGATATAAAAAGGGTTCGCTCATATGAACCTGCATCCATACTACTTTGCATCAGCTACAAGAGGAAAGAAGACTTGACGCTTTTTCACAAAAGAAAAATGGTAAGTCTATTTTCATTTTGCCATTTGTCTGCTGCTAGATCCATACACAAAAGCAAGACAACAAAATATACCCAGAAATTTTGTCGTATTTTCGAGTTAAAGTACGCAAGAATGCATTTATACTGGCGCTAGAAATTATTTCTCATCACTTCTTGAGTTTTAAGTTGTTGCCGGGCAAATAGGCTGTCAAGCAGATGCCTGTTTATTTGATTTTGTGGTAAACATTTCACATTTTGGAGCTGCAAATTAGGTTTGAGTACGATTTAACAATTAAAACTGTAAAGTTTGAACTTAATCTTTCCCGCACGATCACTTGCGGTTTTGAATTGTTTTTCTTCAAGCAACCTGTCTTCTAATTGGATGATCTGCACGAAACAATGGGAATTGACCAAAAGAGGTCACACTTGTGCTGCATGCCGCGGGATCCTCGCTGTAAAACGTTTAGTCGCTAATTCAGTTGATAAGAGAGGATACTTAAAAAAGTTCATTTACCCAATTTTCCTCTTTAGGGTTTCAAATTGTTCATTTTGTGCCTTGCTCTGTCGATTGTCGCTGTGTCTGCCTCGTCAATCTGTAAATGCGGTTCACCTGAGGAAAAGGTAACGGTTGAAGTATAACAACAGATATTTGCTTTCTCTGCCGCATGCGTTTTCATTTGATGTATTTGTTCGTATCCAAGAGCACATGACTTACAGATTAAAACTTGCTTAGCGATGTGTGTCAGTGTAATATTAGTTGAGAGGAAATTCCCTGCTTTCTAATATTGCTTACTTTCATGGAACTTTCAAGACGACCAAATTCGGACCCAAGCTATCCTGATCCTCTCTCAGTATAATCAGATGAGTTGAAATGCAGGTATACCTTTTCGTTCTTCAGGCTTTGCAGGATTCACCTGCTAGTGATCCGGTGAAGAAATACAGATTAAAATTGAAGACAGAAGATGGAAAAGAGGAAGAGGGAGAGGTTGAAATTGACACAAAGAAGGAAACAGAGACTTTCCATGTGCCAAAGATTTCGCCTGATAAAGAAGAGGCAGACGTGGTCATTGACTTTAAAAAGGTTAGTGACTTTAGAGCACTGCATGTTCGATTCACTAATTTATAACTTGCTATCGGGGTCGAGGCGAATATCAGAAGTAGGAAGACCTGTTCAGGGAGAGGGGAGGGTACGGGGCTAGTATAAAGATATGATTCATTGATTATTATTATTATCATTCGTTCTTATTTCCAAAGATTATTTTCAGCGACATCCAAGGCACAACACCTCGCTTAGCAAGGAGTTCTCTTCGTATACACTACATGTAAAGGAAGAAGCAGTTGACTAGTAAATGTGGAGTTAAAGCCATTTTGAGTGGTGTGCAAAATGGGTCCTTGATAAATAACTTTACTTCAACTTCAAGGCAAAATTCATATGACCTGAGTGTGCGACATGCTATCTTAGTATAGGAGCGTTACGTTTATACAGACAGCACTTGCACATAACTAATGCATTCGAACTTTGCAGAATTTTATGATGATCCGTATGCCAGAGGCCAAATCGTGCTATCTGAGTCCATCAACTGAAAATGTTCCTAAACCGGCCGACTTGGCGCGCCTTCTGGTAAGTTTGTATCCCATGTTTCGTTGTGCTGAATTGTTAACACTGAAGGTACTCGAAATATGATTGAAAATTAACTGAAATACTTGTTATTGCTTATCCCGCTTACATCATCGAACAAAACAAACAAACAAACAAACAAAAAAAACATCTACTGCAACGCGCATGGTAAAATATATTAGCGGGAGAACTGGAAACAATTTCTAAACAGAAGCTTTGGCAATGAGGCAAACATCCACTGTTGTGCAATAGTATTAACACAGTAGCATGGTTTAATATAGAACTGGCAAAACAGCTTCCTTATACGTATAGTGTATTTAAACTAGACCTAGTCTTGTTTCCTTTGTCATGCCTACAGATTAGAGATTCTGCACAAAACGTTCCGCGTCGTCTTTAGAAATTTCAGTAATAACTATCATGACTGTACAGTAGTTCAGAGGGTCAGTTTTTTAATTTAATCCCACTAGGAGAACGACGCGGGATTTACGATGAACAAAAGTCCACCTGTAGTGAAATTGGAGGCTGTGGGGACTCTTGATGACAATGCACGTGGCAATCTGATTGACGAAATGAAGAATCTGTGTGCAGAGCTACCCATTTATCTTGTTGTCAAGGTAGATAGGGCACCTAGAAGCTTATCCACGGGCAAAATAGCCGCAAGAGGTAAGTGAAACACGCGTACATGTTTTTGAACTCTATCTTCCTTCTCTGTTAAGGAAATTATCAGCGACGCTAAGATTACATAGTTTTTAAAGCCGGTATCAGTATGCTGTGCATCATTAGGTTGACATTAATTTAAAAATTAGTAGCTATGGTAGCCGTTGTCGTTTAACGCACTGACCTCACATCTGATCTGTATTTTCTTTTGGAGTTCGCCCTGTTTTTCACCATCGCCTCACATTGCACGCCTCATAAATCCCCACTGAACTTGATATCTATCTCTTTCATAGATTAGGAAAAGGCGATTGTTATCGGTCTCGCATATACGCATAAGGGTCAGACTTGTCTTCGGTTTTTGTGCATCAATTGACTAAATGAGCAGAAAGCAGAAATGATTGCAGCAGATTTTGAGCACAATACGAAAAGAATATGCAACAGAAAAAAATACAAGTTCATTCAGTGATGTACTCACTACCTTTCCCCTCTCATTCCGAATTAACTGAGCTTTTGATTGTTGTTCTAGGTCTCTTACCAGATTGCCCGCTGAAGTGTAAACCTGTTCTCAAGAGCATTTGTAGGATTGTCAATTCTAAGTATCGCTGCTGGTTAGTTACTGTAATACAATGCTTAAAAGTTTGCGGGTAAAAAAGAAAAAAACAATGGCAGAGGGAAGAAAAGCCGGCTTGCCCTGCCGGCTTTTCTTCTTTAACCAGCTTTTTTTTTCGGTCTTTCTCTTTAAGTTACTGTCACGGGTCACCCTCATTAAATAAAGTCTTTCACTTCACTTCACTTGAACAAGTGGTTCTTGAGGGATTAAAATTAGTAGAAATTAGGCGTTATATGATCATCGAGTTCAGTTTACAGTTTTGCTCATAAAATCTTTGAAGTCAAGCAAACAGATCAATACATTTTACATGTAAGTCGCACTACAAAGATTTATTTTCATTGTTTGGTCGAGAAACTTAAAGTAAGATTTTATTTCAGTTTTTTTAAATGACAACTCTTTCAATTTGTTTTAACGTGACTAAACATGTTTAAGTGAGCTTGTCGATATGGAATAGCAACTAATAGCTTTAGCAAAGTTGTGATAAGTTAATTGTAGGTGTCTTAATTAGATAATTACAATTTAAAAGCAAATACTGAATTAAACAAAGTTAATAAAGTCTCTTTATGTGCCACATAAAATCGATTGTTCTTTTTGCTGAGTGTTACACTATATCGAGTCTATATATAGCACTGTTCGTAGCCATTTTTGCCTGCCGTCTGCTTCTGTAGGCTTCATAAAGGTTCATTCGAACAAATGGTCGAACAAATCCGTCCCAAAACATGTCGATAGACTGGATCATGATTGCGTTACCCTACGTGATCGCAACTAGTCACGCAACGCCTGCGAGTTGTATACCATGTAATCTCCCACGATATTTCATATTATTACACATTTCGGTTTAACTGCAGAATGCGCTGCCACTCAAATTAACACTTAATTCAAGTATGTCATTTATTCACATAACGGATAAATTGTGAATTCAAATGGCCTCCTTTATGTTTTTCGTTAAAATGCACTATTGGAAATAAGGTGCAGGGGGAGGGGGGGGGGGGGTAGAGTTTACTTAAATCATATCAAGCCTTGTTAACCTCTAAAAGGTACCACAAGCACCCCCATCCTATTTTATATGGAGGGTCATGAAGGGGGGTACCAAATCCCAGTTCCCAGCCCAAATTTTTGCCAAATGCCAGTTCTCAGCTTAAATTTGATCCAAATCCTAGTTACCAAATCTAAAATCCCATTGCCAGTGATTGTTTGCAGCCTAATGTGTATAATTAATCAAAAGCGCAGACTGACCTCGTTTGGATACACACATACCTCCAGCTGGACTGAGGAAAATCTCTCATTCTTCTAGTGATCAGTCTTTGTCTTCCAGCCCTTGATGGCATAACCATATTGAAACCACTTGTATCATCTTCACAATCCTCGTCAGACTCACTGTCTCCCCTTTCGCTGCTGCTGTAGTCCTCACGTTGATAAGTGCATGTGAGAAGCAGGCTGTTCATCAGACTCACCTTCTGGACGTTCTGCACTTTCCCCGGCACTGAACTTTGCGCACGAGGAAGTACAAACTGCAAATCTAATGGATTAAGCAGTGTCTGTGTTTCATACAAATTCAGAGGCAGTGTCCCAGCTCTGTCCATGGTGTTGTCTTTTCGTACATTTCGCTGCCTTACACACTTGCCGTATCGTTTTGCCCACACTCCCATCTCTGCTTCATCATTTCTGGACAATCTTTCTCCGACCGGTTTGGGAATTTCAACAAGGACTAACTGGCCAGTAACAGAAAGTTCAACAGGGTAGTATGAGTTAGGATGTGTGTAATAATGTGAAGACCATGGTGTCACTCTCTTTACTCCTTCTTCAACTGATGAACCAAAAATCTGTGCGTATTCTCGAGAGTAACTGTTTCCTTCATAAAATGAGTGACTGCATGTTGGTTCTCAACATTTAACGTCAGGAGTGATTTTAAATTCAAGTTCACCTCGAAACCTGGATATGAAGACAGATCTTTGATGTTGTTCTCTACCTTGCGAAGCGAGCGTGCCACCAGTTCCAATGACTACGAACGCTTGTTTGATAAATTACCCTCTGGCACATCAGTGGTTTCTTTTGCCAAGGACTGTAGCTCTCTTGCCTTCCGAGAGCAATACTTCACGTACTCCAGCACCTCATCCACCATAGCAATTGCTTCTTTAACCGACTTCTGTGGTTCTCTAACTGTGCGTTTTCTGGAATGAATGTTAAAAGCCTTTACCAGGACTTGTAACTTCCCAAGGAACTCTGCAATCCCTGTCAACGGTCTGTTGGTTAGTTTGACACCTTGTGATTGAACAAAGACATGAAGAACACCATCCGCACAAACAGCAAGTTCATCCCCTGAGGGTGCCAAAGAACTAACATTTGTTCAACTGCCTGCATAGCTGCACATAACATTCAATGCTCCGAGGACACCTACTCCCGTCTCCGTCAAAATCAGTTGTGATCGAGTAAATACTCTTTGTAGCGTTGGATGCACCAATTAACATGCCACCATTTCCAAGACATAAGTTTACTATTTTCTGTGCGCATTACAGCATTTTTTGCGTTGATATACTTGATTTTGATTATCAATAGTCCGCGAATTGGACGCCATTTTTATCTTTCCCGCCACGTGCAAAGATGCGCATATCATTCCATCAACAACAAACCGCTGACCAGGAAAACAGACAGAACTTAACAATAAAACCATGTAGAGCCTGGTAGCTAGAACGCGGAAACGAAAAATGTCATGATTTTGTGCCTACTGAAGTCTAATGATGTAGAATTTTAATTCTTTATGTAAAAGAATAGGCTCAATTAAGCAGTGGTGTCAAAAACTAGGGTCAGAGAGCGCTAAAAATAAAAATCCCTCACCCGAAATTGTTCATCCCATACCCAGTAGTTGAATCCCTGTCCCAGTGCAGTAAATCCCATTTTCCCAGCCCCAAAACGGGCAAATCTCAATTCCCATTTTACACCTTCACGCCCCTCTATATGGGAGTCCACCCTGAGCTCCCTCCTCTTATGGCTCTGTTTTTGTTTAGCTGATATCAGCACGTGTCACACCCTTTTGAGTCGTGCTGAGTCATGTTCATTCAGTCACAGTACCCGCTTTAAATTTTTATTCCCATACAAAATCTAGCATCAGTAACATGTCGAAACAACAAATGACCCCTTGTTTTCAGGATGAAATCAGCCTCGGAAGGGTGGGGGGGGGGGGTGACTATTCCCATTTGGAAAGGTCGAGAATGCTGCTCCCCTCCCTCAGGGGTGTAAATCAGGGTTTTGGTTTCACTTAGGGTGTTCAGGACGAAGTGGTGTCAAGGTTCATGCCCTAGGGTATCAGGGTTACACTGGAAGAAAAAGCTAAAAAAAAACAAAAAAACTTCATGTCCCTTTGAAGTGGTACATGCTATTTTACAGGGATCAATTAAATCTTGAGCCACACCCAGATTGATCTCCCTCGGGGGTTAAATTCAAATTTTCTGACAAGCACCCCTGACCTTTTCATATGGGAATCCCCCCTTGAAGGAAAGTCAGTCTTTTGGTAGACTTTAAATTTTAATATTTGCAGGTGTTGTTTCTGGAATTACTCACCTCAAGATGTTGTCACATAAACCATGTCAGATTCCCATGGGGGTGCTCCTCATAATGACCTATATGGGAGGCTCAAACCGAAAGGGGTACCTTTGTCTAGCTTTGGTAAAAGGGTAGGGATTTTGCAAGTTGAGGTACATGAAAGGGTAGGGAAATCTGTCAGTTAGTTACATGTATTTTAATTAAAGGCCTCTAATTAAAATATTTCATTTAGTTGCATGTATTTTAAAGGGCCTTCAAATAAAATACTGTGACCAGACGCACCCCATGGCTGTATCATTTCACTTATTAAACACCACATGAAAATAACAAGCAGTTTTCCTTTTTTGGCAATATATTCAAAATACATGCCAGTTATGAACGTATGTGAAGGGGTACCTTTTTTCAATTGAAGGTATTCGAAAGGGGTACCTTTACTGTCAAAATGGTATACAAAAGGGTGAGAGGTTGGATCTTGAGCTGAGCTTCCCAGTGTGGAACTTTGTAGAGTAACTCCTCTCCCCAACAGGGTTGGATGTGAAATGAAGAAAACAGGTACACATTATGAAGTCACCTAGTCATATATTGCTACAGAACTCACACCAGCATGAGTTTTCACATGTAAACACTACCTCATATATAGCCCATTTACCCTATCTAAGATCTGTTCATTCAAAGCAAAAATTGTATACCATTCTTACACCATGTTTCGTTTGCATATTTGGTCTACAATGTGCAGGGGAATCTCTATGACTGCATTCCGTGTACACTTTGCCTCAGTAGCATAAACCTATGCATAGATATGAATTTGATGCATCGTGCTAGATACAAATTGACTCCAAACAATTACAGTGCTTGTGAAGCCTAATAATTGGTGAAATCCTAACTCTGGGTGCAAAATCAAGATTGACTTTGAGAACTGCAAAATTTCTGGGTGTCAAAAAAAGGCTGTACCCGAACATTTTGTATGAAATTTTGAAGTTTATATATTTCCTGATCCCTTAGGGATCACACATGCTCAAAATTTGTGGCACATTCAATTGCGCCATGCCCTGATTAGAACTGATACTTTTCTAGCTCGTTCAGGGACTGAAGTACTAATATGATAATGATCCAAATAATATTGTAAACAGTTCCCCTATACGAAATTTTCAATTATTAAATAAATACAGTTTTTATTTACAAGGTCCTTATTAGACATATGTATACTATGGACCATCTTTGGTTAGGTGTGTACACACTTGGGACCTTGTTTTAATAATACATGTACATACAAGGCCCTTTTGGGCCAGGTGCTGTTCTCAGCCCTCTTCACTGAGGAGGAGGATACATCCCATAGGCTGGAGGAGCAAATGGTGGGGGTTCAGTGGAGGGTGCAGGAGCGTACGGTGCTGAAGGGTATGGTGCAGGAGCATACGGTGCAGGAACAAATGGTGGTGGAGGTTGACCTTGTGGAAGCAGCCCGTAAGATGGAGGCTGGGCATAGGGTGGTGCTGTCGCTTGAGCTGCCATTGGATCATATGTGAAGAAAATACTGTCCACGTCCAGTGGATAGTCTTCACCTTTGTCCTGGTGAATATACTTGGCAGATACATCTGCTGCCATGACCAGCCTCCAGTTATTTCTGGCCAGGGTGGCAATCAAATGACATATCATGTTTCTGCCATGGAGTCCATCATGACCATTAATTCCACAACTCCAGGGGTAGCCATTAAATTTGAACTCATAACTTGTGCCGTAAAGCTGTTCTCTTTGCACACCAAGGACATACTGGGATTGAATGACTTCTCGGCAAATCTGAATATCACAAGACAAAAGAACTGAGTCATATTTACTGCACCTTTCAAGGACATGCAGACTCCAAAATTCAAAGCTCAACCAACAAATGCGTTTTTTGTTACCGTCAATCAAATGTTTGGTGGTTCCTCCCAGCTTCTGACTAGTGCCAAGCACACGGTAATCAAATCCTTAAGCACAGTTCAGACAATGAAACAGAGCTTGGCAGTAGTTGGAAACTGGGAGGAGCCGGCGAGCTTTGAATTTTAGAGTCTGCGTGTTACTGAATAGCGCATTAAAGACGATTTCCTGTTAGTACTGTGCACTATCGAGAGTTCGTTTACATATTTAAGTTTTTGTTTTGCGTCATTTGAGACATCACAAAATGTAACATTTTGCCACTACTTACATGAAATAAATTCAAAGTTTCATGTCAACCGCCATTATGGATGCAAAGCCTGATGCTTTGTTCTTTCTCATATAATTTGATGAAATAACTTTGCATCTGTAAAAATCAATGAAGCTGTTGGAAAAGAATTTGAAAGGCCTCAAAGATGAGGTATGTTGTTCATAATGAGTAACATTGATTCCCATTCCATCGAGTGAGACTTATAAACATTAGGGTGCTGAGACTGCACAGTATGGACTGGGAATCATCTTTTTAAAATTGTTATTATAGCAGGAATGTTTTCTCCAATAGCATGTGCTTTCAGTTGTTTCTTTGAGGTAATATGACATGCATAACTGTACAATAAAACTCTTTTTTGCTGTCTCTGAGCAAGCAACATTGCAAAATCCATGATGTCACAGGGTAACAGTTAACACTTCTTGACCTGTCCTGAGGAGAACAGTGAATTTTGTTTCCTGAGAATCTCAATGTCTCTCTCAACTTCATCTCGGGAAACATTGAGATTCTTGGGAAACAAAATTCACTGTTCCCCAAGGGACCAGTCATTAAGTGATTTGTTATATAGCAAAACAAATGGGTCAAACTGGTGGAAAACAAGTTTTTATAAGCACTCTATTGACAAATGATGTGCAACAGTGGTCAACATTTCGCCGGTAACAGTTAACTGTTTCCCATTAATTTTGAGGTCACAGTTTTCACAATGTTGCCCGCTCATGGCATTAATTTTGGCAGGTAACAGTGTCATTGTTAGATGTCATATGACCATGAACTAGCCAATAAATGGGTGCGCTGTGGCGGGAAAAACGCCAGCTATATAACAATGCAGTCTGTTACCTGTGAATGTTGACCATAACTTCCACTACACACAAACTCTTTTTTTCAGTGATTTGTTTCATACATGTATATCGCAACAAAGACATTTACAGCAATTTTGTTTAAGCTGTTTCTCTCAGGACCAGCTATCAAGTGTTTAATGTTGTAATAGAGGGATTGGTACACTAAGTCGGAAATAGTAGAGTCATAAAATATTTTACGAGTGCATTCACACCTGACACCACATTTTTTTTTTTGGGGGGGGGGGGGGTGGAAGGATTGGACACAAAAATAGTGGTAGCAAAATCTGTATAATTTCATGAGTGAATGAAAGCCAGATATTAAGCTTACTGTACATGGTATTGTGGAGAACATTTACACAAAGTTTCCCCAATTTTAAGCAAAAACTGCTAGAGTTTTTAGTAAAATAATTACTGAACTGGCAAAGCTGCACACTGTTGCATTACTTATGTAACTGTATTGTAAGTTATGTACGAGGCGGCCTCAACTAAAAGCCTGATGGTTTCTAAAGGTCACCTTACCTCGCATTAAAATATTTATAAATACTGTACATTAAGCAAAAAGGCAAAATAAACAAACAGAACAGAACAGAAACAGAACACACTCTGTAGTGACTGGTCCCAAGAGAAACTGGGAAACATTACAAATTCTCAGGGAATAAAATCATTTGACAACTGTTTCCCTTTAGCACCAGTCACTGATTGAAATGATCTGTCACATGGACAGACAGTTTTTTAGATCAGTGTGAAAACAGCGGTCATTGGCCAATGTTCATGGGTAACAATGCAAGCTTACCCTCTGATGTCATAGATTTTGTCAAATTTCCCTCTCAGAAACTTTTGCAGGGCTATTGGGCAAAAAATTCCACCTAGTGCACATACATTTGTATTATGATATAAATGTAATGTTGTTTTTCTAAGCTATTTAATGTTTTGATATTTTCATGTTTCACTAGTGTCAACCTCTCAAGAAAGAGTAGTTAACTTCTGATTGATGGGTTCAAAAAGCCATGTCGTGTGGGTTGCAATTGGTAGATTTTGACCCTTTGTTGGTTTCTTTTTTTCAAGGTTTGTTGGCAAATGCTGCACATAATAAATATATTTATTATGACTGATAACAGCCAAAAAGGTAATCGCTAGACAAGTTAGGTTCAAAGTGCTAGTAAACAAAAGTTATCTCAAAATAGCATTCCTTTCAAAGCACAAATATTATGTCTTCTCAGATAGTTTTCTGTTAATTTTGGAATTAAGAACTGACATGGAAATTTCAATGTAATCATTACCACTTACCTGTGTGATATTGTCTGGTGCATTTATCAGCCGCAATTTGTCAGACTCATTCAAGCTTATGCAAAAGAATGGAGACTGTCTTGGTTGGGACTGTGTGAACAGTAGACTGCTTTTATCAGAATCTTTCCTTGAGCAATCAATAGCAGTGACCACACTCCAACCGTATGCTTGGATAGCTTCTATCAGCTTCAGTACCAGAAATCTTGAGTCCACTGCCTCGGTACCTGATGCCCACCATGGGGTTCCACGTAGCTTGAACTGCCAACTCTCAGCATAGCGTGATTCTCCTTGGATACCTCTTGCCCAGAAGGTCTGGATGGTGTTTCGGACAGCAGATACCATGCCCTCTGGAAAGCCAATCAACCGGAGCAGGTCCTCGCTGTTGAAGCTTATTGTGCAGTACACTGGAGAGGGCTGCATCCCAGGTGAGATGTTTGTGTCACGTTCGAAAAAAAGGGTGTTAGCACTGCTTCTAAGGTTGGAATTTCCATACAACTTCCACCCTCGAATGAGTAGCTCACTCACAAGTGTATGCAGTATCACTCTCGCATGCACTGTGTCTTCTCCATTCGTATGCCAAGGATTGCCTTTCATCTTGACCTTCAAAACATCATTTTCATATGTCCATTTTTGTATTCCACTTGGCCATGACTTCTCTACTGCATCTTTAATGACCTGATGGAGCTCCATTGGTCCATTGAGTACCATCAAACTGTCCCAGCTGCTAAGGCCCACGATAAGAAACGGCACAGATGGACATACAGCATTTGGGTCTTTCTTGAAGATCCAGGTAGTAAGATCCGTTGTCTGCGTGAAGTCTCCAGCAACCTGGAGCCTCCATCCATCTCGGTAAAGCCTATGCAGGACATTCCCTCCCAATTTCCTGGAATCTGCCGCATCAGTTGACGAAGAAGCCACGGAAAATGGATTCCCTTTAAGCTTGAATTGATGTACCCCATTCATTTTGAATTCTTCTTCCTGTATACCCTTAGGCCATGATTCTACGATAGCCTGGCGAATAATGCTAATCTCATGATCTGTACCAAGTACGACTCGCATCCTATCTGTCGTACGGAGGGCTATACAAAAATATTCAAAACCCAGCGGTCGAGGGGGTAAATTAGATTGATTTCCACCCATTTCTGTAGATAGAACAAATGTATATATTAGTAATGTATCAGAAATGTGTAGTTCCAGAAAATAGCCATACCCCCCCACAGAAGGGATTTTATTTAAGACCCCCCTTCCCCTCTGGAAATTCTAATAATTTAAAAGCTTCATATATTTCTTTAAATTATTTGGTCTTACAGAATCCCCTTCCCCAATCCCTTCTGTAGGGGGGGGGGGGGGGGGGGGAGTATGGATATTTTCTGGAAGTGCCCAAAGTAACATAAAAGATAAATTATTAGAACATTATTATTGATTAATTCTATGGCTTAGGAGCCCCTCTTTCCAACACTGATATTTGTTACTGGTATTGCACTTAAGTGCAATCATCCAAACTTAAATTGTTTAGTCTTTGTTGTCGTGGAGCTAAAATGGATTGAAGTGGATCTGACAAATAAACTGGCGCTACGAAGATCAAATTTCTAATAGACAGTGCACTTTGCTCACGTAACTTATGAAGTTTGATCTAAGTCACATCTGGTTTACTTTGAACGTTTTTTAAGTTAACAAACTGGTCATATTAGCCGCGTGTTTAGTGTTCAGCTACATACAGTATAACCTGATTATATGCTGATTGATATGCTGAACAGCAAGCTTAATCGGCAGGTATATTTTGCAGGGTGCAGGTTGCAGGTTGCAGGTTGAAATGTAATTATAACTGGAAAACCGCTGGCACTTGAAAGAACGTACAGTTGGTAGAATTACCGTGACTGTTACATGATGCTGTTTACAGTCGCTCAGAAAGGTAGCTTCCACCTAAGTGCCAAACCGGCCGAAGCGATGGGAGGAGAGTATATTTCAATGATTTTAAGCCTGCAATTAATTATTGTTTTTGAAGAAACATCTGAAATATCATCTGAAATATCTGCTGAATTTGGTTTCTTCCCTGTGAGTACCAAAATGAAAGCACACTGAGCTTGCGCTAGTATATTCCGTCGGTTAAAATCTTATATTATTTCATTTCTTTATTTATTTGCTTCATTTGTGATGGCAATCTTCTGTTGTTGAGGGAAGACTCGAGCCAAATCTGGAATCGATGGAGACATCTGTGGAGCGGCCATCCAGATGGCTTTGAAGAGATTTCACCAGTCTCTGCGTGTCGATCGATAAGTACTTATAGCGGATCGATCGTGTTTTCGATGGACATGAGAACATCGCCCAAACTAAGTGCGATCACAAACATGTTGGGAAGCGTACGAAGTCTCTGGTTTCTGTACACGGTGTAACAAGTTAGAAGATTGCCAAAGAAGGCCTAAATATTAATAACAGCGTGTTTTCACTACGTGAAAGAGGCGAACTACTTTATGTAAGAACCCCTGACGAGTATGTAGGTTATTAATTATTTTTAGTGCCAGCGGTTTTTCAGTTATAATTAAATTTCAACCTGCACCCTGCACCCTGCACCCTGCAAAATATACCTGCCGAGCTTAATTTACATAAAAATTTCTCATAGCCCTTCGTATCGAAGCTTAAGTACTTAATACGTAATGAATTATGGACGCCAGCAATCTTCCTCAATTTTCCAGAGTAAACACAACGCAAAGCAACATTGAAGCTCTACGAAGATCTGAATTAAGTATTTAAACTGACTCGTAAAAAGTGTGAAACACTCCCCTTAGCCTAGCGATGCATGCAAATTCTTCGATTCGCACTGCTGTGATTGACTCAAGAGCATATGATCGAGCTGATGCGATTTCTTGACTAGCGACGGAAAACGAAGGTTAACGGTGACAGAAAACAAACCTGCAAGCTTCCCACAGCTAAGAACTCAATCCCAAGTTGGCAAAGTTAAGATGGCGTTACTTGGCGACACTCACTTCGACATCTATTAACTGCCCAGTAGGAATGGGTTCTAGCAATGTCACGCCTTGCCAACGCGGCAACGAGGCTCCCTTCTATTCTCCCACAGCCTGAGTAGCAGACTTTTCTTACTCGCGGGGTAGGAGGAGGAAGCAATTTAACAAAGCCCTGATACTCAGGTTAAAGTAAAATCTGCTGAAGAGAAGTAGGCCAACGCATCCTTGTTCAATACTGTCGAACAGAGCAGTTTTTCAAAATGAAACAACGAATTTCGGTCTCTGGGGTTCCGACCGGTCAAATTGAGCCACCCAGGCCGGAATCACGATTATCTGGTTCCGGCGTGGACGAGGGTGCCCATCAAACATTTCCAGAAGAACCCCCATGGGCCCAAGAGGCTAGGTACTAAAATCCTGTTTTGTGGGCGTGGCTTAATTCTCTCTCTCCGCTAGGGGTTTTCTCGTTTCGTACAGCCGGAACGCACGGGCTCTGGGAACGAAATTGACACTCCTGACAGGTCACTGACACACAAGACAAGTCATGACAATTGACCGACTTGATTAATTCTTTTATTGCGACTTCTATACATACGTCGATAAACTCTTGGGGAAAGAATTTCCACTTTTTTGTGACTTATCTACCGACTAAAATTGCTGAACAATTTTTTTGAAGAGGCTTAAAACAAAGTTTAGCGTCCTCGCTCACGGTTGCATCAATTAAACATTTTTAGTCCCATGAGTGACCAATGTCACCTTCTCTTAAAATTAATCAGTAGAAATGAGAGAGCACATGAAAACGTAAAAAAAATTGCAACAATACAACGTAAAGAGGACTAAAAGTCACATCTGTAAATGGCAGACAAGGTAAAAAAGGACTAACAGCAATTCAAGGGTATAAACATTTCAGTTGCGAGGCAAAAAGCAGGTTTTTTTTGCTCGCGCGTTTTTTAATGTAGATCTTTCCTAGTGCGTTTGACCTTCGCGCGTGCGACACGCGCGGCCGGCTACACTTTTTCCCTACTTACTAAAAGAGGGCTGACAATAGAAGAATAATGAACATAGAAGAGTAAAGAAGAGTTATAGGAGAATTCAACTCCAAAAGTAAAGTAAAGAAGTAATGTACAAAAGATGTTAAAGGTGCTCAGTCACGGTATTTTGAGTTATTTTGGCCACACACAAAATTACCTTTAAATGGTAGGAAACCTGAAAATAACAGTTTAATAAGATAGAAAAACACCAAAGAGATAATGATAAACCATAAAGGTACAAGGATGGCTAAGGATGGAGAAGATTGACGCGGATTACAAACGACGAATTTGAAAACTTGAGACTAAACTTTTCAATATGCGCAAACCGTGACTGAGCCCCTTTAATGTTTGAGGGGAAAGAAAAACAGCGAGGTGAGATTATCAAATGTCAGTTGAGTAGTCATGCGAGTTACATGGAGAGACCACAGCTTTTGTCATTTGCTAAGCAACGTGACGTAGTCTTGTGACGCAAATGATGACGAAACAACTATCGGTGAGCTCGTCAATATTTTTGCTGTTTTGATTGGATAGTAAGAATCGGTAACTTTTCCGAGCCTGCTACGAAGATTTACGAGTACGAGAACATCTCTCCCGACTGAAACAACGAATGAAAATGTAAAAGAAATGAAAAACAAAAAAATACAGTATAAATAACCGAACATTCTCAAGTGCTCCACTTTCGATGTACTTTCTGAACACTTTGATTTGAAAAATTGAAAAAAAGTGGCAATCTCTTCTTGTGTGTTCTTGTATTCGGAACGGATGGAAACCAATGAAAATAGCGTAGCGACTTGCCGAGCCAACGGTTTATGGAGAAACTGGAATATTACAACAGGATAACGTTAGTTTTCATCCATAGGTTCTTCTGCTTGCTCTTTGCTTGTTTCACTTGCTTCGTGGTTCTTAGATTCCTCTGTCGTCTCCTGCTGAACAGATTCTGCAGCTGAAATAAAAAAGAAAATTTGCATACTTCCCTTTTCTTTCCTATGAAATGCCATACTTAATCTATTATCTCCACACAGATATCTTACACAAACATGGAGTAAATAACTCTGACTCAAGTAGCTCTGAGTGAGTGTTGCTAGCTGTCGTAGTTTCTGAAATAATCCTCTTTTTTGTTTTTTTGCTGTTTGTTAGATCAATTAGTGGGTTGTCCTAAAACAATAGGTCTATTCACGGTTTTTGACGCCATCTTGACGGGTTGGCAAGCAGTCAGAACTTACAGTGTTTGTATTGGAATCCGATGGCAGAAAACTTTTACTCAATTTTACACAATTTGTGAATCACAAAGTTAAAATACTAGGTAGAAGATTGTATTCACCAAGTTAATTTTTCTAATTTTCCATACATTTGTCTGTATATTTGGCTGGGTAGACGCGGTTCGCGGGAAGAAATTACAGACAAATGTATGGGAAATTAAAGTTAACTGTGCGTCTTCTAGCTCAGCTACGTCCTTCAAATTTAGTGAATACAATCTGAAACCTAGCCTGGTTAAGCTGCGATTCGTAAGTTGTGCAAATTCAATTTAACAAACGTTATTTACCATCGGGTTCCCATAAAAACACTATAATTTCTGTCTGCTTTGCCTACCCGTCAAGATGGCGTCGAAAACCGTGATAAGGCCTGTTAGATGGCTTTTTCTATCTCAGCAAATAGAAACACTGAGGTGCCTTCTACTGTAGTACAAAAAATTTCAAACCGACCAGTTGCTGATCAGGGAAAAAAGCATTTGCAAAGAAATCTCCATTTGCAATGCCATGAAACAGTATGCATGTACAGATGATGAACAAATTTCACAGGAGGAACCTTCATCTGCTTGGTGTCAAGTAGACTGCAAAACAGTCGTATTTTTGCGAACGCGAGCGACGGTCAATATTCGAACGAAAGGTCTGGAGCGAGTGTAAAAACGGCGAGGGAGAATGGAGAGAGACGCGATCCTCGCGCGCTTCACACGCGAGGATCGCGCTTACGGTGCTTCACGCCTTCCGAAAACGTCCGAAAACGACTGTATTGCAGTCTAGGTGTCAAGTACACAATGCTGACAATGTCTCGCATGTTTGCATGGCATCATGTTTGAATAAAACATGTGTCCACTTACAAGGGAGGGCTCTGTACTGCGTCATGTATGCATAAGAAATGTGTCCACTCACCTTCGTCAGAATCTGGCGGTTGTTTCGCTTCTTCTCGACTTGAGTCTGTGGCTTGTTTTTCTTCTGCAGGGATGCCAGCCTCTGCCTCCTTATCCACAGGCACACCATCCGCACTTTCACTTTCAGGTGCTTCCTCTCCTTGAGTAGTTTCATTTTCCTTATTTGTAACAGTTTTTTCTTCACTTAGTTCTTGTATTGGTGGAGGGGCTTCTTCTGGTGCCATGGATTTTTCTTCAGCAGCAGCTCCCATCGCAGTTGAACTGCTACCGTTGTAATGTTCTTGGGTTTCGTGGCCATTTTCATAAGCGTTTAAAGGTGTTGGTCCATTTGTGTCTGGCGTGACACTAGATGTCACACTATCTGGCGTGACATGAGGTGACAGGCGTTCGTCAAAGCCATGGTCAGTGACTGAGTCCCCTTCTGAAGTCACTGCTAAAGTCATGACTCCATTTGTAACTGGGCCATTTGGTACATTTGACAACATGTGTTGTCCATCAATGTTGTTTGTTAGGTTAAAGCTGGTGAAAAGGGAAAGTACAATAAGGTTTTTTTCAATCCTGCATCCCACCTCTATTTTTGCCTTGATCCCGCCATCCCGCCCCAGTCAGAATGTCTATCTTGATCCCGCCTGGATAAAGTTGCAGTTCTCCAGGTAACATCCGTATCCTGTGATTTTCTGTTTTTCATCCCGCATGTCGCCGTCAATTTTAAAACTGTCCTGCATCCTGCCTGTCAAAATGAGCAAATCCCTCTCCTACCAAAATGTTTTTATTCTGCATCCCGCATTAAAAGTCCTGTCACCCCATATACCACCTTCATTTTAACTTGACAAAATTTTTGAGGAATCAAAGTACAGAAGTTCTGCAAGAGAAGAACTAGCCTCCTGAACAGGCGTGTATTGCTCTTCCACTTATCTGCTTGTTCTGCAACAAATGGACTTTTTGGGGGCTAGTGAGAATGAGTTTTAGGTAAAAACACCATAGTGAGAGCTTGTCCAAAGGCAAGCCCTAAAATTTGTTTTCATTGCACCCTGAGACAGCTTGAGAAATAATGTTTTGATCAGTGAAGTTACCCTAATTTCTCATGCTAACTGTAATCCCCACAGTATAAGACATTACATGTGTCAGTATATTGCTGCTCCACTTGTCCACACCTACATGTTAATTCAAGTTGTACTTCCAAGCTCGTATAATTGGGTTGCCACATATTTTTTTTTTCACATTCACCTGAGCAGTGTTTTCTGCCGAAGGTTTCACACATTATTTGACATCATTTTTGGAAGATTTACTTGTCCAAGGGACAAGTGGGTAAGTGGACACCATTTTTGTCGCACCCTGGCCCCTTCCCCTTTAGGTAGCCATGAGACACTGGATGGAAATAATAAACAGAAATTGCTAAATGATTAGCACAATACTCACGTAGTAATGTCATCCCTGCCAAGCTCAACAGTACTAACCACAAGAACATTCTAAAAATCAAAGAAAAGTTGTTCAATGCTCTCGTCTTACACTTATCTGTGAACTCTTGTCTGAACTCAATTTCGTGAGATCTGGTGTCACAGCTGAAAGAATACATTTTATTTATTTCCAAGAGGGTATAGCAATGAATCCTGCAGTCTGATTGGTTTTTAGTGCAGTTTGGATTTTCCTATCCCTGCCCATGGTCATGGCAATGCACACACAATGTGTGTGTGGAAAAAGTCAACAATTAATTATGTAAATTAAAGTGGTTTGAGAAATTAAAGGTCAGCATACACGACAGGACTACTCCCTGCGAATAGTCCCTGCAAGTCGCATGGACAAGTCCCATCGTGTGAAATAACCATTTTTGCCGCAAAATCTAGTCGCAGGGACTAAAATTTGGTCCCTGCAACTAGTCCCACAAATTTAAACTTGTTTCAGCTTTAAGGACAAGTCCCTGTACCTCGTTCCTCAACTGTGAACTGTTCATGGGACAAAGTCCCTTTGTGTAAACTCTTCACAGGACTAGTTGCAGGGACTAGTTGTACCAAAAAGCTATTTGCTGGCTACGGTCAGTCCGTATCGTGAAAATCTGTGATCTCTGGCTTGAAAATGCTGTCGTTAGCCTACAGCCTTGGGCAGCATTTCCCAGACCTTGGTCACAGATTTTAACTATACAGACCTCCTAACTGGCAAATAACATATATTTCTTCACTAATAATAACATGGATTTCAGCTGGCTCTCACCTTTTCAACTCCTCTCATAAACTTTTCACTGTTGCTGTAATTTTTTCGTGGTTCCATCATCAGCTCACAAAGTCTTTGAATGGTGAATGGTGCACTGAACAAAAATAATACATAAAATAAGTAATAATAATAACAAAAAAATAAAATAAAGATATAACAGTTAACATACATATAATTTATTAATGATCCATCATGACCAGTTACATGTGTCATGAAAACATTATAATAGTAAGCCTAGATGAAAAAAAAAAAAAATTGAGTGCATGTACAGCTGCATATGTCCAGATTTCCAACACAAAAACCAACGACATCCAAATCTGCAGAGCTCTAGAATTTACACATCTTGATTATCACTTACAAATATGTTGTGATAAGTTAATAAAGATGGTGAATTTTAAGCTCGATAATGAAATGTGAAGGTGAATTAATCAACATGACACGAGCATGGGACAAAGAAAAATTCTGAGTTCCCGACAGGAATCGAACCCATGACCTCCCGAACACCGGGTGGGCGCTCTATCCACTGAGTTACGAGAACTCATGGAGAGCAAGGTAATTAACTGAGTTCATATATGATAGGTGTCCTGCATACTGCTAGGATCAACGCTATCGAATTCATCATGAGAAGTGATGTTAATAAAGATGGTGAATTTTAAGCTCGGTAATGAAATGTGAAGGTGAATTAATCAACATGACATGAGCGTGGGACAAAGAAAAATTCTGAGTCCCCGACAGGAATCGAACCCATGACCTCCCAAACACCGGGTGGGCGCTCTATCCACTGAGCTACGAGAACTCATAACTCATAACTTATCAACTTATCACTACTCATATCATATATGAACTCAGTTAAATGACCTTGCTCTCCATGAGTTCTCGTAACTCAGTGGATAGAGCGTCCACCCGGTGTTCAGGAGGTCATGGGTTCGATTCCTGTCGGGGACTCAGAATTTTTCTTTGTCCCACGCTCGTGTCATGTTGATTAATTCACCTTCACATACAAATATGTTGTGGTTCAATATTACCCTTAGTAAAATTCGGCATTTTCATTTGTTTTATTTATATTATAATACATGCAATGTATACAATGTACATGTATTACCAAACACCAAAACAAAGGAACACTTTACCAAATTGTGTCAAGGGAAGAATTGAACCACAACAAACATAGTTGTAGATTTGCATTAAACCTTGTGAATGAATCCAGACAGTCCAACAGTCTTTGCCTCATGACCTCAAAATCTGCTGTAACGGTTGGCTCAGAGGACGATGCATTCCTGGATGGGCTACTCTCAAAAAATTCCCTCATGACCTGGTAAAAGACGTGAAGGTTGCAAAGAAGTCTTAGTTATTTTGAAACAGGAAGTCCAAGCAAAATTACTTGGTGCAAAACCATTTACCCACAGCTCATCAAGATTCCTTGAACACATCTTCAGACTAGTAACTGACAATTGCCGTATCACAGCCCTGAAATGCTCCACTCTCCCAAGGGAAAGAGAAAGAGAGGTCAGCCAAAAACAACATGGTGACATACAGTGAACAGGGAGAGGCCCAGAGTTGGTGGCAGTCCAGGGGTAAGGGTTGTGCATGCCGCAGTGCAAGACAAAGCCGATAGAGAACAAATGTGGAGGTCTTATGTACCACTCTGACTTGAGGAGTTACATGTACAGTGTAGGCAACAGGTACACATAATTTATCAAATTTTCTACAATTCAACTTTAAAGTCTGTGATTTCTGTTATTGACAGAAATAAATTTAAGCTATTAATAATACACTGTGCAGTACATGCTGTGACTAAAACTCAACTACATGGCCCCTGAAACAAAAGCTATACATGTACTGGAAAATTCTTAAGAGCTGTAGTTTGTTCAGCAATATTTTACTGATTATGTTAGTTTAACAAAGGTTGTGATCTTAATTACATTTAGGCTCTCATAATGGTCTATTGCAAATTTGTGAGCAGCGTGCAGAGAAAGTAGGGTCTGATGGCCTGGGCCTAATAGGTTTTGCGTTTGGTCAACCTCAATTGGGAAAGTGGAGGTTTTTTTGCATAAAATTTGAGATCGTATCATAGAAAGTTTTAAATATTTTGGATTTTTAATTAATTCAATTGGACTAGTAGGAAAATGGTTTTCGTGCTAAGAAAAATGCCTGTTCAGCTAGTACATGTACATCCTGGCAGTTGTATGGGATTAAATCCCTTATCATTGCATACATTCACTCATGGCCCATGAACAAACAATCAATACACTTGAAAGGAAAATATATTTTTTTTTACTTTCTAATATCATTATTGAATGCTAAATTGTATTAGTGTCTACAAAAACAATGACATAATCGACAATAACCAAATTGGCTATGCTTTGTTGACTCTGCTCAGAACATAGCACTCGAACGCTGCTCTAACTACCGGTAACTATACTGAGATGTAAGCCCAGAGAATCAAGGTACTGCAAATTGATGATCATAACTGCATGTCTTACCTTGTCAAGTTTGAACAGAAACACAGGTTTTAATGAATCCCAAGGAAACCTAAGGAAACAGGAATAAAGAAAATTTGATCCAACCCAGACTTACTTTCATTTGACTGGGTTCTATCAATTGAAAATCAAATACCCAGTAATCAATCAAATGCCTGACTGTGTAACTTGTAATAACAAAAAATTGCCCTGTAGTGTTTATAGTAATAGCTTCTGCTCTGGTTTGTACAGTTTTAGAAGACTCTTGCACACACATGAAGACACCACTGACAATAAATCAGTCAAGGGAACAAGTCCCATTTAGGGCAAATTTGCCTTAAACCACGTATTATAAATTAACAAATTCTATTAATTAATGCTTTAGCATGCATCACCAAGTCGTTACACATGCAAGACATTTGAAGAGCTTGAAAGAAGTGTAAGAGTTGTTCAATGAAAAGTATGGCTGAGAGCAACTCCAGCTTCTTGAGTGCTCTTTGAAATTCCCATTACCGGTACATCATAAATCCATGATGCATGAAAATCCATGAGAGCAACCATCCATTTTAACAGCATTGCCAGTTGAAATGACTAAGACAAGTTGACTTTGCTCACACCACGAGAGAGCACCATAATGGATTATTATCTTTGTTTAAGTGACTCTCACAGCCCAGCTTTACCATCTATGTTTAAAAAGTGTCTGATTCTACTATCTGATTACACAGCACTGTTGTGCAAGCACTGAGTGGCAGGTAGGGGGAGAGGGGGGGGGGGTACTCCCTTATATAAGCTATTTAGGTATGTGCCGCTGTGAAGGGTATGGTTTTCAGGCAGTATGGTCTGATATAGGGTATAGAAATCAGACAGTTTTGGACTAGAATAGGATATAATTGACTGGAAAAGTCGCCAGCATAAAACTAACTTAGTCTAGAATAGGGCTCTTCACTTGGGGTTCTATAATAGGAACTGAAACTTGGAGGTGACTTTGTAAGAGGTTGGTTTAGCTACATGTAACATTAAATTTTACTGGAATACGATAGTAATAAAGTTTCTTGAACTTGAAGATGATCTCGGAGAGGTTTCAACATTGTTTCTTATTGCTAGTTTTTCTCCTACAATATGATTCAGAAACTACTTTCAAGGGAAAAGTTTCTGCATGGAAAATAGCTAGTCTGGGATAGCATTGGGGTTTTTGGTGCCTAGTCTGGAATAGGAATGTGAAATCAATCTGATTGTGGTCTAGTCAACAAATTGTATATGTCTGTCCTCTTATTGATGATAAATTGCGGCATAACATTGTCAAAGTGGCTGTGGAACAACGAACCACAGGCGAGTGGTTCCGCAGTAAACATTGACAATGTTGTGATGAAATTTATCATCAACAAGAGGACACACGCATAAAAAACTGATGTCAATTCGCTTTTTACAATAACAAGACCCCAAGCTAGTCAAATGCCAGGAATAAATGAGGGGAAAAGACGTATAAACTTGCCATAAACAAAGATAAGTGAATTTTATTCAAAATGATGCGAATATCGTCAATAGCTTTTCTCGCTTTTTGATTGGCTACTTACAAAAGTCCATAAAATCTCATTGGTTAAAAAGTTGACAGTTTGACAGCTGAAATTTGAACTTGAAAGCTTGCATAAATTAAAATTTTATCCGTCTGTACTCTTATTGATGACAGCCCAGCGACACAATGCAATGCAAAGATTTCTCAGGCAAGCACTTGCGAGAAAATGGTGCAATCATATACACATGGCACAGTCTAGGTATGGCACTTCATGTTGCTTAGTGATATATGGCAAAAACACAAGGCCCTGCAAGTCTCAGCAACAGTATGTTTGTACCTACTGACACCTGATCCCCAAAATGAAAATTAGTAACAATTATTGCGCAATCCATCGATGACAACCGCTGGCCGGCGTTTAATTGAAGGAAAATGACTCTCAAATGACCAAAATTGATTTAGTAAAATTATAGTGCTGGCGACTTGACCACGTGTAAATAAACACCCCTGTTTGTGTTGCATAATCGCGCTTAAATATCCTAAAATTTACCGGGTTGATAACGAATTCAGTTTATTAGTTTGATCGCCATCAATTTAAACCCGACCTTTAAACTTAATCAGTGAAAATCTAAACCAAGGTAAGCGTATACACTTTTGACATCACGCAAAATGATGGAATATTTGACAGATCCGTACTTACAAGACCCTGCCAGTCTTTGCAATGTAGGAAAGCATATCCTCTAGTTCTTGTGTAAGGACTTTGTCTGCATTCGTCATGTTCTCGAATTCTGTAACAAAAGCAACACGAATATCACAAACCTTCGTCTAGAAAATTCGGCCAGGATTTTTATTTTTACAAGCCGTATCTTGTGTGTCAGACTTACCATGCAACGCTTGAAGGATTTCCTCATTATTCTCCATCGTTTGAATGAGCATCGAAACAGCTTTTCGGTTGAGATTACCGCAAGAAATGTAGCGAAAAAATTAAAATATTCAAAACGCTGCCTGAATCGCCGACAACAAAAATGGCGCCATTGGAATTGACGTCATAATTCCAGCCGGAGATAAGCACTTAGCTCACCATATTTGGAATGGGTAACTGAGGAAATTTCTTACGCGAGAGGCGATTGGTTATTCCTCTTCAACCAACCAATCAATAGCTCCGTTATTTCGCAGTGAATTCTTGCTGCGGAGGTTTATTTTCAGACGTTCAAGATGGCGACTGGCAAAACGGATTCAAATGCTATGTTTGGAGGGTCAAAATTGTCGAGTTTGGAGGACGATTTCACTTATGGAGTCACGGTTGCCCAGACTAATATCAAGATTCGGCTTGGTTTGTATTTTGGAGTATTCGTTCTGTATTCTAAACCACAAAAGCCCATACATACGTTAATCAGGAAATATGGTCACTCTCTGCTAGGGAAGTTTTAAATCGAAAGCAACTTTAGAAATTGGCTTTCTTTCATTGAGTTGTTTCGTAAAAGCTCGTTTTAGATCCTCTACCATATGAACACGGTTAAAAAGTCCTGTCAGGGAATGAATTTGTACATCTTCGAATGTTTTGTAACGTGTAAAATGTAAATGTTACATTATCTGATGTCGAATCCTGAATATAAATAATGGAAACTCTATTTTCGGACGCACATCATTAAATGATGTATCTTTCACTACATCGCCTTTGAAGCTTGTGAATAAGCATTTTAAAAAAATTTCTGAAAAAATGGAGCAGACTTAATTGGAAACTAAAGAAACAGGTCCAGGCTTGCATTAGAACTTTATTAAAATTAAAGATGATATTTGTGTAGAGTATCTTGGAAGGTACATGTATTTAAGTTGTTTTTGTTTTGGTTGTTTGTTCTATTGCAGGTTTTCTAAGGAAGGTTTATGGCATTCTCACAGCCCAGCTTGCCCTTACCATCATCGTGGCGGGAATATTTATGTACACAGAAAGCATCAAAGGTTTTGTACAAGCAAGGTAATATTGATCAAATACCATACCATAACTTTCACGTTCCCCCCCCCCCCCCCGCCCCTCCCAACACACATGTACACACGTACATTTCAGACATGCTATGGGCGTTCAACTAGTTGATGTGCCACAGGGAAAGAGAATTAAAAGTCAATGTTTGTTATTGGGGAGGTAGATTTGGACAATATGGTGGGGCTGTCTCAAGATTGTGGTGAGGCTAGAAGACATCCAAAGGCAAAATATTTTGCTTGTCAAAATTTGTTGATGTATCAAAATGTTCACAATTATTAGAGAGGTCAAGCATCAAATTTATGGCAAACGCATCACACAAAAAATCACACATAGTCAAACAGCTGAAGACAGACAGCAAAAGTTTCATTTTGCTCTAACCTTTTGCCTTAAACATCATGCTTATCTTTGCTATTGTTGGGACACAGTGGGAGTTCAAAACAGGTGATTGAAGGTGAAGTTCTCTTTCTTTGCCATTTCTCCTTTTTGTCAGGTATATCCAGGAGATAAGGGCATTTGATCACCCAAGTCTGGGTATTTGTGGCCAATTTAACCCAAGGGATGGGAATTCGGCGAATGAAAAATAGTTATAAATAGCTCCATATAAACTCCAGTCTGTGGGATTGACATGGACTTCCTCGTTTACCACACAGTCTTTATCTTTCTTGTAGACCAGAGTTTTTGATGGTGGCCTTCATTCTTTCTATTGGCCTGTTGATTGGGCTGATGTTTAAACGCAAGGAACACCCAACAAATATGTACCTGCTGTTGGCTTTTGTGAGTTTCATTATTTTTCGGTAATCATATGAAGTACTAGATAATTAGCATTTGATATGCAATCTTTTACAGCTGAGCAATTCTGCACAGTTTGAATCTTGTCAGTCAAGTATCTAGTTCTCATGGTATAACTATTTTATAACCAAGCACAAAGTCTGTACTGGGTCTGATGGTCAGACCTTTGTCCAGACTAATTCTTTTGGGTCTTCAGGGCTTGAAAACTTGACTAGCCTATTGCCTGGGGAAGTTTTGTTGTGTTCTGTTATAAAACAAGGTGAAATAAAAGTTTACATGTGAAATAAGTGGCCCACTAGGCTAATGCTTCTCCCAATTTCAGTAGCATGAAGCAACTAGGAGTTTTACTACTCCCCCTTGGATGGGATTCTAGTCCATCACAGGGTTACCCTCAGCATTAAGTTCGCAAAGCACCCATTTATACACCTGGGTGGAGAGGAGCACTGTCACAGTAAAGTGTCTTGCCCTCTTCGCTCAAGGCTGGAACCTAGACCACTCATTCCAGAGGCGAGCACACTAACCATGAGGCCACTGCAACTCTTTGTTCTGTTACAAAACTGTGACTTTTATGTCAGAAATCTTGATAATTTACAGTACGTAGGGAAAGAAAAAGTCTTTTAGTCATGTTTACCTTTGTATTGAGTGGACATACAAGGTGCATTCACCACCACACTGTCAAAGTGCTTTTCTCCCTAGTTCAGTTGGATTTTTTTAACCTAGTTGGGTTTCAATTTTTTTTCTAACAGTTAATAATTCTTGGCACCACTAACCAAGCTGGTAAAATACAGGCTATTGGGGTTTCCTGCCTGCTGTATTTTATGTAATGTGCCTTGGGGTTGATCCCTTTCATAACTTCTGCATGATATTTTGATACATGAAATAAATTCAACATACTTCTCATTTCAGACGTTAACAGAAGCATACACTGTTGGTACATTGGGTAAGTACTGGTTCTTCACTTCGTAAAAACTAGTTTACCTATTAAATGTTACAAAATACTGCCAAACTGAAGGAGGATGTAAGGACTGTCAATGCAGAGCAGGGCTGGTCCCATAAATCCTGGTACATTTCTGTTGCTAGTGTATGAATTAATCTCTATGTGGTAAAACTGGTAAATTCAAGACTGGTCAAGTGCCATAAGACTGGGTTCCACTGCACAATGTGATTTTATCAATAATGCATACACAGTCCAACCCCTATTAAGCGGCCACCTATTAAATGGCCACCCCTATTAGGCAGCCAGTAATCAAAGTCTCGATGAGGGCTTTTCTATTGTTTTTAGCTGTAGAGCTACAGCTGTATTAAGCAGCCAGTTCCTTTTAGGCAGCTGCTATCCATTTTCCTAGGGGTGGCCATTTAGGAGGGGTTGAACTGTAGATTTGATTTGATTTTTTTATGTTAAAGTGACATTCTATGACCAAGCACTTGTGTTGGAAGCATTTGTGCTGACTGTGGCAACCACCATGGCGCTGACAATGTACACACTGCAAAGCAAAAAGGACTACAGTTCATGGGGAGCTGGGTATGTGTTGTTCCTAAAATGCCATTTGCAAAAGGGTGCTTCTCTCACTCTGTCTAATGATAGTCTTGAGGACTCAAAGTTCATTTTTCCATTGTTGCTCAGAAATCAGTCATGTACTTTCATGTAATATATCGAACATGAAAGACAATGTTTGACCACATTTCCAAACACTGAGAAGAGGGTTGAAAATATGACGCACAGTGGAGTATTTTTGACGAACTTCAAGGTGCTTGGAAATGTGGCCAAACACTGTCTTGAGTGTTTGATATATCTTCTCAATCAAAACTAAAATTAAAGAGAAAACAGAGAAATAAGAGCATAAAAATCTATGCTAATAAAGATCAGATTTGCAAACATCGTAATGGTCACGACTTCCTTTGTTTAAACTTGATGAATTGTTAATGAGTTTGAGAAGACTTCTTCACTCATTTTGTGCACTACAGTAAGAAGAAGTAGACTCGCAGCAAGTTTACTCTTTCCAGTGTTCAGAACTCAGGTGTACAGTATGTAATACTGCTTCAGTATAATTAAACTGTATGAACCATGAAGCTCATTAATTAGACTTGAAGTATCTACTAAACTACATGTAGATCACATTTAGAGCTATTCCATATAGAACTTTGAGGTCATTTTGGTGTACAGATTTAAGGCTTTAGCAATACATATTGTCTTTTCAATAGTATCCTTGCTATACAGGTTAAAGGTTAAGTCTGCATGCAAGCCATATGGCCCATTAGGCCAGTGCTTATCTCCGATTTCTGTAGCATCAGGTGACTAGGAATATTTCTACTCCCCCCTGGATGGGTTGCTAGTCAATTGCATGGTTACCCCCAGCATTAAATTCACTGGTACCCATTTATACACCTGGCTGGAAAGAGGCACTGTGTGAGTGCAGTGTCTTGTGCGCACAAGAACACAACACAATTTCCCTGGCCAGGGCTCGAACCTGGACTGCTTGATCCGGACATAAGCACGCTAAACATGAGGCCATTGCGCCTCCACATCCTTGAATGCAGTAGATGTCATTAAATTGCTGATATCTCTTGAGAATTCAAAGAGTAACCAGTGTTTGTGTTGTTTTCTGACAGCTTGTTTAGCCTTCTGTGGATCCTCATCTTAGCTGGGTTTCTCCAGGTAAACACTGATTAAACCAAAAATATTTTCTCTTGGTTTGAGTTTCTACAATTTATAGAACTATCCCGTGATATTTCGTGAAGGGTATTAGTCCATGAGTCAACAACACTACAGGTATTAATTAAAATCTAAAATTCTTCAAGTTCTCTTCAGTTCACTGAGAAGCCAAGAGTAAACAAGATAGTTGTTTCAGTATCACCCAGGGGCTAATCTATTTGTAATTAATTTTTTAAGCATAGAATATTGACAAAGTTGATTAATGGAAGGTTTTGTTTTGGCCACCATACTCAGCTACATACAGTTTGACGTGGCTAATTTGAACTTGGTTGTTTCAAATTCCCAGTTATTTAGAACTAAAACCATTTCCCTTGAATTTGCCTCTTAGTGATTTTACTATCGGCTATTTTGAACTCCCGCTATTTGGAACTATTTTTTGTTTCCCCTGAGAGTTTGAAATAGCAGGGTTTAACTGTGGGTATGTACATCTTAGTTAGTCCTGACGTTGTAGCCTGGGGCTAATTAATTTTATTCCTCAAGAATTATGTGGTAGATTATGTGAAAATTTCATTAATCAAGTAATTATTTTTTTAAATAAAATTAATTAATTGACAATTTATTATTGAAAAAATTGCTTTATTGTGCCACTGAACAAGAGTTTCATGGTGTTAAATCCAGCTTTATCCACTGTTAGTAGCATAAAGAGCAAAATGGGAAAATTAATTTTCAGTACATTATTTTCTGTTGTTGTCTTTCAGTTTTTCTTCCACAGTGAGACATTTGAGCTGTTGTATGCAATTGCTGGTGCCCTGCTGTTCTCGGCCTTCATTGTCTTTGACACTCACATGCTGATGCACAAACTCTCCCCCGAGGAGTACATCCTGGCTTCCATCAACCTGTACCTGGACATGATCAACCTGTTCATTGAAATCCTCAGAATCCTCAATTCAATGAAAAAGAACTAATTTGAAAATGCCTAGCTTCTGGGTTCTTTTAGTGTGACTCTTTTACAGCCATTATTTTGGCTGCCATGCAATGTGTTTTCTTGGTGGAAGAAAGCATTGTGTGACAACCTGAATGATGGCTGCTTACGGAAATAGTTAAAACTTGCATGTATAATTATTTAAAACTGGTTACTGGTATTTAGACTCATAAAAAAGCGACTTAAGATTTTGATTTCGAGAACATAGAGAAAAGAATTGCTAAATCATTGTTTATCCCCTTTCATTTGGCAAGCTCAAAACTTCAATTCTCTCTACCAGTTGTTAGATATCCTTTAATTAATGTCTGTTCTAAGAATATGGCAGTACATCAAGGCAATGTGTTGATGATTTTCCTTTTTCTCACCACCTGCCTACTTGGCAATATATTGATGTTGTAAGGAGAAATTTGATTTTGATATTAACCCAGGTTTTCTCAGGCCCAAAGCCATTGGTAAATTATTGACGTACTGGAGCAATCTTGTTCCTGGAGGTTGCAATCCTTTTGGTTGCACCAAGAAATTGCACCTCTGGGATAAATTTTATTTGTGAGCCAGCATTAGCTACAGCAGTTTACTGTTTCTGTGCACGTTCAGAAACAGTTATTAAACTTGAACATGTATGCCCAATCAAACCCAAACCAGGATTTCCTGGTTGCTGACCTACATGTACACCATGCAGGCTCTGGGGACGAAATTGCGTACTGGAGCTGTGAGGTGGAAAGAGCACAATAATGTACTGCTTCTTTTGCAGACTCTGGCAATTTTATAGCACAAGAACCAAGCAATGGGTTGTCAACTCAAGTGGCATTTAGTTACAAGCCACAAAAATTAGGGAAGTAGAAACTGAATACTTTTTGTTCTCTGCACTGACTTACATATTGCACCGATATTGAAAGGTTGTGTTTGTGTTACTTTAAGACCACTGACTTCCAAGCTGTATAGGATTTTATGGTTGTAACAAGTGAAAAGTAGAAGTAAACAAAATCGGTATTTGTATATTTAGGAGGGCAATAACGAAATAAATAAGTTAAAAATTGGATTCAGTTTTTGTGGATGAAAGGGTAAATCATGTACCATTCAACTGAGGCAGTTTTCTGTCAACTGTCAAATTGGAATGGCATTAAATAAGCATTGACCAGTTGAAATGAAAGGAAGGGGGAAAAATTTCTCCTCTTATTGCAAGATTGTGGAAACAGGCCACATAGACCATGCAACCTTGCATCAGATAGAAGTTTCTAGTGGCCTTCATAATCCCTATTTTCAGTCTACATGTATGTGCTTCCAGTGCTGAGTCTCTGTCAGACTGGCTGGTGAGCCGCTTTCGTGGCCGAATTGCAGTTATTTCGCCAGAATCCAGTTTGTCCGGATTGTAAGTTGGTTCGCCCAGACTGTTCCATGGTCATTTGATTAGAAAACGAGAAATAATTCTGTATAATTTTGTTTCATCACGCCCAGAGTTCTGTCTTCTCTCGTTTAGCTGACAGTGTAAAGAAAGAAAAATCAGCACATCTTTCTTTGGACTTTCAGTCTGGGCCATGGGACTTCCAGTCCCATGCGAACTGGGACCGGTTACCTCGTGGCCGGGGCAGGTGACACCATGAGGCAATCCAGTGGCAATCTGTGGTCTAAAAGCTGTGGCCATTAGTGCCAGAACAACAGTTTATGTTGTCTTGGTTGTCTTGTTACCAGACCAATTAGAGACTGGTTGCCAGAGAATTGACAGGGAGTAAAGTTTATTGTGTGGCGTATGATGAGGGCATAAAATAGCGAGTGACACGTGGAAAGTGAGTTAGCTGAGTAATGACGCGTTTTTCAATTGATTGGTAAATGGTTCAGATTTTAACTGCTAGCTCGTCGAAAATGAAACTGGACTTCAGCAGCCTTGTTTTTGTTTTGTTTCGTTTTTTCAGCACTCTTACCCAAATGCTCTATAAATGATTGATTGATGTCGCGAAAGATCAGAGGTGCTGAGACACTTCTGCTCTATGCGGCAAAGCTGACCGAAATCGGTGGCGAAGAGAGCTGGGGTGGTGTGAGGCAAAATAATGAATAACTGGAATACTTCTGAAATTTGTGCAGTTAAATCTCCTTGCATTAATGATGGCCATAATGGAATTTTTCTTCACTTATGTGGAAAATAGGTGCATTTCCTAACAACCCAGTATTATTCATTAATAATTCAAGTTGTTTTTCCCTTGTTCACGTAAGTCTATTGTGCTGTTTAATGAAACATTTTTGCACACGACATTGAAAATACAAAATACATTGTAACAATACAACTAGCCTATCCTTCCTGTCCAAATTTTCTGTTCCACATTACAGTTTCTTTCATTAATTTTTAACTTGCATTTTACAACAGGGCAATTCTGGTTTACATGAAACAAACGTTACAATCAGTGCCTTAATATTGATAAATAATACTCAATAAAGTATAAAATTTCAGTGTACATGTATAACAATGAATGTTTTTTACCAGTTTGCAACATACCTTGGTTACTGACTGACATGTTCTTAAATTCAGAACATTCGACTTTCTATTTTGTTTTTTATTGATATCTGAACTTAGTTTATTTGTTCCTTATTAGATTGGGTATGTGTAATATTTACATCAGAACAAAAAATCATAACAATCCAATATTTCATAAACCTTTTCATGGTTTTGGAAGCATTCAGACAGTTTAAAATGAAAAAAAAAGTAGAATGAAACTTTATTGTACACTCCCTGAAAATGGGTTTTTCAGTGAACAATACAATTTAAATACAATAAAATGCAACATGCATCAGAAATTACAGTGTTTGTATCCTGAGAACTGTGGATGGCAAATAATTTTCTTAAAAATCTAGTTATGATAAATTTATCAACAGCAAACAAAGTTATGAACAATTGTATTGACCAAATTTGAAGAACGTAGCTGTGCTAGGAAGCGTCCAGTCACGTTTTTAATTTTCCATACATTTGTCTATATTTTTCCGGAATCCGCGAACTTGTATGTGGCCTACAAGTTCACGTCACTTCGCAGAAAACATTATACAACACCACAATCATATTATTTACATTTGCACAAAATCATGTATTTAAATCGTTCATAATTCCTTAACTTAAAAGGATTTGTAGGAATTTTTTCCGAGATCTTTTGTTATTTTGCTCTGTGAGTCAACAAACACTGCAAAACTTGTGTTAAATCGCTCCGTTTTCAATTTTGACTTCATGACATCACACAGGTAAGATTGCTGGGAAGGCCTGTGAGAGAGTCGCACCCAGGCTTCATCGATTGAAAACCATCTTCTTCTTCGACCTGCAAGCAAGCAAGACAGTTAACGCAGACATTCATAAAACCCTTTTGTTGACTCCAAAAATATTGTATGGATGAGTGATACATGTAAGTCTTAAGTTACCTTTAGCTGCATCTGGCCATGTTTCATTCTCTTGGTTTACCACGAGAACATACACCATGGTTCTTGAATTACTGGAATCATTCTAAATACAAAGATAAATAAAAGTTTAATCAATCCTTTGTATCTAAAAATCTGTAACAATGAAAAAAAAGTATATCACATGAGATTGACGATATTGCCAGTCTTGCCAGGTTCCATTTGGATTTTTAACTCTGACCAAGTAAATACTCCAACCTTTCTCCTGCAACTGGTAACTTTTTGTTTCCATCTTCACAATCTGATCTGTCATCTTTTGGTTTCCATTTAATAAGTAGTGTACTGTTTTACAGTACTGGTATGTGGGAACAATACTGTTTCAATTGAATAGCCACAATACTGGGGAATTTCTCGACAGAGAGAGAGCAGGATGTTCAGTATCCAGAGAGGGGGGAGGGGGGCAGTCCCATACAAAAAGGACAGGGATGTTCATTGAAAATATTGAAAAGAACCCTTAAGAGGTATCAAGATCCTGTTAAACTGTGGGCGTGGCTGGAAATTTATCCCCCCCCCCCCCAAAGAGGTACCAATTCTTATATGTAACAATTTATATCCCGTCATTTTTTTTTCCCGCTCAATATCTAAAAGGCACTTTTGAGGCTATACACCCTAAGAGGTACCACAACTGCTTTTTTTAACCCCTAAAAGATACAACAAAGCATCCTTGTCCTTTCTATAGGGGAGTTCCCCACCCCCACAGGGAGTTTAGTGCAGTTTGTAAAACACTGAGCAAGAAAAGAAGCAACATTTGATACCTGAAACATTCCAAGAGAACGAGCAACATTTCCACACACCCCAGCCTGCAAGTTAATGAAGAAAAAAGACCATTAGTTCATTAATACAGACTGCACTACATCTTATTGCATCTGGGAGAACAGTAGCAGATCCAGACCTTGAGCTAAGCGGGGGGTGGGGGGTGGGGGCAGTTTTGTTTTACTTGCCCTGCTGGCTTTTCTTTCTGTCATTTCATCTTTTTTACCCAAAATAAGGGGGGGTCCAGGCTCTCCAGGCCCCTCCCCTAGATCTGCCACTGGAGTACCACAACATGACTTCTTCTCTGGGAATGAATTGAAGTTTTTCTTCTTCAGTTTTCTGATAAGGGCTTCCCCTCACCTGTGCAAGCACATTTTCTTGAGTGCTGCCATGCTTGCTAGCTTGATGACAGCAAAATGATAATGACTTGTTAGATTAACCTTAGGTAGAGTTTTACAATCATAACATGCAGTAAAACTTTATAACAACTGGCCACCTAGTGTTTTATTGGTAGAAGCTAGAAGGCTGTCACAACCTGAAGCTTTAGACCCTTGGGAGAGATAACTCACTGACATTTAGAGAAATTCCAGGGGAGGATCCAGGATTTTCTTAGGAGGGGTGCACCACTAAGAAATGGCATAACTGACTGGTGAGGTAAACAAATTTTAAAAACGAATATGAAGAAGAAGGCTTCATCTGAGAGGAGGAGGGGGGGGGGGGTGTGCACCCCCTGCACCCTTTCCCTAGATCCACCCCTGAATTCCATACTGTTGCCATGATCTTCAAGTCTTTAACCACTTCAGCAACATTTACATTGTAAACTAAAGCAAAAATCAAGCTGAGGTGGGGGTGGGGAAAGAGTCAGGGCAATAGTCACTTACTTCCTCTAAAACCTCTCGGACAGCCGCATCTTGGAATTCTTCACCAGCCTCTACCCCACCAGCTGGTACAATCCATTCATCAGGAGAGTTGTTACTCGTTACCAATAAAACCTGTTTTTTAATTGCAAAAGACAGTAAAAAGAAATCAGCTCAATTATGCGTTTTGGTTACTCAAGTAAGAAATTGACTTTTGGAACCCCTAAACCCCTTGGCCAAAAGGCAAATACTGATGTCTAAACAAATTGGTTCAGTTATGCATAATCAGTTTTAATTAGAAACATATACCCATTAGCCATTACTTTGAGGTTAAATTATAGCTCTAACCCCCTATACCAGCAATTGTTTTGCACTAGAATTTTCCCTAGTAGCATTTCTGTAGCTAGTAGCTGCTGTTGTGTTTCGTTTCTGTAGAACCCTCACGCGTTCTGTCTGACGGAGCGTGATGAGGTCGTCACGTTTCAATGAAAAGATCACGTGTAAAACGAAAGGTAAACCAACAAAAATGTAAACAGACCTTCGAGTTATTTTTAACGAAACCAACAGAATGTCTGCTAAATATTGTTACTCCTAATTGAATAGTGACCTTCTCTCATAGCACGATCCACTAGTTTTTGAAAACTTTTTTAATCTGCCTAACTTAGTGAAGTTTCTGCCTCACGTCGCCAACATTTTTCAATGTAAATACCAGCTTTGTGTTGAATACTTCAATTCTCTCTTTTTCTAATTGCCTTCCCTGGCGTGCTGCACTGGGAGACCATAAAATGAAGGCTATTTCTACCGAAAATTCTTCGCAGCTCTTCGCGCCAAAACAATTTTAATAACCCGGTTTTATTTTGATAAAGCATTGTGTTTGAAAATCAAGTGGCGGGAAAAACGAAATGTGTATACATGTGCTTACTGTCACGTCGCGTTATCCAAATGAAACTTTCATGTTTTATCACTTCGATAATTTGAAGTCCTGATGTAGTTATGCTGCAGTTGGGTTCAATAACATTACAGATCAGATAATTAAGTAGTATTTAATTCGTACAATATTCCTCTCTTCAGAGCTGAGGATCGTGAAAGACTCTTTGATCCTCTCACACTAGTTTTCTTACCTCCTCTTCGCGGTCTGTCCTAAAACATAAACAACCCGCTCTCTTTGTATAGCCTTCGGAATCGTAAGTCCGATCCTTCTTCGCTTTACGTTTTCGCTCCTTCATTGCATTGCACGAAATAAACAAGTGTCTGTGATCAGCTTCTGTGATCTACATTGTAGACAACACGGACTGTTTCACCCACGTGGACGACTCCATTTATCAGATTATACCGCATGTATACGTGACTTGGTACCAGGTCTATTATGCCTAAAGTCACGCGCACTCACTCTGATAAGGCCAACAGGCACATGTTGGCGGCAGTTCTCGAAATCTTGGCCCTATTTTAGGCCAAAAATTCGTGATTCGTGTCATTCGTGCACATGTTTGCAGACCTCAGTCCATAATTTGGGTATCTTTAAGCAGTAAGCATCTCTATTATTGAACGAATTTTTGGTCTGACTGATGGAATGCCCGATGATGAAAATACTTTCCATTCTCCCGAGCCGGGGAGAGTTGGGTTGGTAACTCCCTTATGTATGTTTAAGGGTATGTGCGCCCCCAAAAGATATGGTTTTTTAGCCGTTCTGGTCAGAAATATGGTGTCAATTTTGGCCATTTTAA
The DNA here is from genome assembly GCF_964199315.1 of Orbicella franksi. NCBI lineage: Eukaryota > Metazoa > Cnidaria > Anthozoa > Scleractinia > Merulinidae > Orbicella > Orbicella franksi. Next base: position 21,421,437 of record NC_138155.1, on the reverse strand, counting down.
TTTGGTCTCAAATATAGGGTATGGTTTTTGCGCTCTAATCTGATGAACTGGGTCTGTTCTATTGAAGAAGCTAGTAAAGCATATAAAAATTGGTCTGAACTAGCTTAGGTATCGAAGTTTTGGTCAGGTCATCAATAGGACCTAACGTGGGCGAAATGGCAGATTTTGGTGCTATAGAGGGCAAGGGTTTTGCACATCTCCGTCCAATTTTTCTGGGAGTAACCCCCCTACCCAAATATTTCAGAACCAATTTATTCCAAGCCGTAAGTGTCATGAAATCGCTGCACAGTGTGATAAACTTGCACGGGAATCTTGCACGAGGAAAATTACCTCCAGAGCATTTTGCACATGTATCCCACTGTCCTTGTCCTAGAGGAAACGTTGTTTTACCTTTCAGTATAGTATATGGGTTTCTGTCGTCTTTCGATTTGGTGTTCCACTAAATCCGAATTAACGTTGGAAAAGGGGGAAAGGGGGAAATGATGTTAAGCCTGTCCCGATTGTGCTCGGCAACCTTTGAGCAACTGTTCGCTTTTGAAGAAACTTTTTGCCTTAAAATTCTGAGCAAGTTTTTGAGCAAAATATAGTTTCATAGCGCATATCAAACATGAAAAAGTCAACAATTTCATAGAAAACTTCAAACTATGCAAATTTCTTTGCATAAATAAACTTTGTGAAGTTTGAACGCATAACCTGTCACTTGACATCGTTCGGCAAGACGTCAAATGAACCATGCGTTTTGTTCCGTTAGACTTCAGAGTATCCTTACATTTCGCCCATATTTTCTATTCTTCTTGACCAATGTTGGCAATTATTGTGAAGTACAAAATAAAAATATCGGGACAGACCTAATCCTTCCCCCCACCCCCCCCCCTCACCCACCTCTCCCCACTTACTATAATTTCTTCAGCGCGTCATTTTTTATCCTTCACATTGAAATTTTTAATGTATTATAATTGTACGTGATTTTTCTACGCGTTATAAGCATCAAATGGAAGTCTGCGTGTTATAAAGGTAACCTTTGTCTTAATCATCATCATCATCATTATTATTGTCTTGAATAATGAAATGAAGGTTTTAATTTCGTGTAAGTGAGTACGAGACGCAACAACGAGACAAATTTGGCTGAACAATTTATTCTGTTTATTAGTAATTTGTAAGAGCTAAGTAACACGTATAATATATAGACTATCTACAGTTGAGCAAAAAATATAAAACAAAACCTACATAAAAATTTTTGCACAGTATCTATATCATGCATTGTGCTATAATATTATTATTTCCTCTTTTTATTTGTGTAGTTTTTTCCTATGTATATTGTATTTGTAAATCAATTTTAAAAAAATCTAAATCATGCATATATATTAGAATTTATATCAGAAAGATTTATAGGGAAATCTCTTCAGGATCTTTTGTTATTTTGCTTTGTGAGTCGATACACACTGCAAAACTGGGGTTTGTTCTCCACTTTGACTGCATGACGTCACACAAGTAGGATTGTTGGTGAGGCCTGTGAGAGAGTCGGGCCCAGGCTTCATCGATTGAAAACCATCTTCTTCTTCGACCTGAAAGTAAGAAAGGCAATCGATGTTGGCATTCATAAGACCTTTTATTTAATTCCAGTGTTCAATTTTCACTCTAACACTGCTAATTACCCTTTGAGACAAAAATGTAGACTTACTTTAAAGGAGAAGGCCACTGCAAAAAATGTATATTTTTTTGCCAACACTGATAAAAACCTCGTACTAAGTTTAGCCACTCACCGACGTTTTAGCCTCTAAAGTGCAGCTTTTCCTTATGAAATTCGTCTATAAAGAAGCCCAACAACTCGACATAGTTGCCGCCATTTTGCAGTCGAATTCTGGGCTTCTTTTTCGAGACGAATTTCTTCAGAATAGCAGGAACTTTAGCGACTGAAACTTCGGTGAGTGGAAAAGCTGAATGTTTACTTGCTATAAGTGAAAACAAAAAGGTAAGCTTTTAGGAGTGACCTTCTCCTTTAAGAAGAACTTTGCTCGAACAAACACTTTTAACTTTACATGTTTTTAATCGTATTGTAGACATGAGGAATTCGCTTCCATTTCTAGTTATTTTAACCTGTCTATAATATATTTTTTACGTGGCCTGTCTGAGTATGGGGTCTTTGACTCTTTTATGGACCACCCTTGTGGCATTTCTGTATTGCTAGATGTCATTAAATTGTAACAAATAAATAAATAAATAAGTGTTCGTTAAGTTACCTCTGGCTGCATCTTGCCACATTTCATGGACTTTGTTAACATGTAACACGTACATCATTGTTCTTGTATTACTTGAGTCGTTCTAAAAGATCAAAGAAAAAAATCTTGAAAAATCTTGAAAAATCTTCAAGTGCAAAACCGTTCGACTTAATAAATCATCTTGTACTTAAGAAAATATCTAACGCATGTGTATTTATGGTAAATTCGCTATCCAACATTTTGCCTACAAATTGTTTTAACTAAATCTGGATACATGTATCATCAGTCCTTTCTTCCGCGAACAAATTTATTTAATTTCCTTTTCGCATATAATTGTGATAATCTTAGCATATCTCAACAGTTACTGGTATATCAAATGAGTTCGACAATTCGCTTCCTTGTGATTCAGTTTAGACAGTAGAGTGCTGCTGCATTGACTAATATTCAGTACAGTCACCAAACAGATTAAAACAAATTAAAAAGTATCGGCGTAGGTTTATACATACCTGAAACATTCCAAGAGAACGAACAATGTTTCCACACACCCCAGCCTGCAAGAGAATGGAGAGAAAATGATATCAGTCAAGAACAGAGTTTTGTGCAGGTCTCTGAACAGGTGACTGAACTCATCTCATGCAGCAGGTATCTGGAGGTAGTACTGACACGACTACAGAAGCCTCTGGGAATTTAATCAAATAGTCCTTTTTAAAACATTTGTGTACTGCGTACGTCACTTCCAGTTTTCGGACATGGATTTCCCACCTCCTGGTGTAAGGTAACTTCCTCGCAAGCTCGAGACGCGTACTTGAGTCGTACTTGCACGCATACGTGCGCGCATACTTGTGCGCATATTTATGTGCGTTCTTGGGCGCGTACTCTCGCGCGTACTTGCGTGCGTATTTGCGCGCGCATTTGTACGCACACTTGGGCGCGTACTCGCGCGCGTACTTGCGCGATACTTGTACGCAAACTTGCGCACAAACTTGCCCGTGTACTTGCGCTTCTAAATCTAATGCTTTTTCGAAGCTATGCGCCTCCCACAAATCCAAAGATTTATGTCTAGCTTTTGAAGTAATATTAGAATCAAGAGAAAACTGGTTACCACGCGAAACGTTAATTTTACTTAATGGCCAAGTATTGGTGGGCAAGTCACTTACTTCCTCTAATATCTCCCTGTTAGCTGCATCCTGGTTGTCTTCTCCAACCTCTACTCCGCCAGCTGGGACAATCCATTGATCAGGAGAGCGGTTGCTTGTTATCAACAAAACCTGTTTCAATTACAAAAGAAAAGAAAACAAAATTGGCTCAGTAATGCAGCGATTCAAGAATGAAGAACATACAGCTGTTATTTAACCTTTTTACTGCGCCTTTCAGTGACATGCGGAATCTAAAATTCAAAGCTCAACCGACAAATGCGTTTTTTGCTACCGCCAATCAAATGTCCAGCGGCTCCTCCCAGCTTCCGACTACTGCCGAGCACTGTTTCGTTGTCTGAACTGTGCTCAACGATTTGATTACCGTGCGCAGGCAGAAATCGGCAGCTGGGAGGAGTCGCCGAACATTTGATCGATGGTAGCGAAAAACGCATTTGTCGGTTGAGCTTTGAATTTTAGAGTCCGCATGTGATTGAGAGGCGCAGTAACTACGAACAAACACTCTGTTTCCAAAAAGTATGTTTTTTTTTTCGTAAGAACGGCTAATTTTTGGCAGGAGGCTGAACATGGGCAGTCTAAATATTTTTGCTCTTCCACTTGAGCCTGAACGTACTTAAACTGCTTTTGGTTGTTGGGCTATTCCCAGTGACGGGGATTGGGCGGGGGGGGGGGGTGGGGGTGGGGTTAACTCCCATGTGAAAAGGTTGAGACGGTCTTCTGAAATTTGAGTTAAACCCTTGAGGGAGACTTATTTGGGCGTGGTTCCAACCTTGTTTGACCCACTTCACACTAACTCGAGTTCAACACTGAAAGAAAAAAAGGAAGATGTCTTGACGGCTAAGAATTCGAATATATGTGTTTCTTCCAGAACACCCTAAGGGAGACCAAAATCAGTAATTTACATCCCTAAAAAGACGACGTACATTCCTAACCATTTCACATCCCCCCACCCCCCCCCCCCCCAGAGAGTTATCATGATTTTTACCGAAAGTGTTCTCCAATCCAATTCAGCCAATGCAATTACCGTTTATGTTCAAAGATGGCCTCCAATGCTTTTGGTTATTGGACAAGTAAACTCAAGTTTTACATTTTACCAGAACTCATACTGTTCTTTTAAATTGTTGCAGACGTTATCTTAGATGTTCTTAAAATTTGGATTGCCTGCACTAATTCCATCCTCGACGTTCTTTCAAAAAAGGTCCTCTATATAAAAAAGTGTACGTGCTTTGTGATCGTCACGCATTTTTTCGAAATGTGACGAGAGTACAATGTCCAAGTATTGTAATATATTGATCACGTTTTCGAGATGTTGCTGTGCTCTCATTTTAACCAATTTGTACATATGTATTATCTTTTGCAGTTCGCTAAAATGTTGCAATACTGTGCATAATTAGATTTCGCAACTTTCAGTGAACTATGAATATATAGGGTCATCTAACCCACATTGTATCATTGTTGTCATATCAAACTATCGACTCGGATGAACTTTGAAAGCGCCAAATCCACTTGTTGTGTCCAAGTTTTTGTCGCGAATATAGAATTTCAAGAACTCAATATGCAGAGAAGATGAATTCGAAGCCAGTGTTTTCAACAAGGTCAGTTATCACCGTTCCACATTACACACTTTGGCATTTTATTCTGAGAGCGAAAAATGCGGGTCTTGACATCTTGCTTTAGTTGAGGTCGTAAGGCACATAAGTGTCTATGATTCTAAATAATTGTTTCAGGAGTGGTGCCGAATTTAAATTTAACTCGATCCTTGGATACAAAAAGCGCATTTTATCTTTTGCAAACTTGAAATAACATCGTAAAGTTGTTCTGCCCCAATAAAACAACAAACGCGACGAAATTCCAACATCCCTTGTTCCAGATGCATCGATGCGCCGGAAAATTAAAATTAAGCGAATCCGAGAACTTATTTAGATAAATATATCTTCGAGAAATTGCGAAACTAAACGGATTAACATTTTAGTATTATTACGCAACAAAATTTCATGACAATAACTTGTTATCAAATGTCTTATCAACAATACAATAAAACTATATAGAAATATCAAATTATTTCTTGCTAGTCTTAAAAGCTTTGTTTCACGACCATTAGTCAAGCGTCACTGAAACTTTCATAATACACATCTGTTGAAATGCTCTCTCTTTTTTTTTTTCCCTTTGGTAAAATAAAGAAAGAAAACGATATACTACGAAACGATACAATGAAAGCTATCGGTAATAGTAATTTCCTTGGAGTAGGCATAATGCCAAACTAAACAGAAATTAGCTGTGTCGTGATGCATAAAAACTGCCGTCACGCCACGTGAATTCAATGCCTGCAACTAATTAACAACAACAACAACAACAATTTATTGGTATTCCCATATATAGATGGTGTTACCTAAATGCAGAATCGCTAATTAGGTAAGGGCCTCTTGAATTGCAAAACCCCGGAGTTACTTCTCATGAATCCTGCATGAATACGGACTGAATATAATCACCGCAACAGGTAACCCTTCCTCCGTCAACCTTCTGGAAACGTTAATTATACCAGGAAAACAGCTATACTTCCAACCCTTGTCAATTGCTTCAGGCTTGGTATAAACCCTCATGTTTTGGAAACACGCGTTGACTTCGTCCATGCAAATAGGAGTTGAAGTTTCTATTTAAAAAGTCGTCGAAAAAGTAAAATAGGGTTACCCATATTTGCCAGCGTTCAGTGCACGAGATCAGTTTTTGTTTAAAAGCAGAAAAAAATAGAACTTTGTTTTAACTTAGCATGAATCTTAATCAATGCTTGATGATAATTCGACAACGGAGCTGAACCCTGCTCAGCTTCGGTGTTGCTGCATCATGCAATCAATATGAGCAGGCAGCTAAAAAGAAATAGCTCGGTTCGATGTAGAAATTGCAATAATGAAATAAGTTTGAGTACATGAAAAAGAAGGCAGTTTGTACAAAGCATAAGTTTAACCAGTAATCAACTTAGTTTGAATAAACAGCTCTAACAATTACAACTAGTTACAAAAAGTTCAGTTACGTAATTCAATTTGGAGCATTCAGACAGCTGCAGATAGGAGCATCGATTTAATAGGGATCTTGTTTTTACTTTCATGCATTAAAACCCTGATTTATTTATGCTACAATTACGTGTAAGTTCCCAAAGACTAACTTCTGTTGATGTTCATGTTTACATAACTTGTTTCATCACGGTAAGCATTTTACTCGCGTTTAAGTGTCTTTTGAATCTTTGTATTTAAAATGCCACTCACCTCCTCTTCGCGGTCTGTCTTGAAACATAAACAACCTGCTCGCTTGGTATATCCTTCGGTATCGTAAGTGCGATCTTTTTTCGCAGGACGGGATCGCTTCGTCATCGCGTTTTATTACCGTACCCCTCGCTCGAGAACTAACCAACTTTCCTGCGACCGTCCGTGTTTTAATGTAATCTGTTTGAAGCGCACGTGCGTATTAAATTATATTTTGACGTTTGGAGTACTGACTTGTCAATTATGCACAAGTTTGGTCACGTACATCAATTTGAATCATTTAACAACGTTTTGCATAAAATTTGGCGACAAGTTCATGTAGCAAATTGGACGATTTTTCCAAAATTGCTAAATAACATTGGACCAAAGTTGAGATTGGCTAAATTTTGCCGTCGCGAAATTAACGTGAGGAGGTGTAGGTACTCAAAACAATTAACATTGCCTGTTTATTTTAGTATACGGCCTGCCTCGAATGAAGGAAATACGTCAGCAAGGGTTAGGAGAAATGGGCTTGATCAGTGTTGTTTAACATGCAAGCTGAGATGAAAACACTTAGTTGCAGTTTCATTTGCTTCGTTTAAACCTATTCTTAGATTGATGGTCCATATCCACTCTTTTTGTTTATTCGGAAACGAAAGTATAATTTAAGAACTGGGGCCGATTGTTCTTAGTTTATATTATTATTATAATTATTCTTGTTGTCGTATTGTTCTTTGTATTACAAAAAAAATACAATTCAAAACACCCTTTTGAAGCTACAATCAAAAGAGCGTTGAAAAAAAATACATGCAATGCGATAAATCCTAAGAAACAAAGAAATGGCTTCATAAAAAGAGAAAGGATTATATATTAAATGATGTTAAAAAGGCATCCATTTACAATTTTTTTTTTTTTAACACTCTGTCCTAACATGCGTCAAAACGAATGTATGGCCTCTCGCACGACCTCTCACGAGTTTGCCTTGCGCGGGTGAGAGCTTGCAAGTTAAGCACTGGCCCTGCACAGGATCTCTCACTTTTTGAGTCTGAAATAAATATAAACTTTTTCAAGGTATTCTGATATGCTATCTTCAAAGAATCAATTTGTACGTGACCAAAGATGTTCAACTTTTTAAACAATGAATCATACATTCCCAGCAATAAAGTTCATCGTCATGTGCAAATATCTCCGGCGGAAAGCATGTAATTATTGGACTGCAAAGACTCACCTTGAAACATTTTACCAGCAATATTTTTAGTGTCCCGTCAAGAAAAAGTTACCAAAATAAACTCTCAACTTTGGTGTGTTCCTTAGCACGATTCTAAAGTTAGGTTTATCTCGGCCTCAAAAGTCTTCTAAAAGGGTCCTTTCAAAAAGGAAGCGTGGTTTTGGTTGTGATTTAGTGAGGTTTAGTTTGCTCAGGGTGCCAAGTGCAAGAACAAATTTGAGTTTTGCTGAACCTTGTCGTCTTTCTTATCTACACATTTTGGACACAAGTTTATCTTGATGGAGTGTAAATGATTGACATCTTCAATGATCTTTTAGAGACTCCAGAGATCATCATTCTTGGGAATTTCATCAAACAAAGGTTCTATTGTTAGAGTAAATCTTGAGCAAATATGTTCGCGCCAGTTTCAGCTCGTGAAATTGCGCAAATCCGTGACTTGTGTCCCAGACTTTACTCAAAATCGCTTGATATAAGTGCTGCTAAATATCGTTTTACTGAAGTCACGCTTTTCCGATTTTTTTTTTTTCATTTAAACAAAAAATAAACCTCACTGCTCGATTTATCATGCCGAATTTAGTTAATATGTGAAGTTTCATTAGCATCCGTTGCAAAACCATAAAAATATGGTACCCGTAACTCGCAAATTTTCAGGCGACAAAGAAATGTTCTCCAGTGGGCAACGTTTGCCATAATGGCGGCCGTTTCTTTGTAAGAGATTGGGCTCCCTTATATTTTTATGAGTTTCCAACGGATTCTAATGAAACCTCGTAGAATTTTATAAATTCGTCATGATAAATTGAACCATGGAGGTTATTTTTTGGTTTATTTGAAAAATACGAAAAAATGTTTGATATTGCGTGACATCGGGAAAAACGGGTAATAAAATTCATGCAATACGTAAAGTACGTTGTTTTTTTGTCGCAACTGCACGATTAATTTAGCTGAAATTACGGTAAAAATGAGACGCCCTGACAAAACATCCTGTGTTAGGATGGCGGAAATAGTTGCGTGAGGGACCCAAGAAAGATTACGTACAATTATGCGAGCGATGTTAATAACGTGACGTGCACGCGTGACTGTGAGTTGACGTGCAGGCTCAAGGCATGAAAATGTTTCGATGGAGAAAATTTTTCGCACTCTAGGGTGAGCGAAGTTATCGTTTTTCATGCAATTCTTTCTCAATGGCAGTTAACCGTTTATGAAAAGGAAACATTTAGTTAGGGTAGGAGTTAGGGTGATAGAGCGACCTTGCCCCGGGGACCTCGGAGGGCAAGTCACTTCTTCGATCGCCATGTAACCCGGATCAAGTAGAGACATACAGAGCATGCGTTCGTGCTTGCTCGGTGAGCAGAGGCTGTCACAAAGATCGTCAGCAAAGATCGTCTGACCCGCTCTCAGAGATCCAAAGTAATCTATTAAGACCTACAAAGCCAGTTGCTGGGAATGTAATGAATTTTACGTTGGCAAAACAAAACGAATTAAGACTCCATGACAAAAAAGCAAAAAATTTTAAGGCCCTCGCTAAAAGCGATCATTCACCAGGTCCATCAGCCATTGTTGATCATGTGAGAACCAAGGGTCACAACATAAAATGGCCGTCATTTTGACACTTAAGCGTCTGGCAAAACTGACTTTCATTAATTATAGAATTAAGGAGACTCGGTTCATATTTCAAGATTAAAGCCTTCTCCAAATGTCAACGTCAATAGCGAGAAGCCGTTGCTTTACGGTTACTTCTCATGTTGGACATGGATGTCTAAACAGGTTAGATTACTGCTGCAGATCATTTTTCCCAGTTTAGCTTCCAGACCTCTAAAAATAACGATATAAATAGTTTTCAACGATTTCTAACGGTCATTTGCTTTTTACGTTCGTTTATTGCACTATGAAAAGGAAAAATACTCCTGCCAGCAAAATCCACAAATGCGAACTAACGGTACACGCATCAAAACTAGCAAAAGCTAACTGAATTGGGTAGTGGAACAACAGCTGGGTGAAAAACCTCTCCGTACGTCCACTTGCTCTTAGGAGGAAAACCCCAGGCCAGCTGTACCCCAAATCAGACGGTCTCCCGGGCAAGACCAGCTAGAACAAAAACACCTACTATTAAACGAAAAAACTAAATGTCTGACGCCTTAGAAACAGACAAACTTGAAGAAAGAGAATCTCTAACATGGCCATCTTTGGCGGAAACTCTAGACCAGCGGCCGTGACGCAAAAAAAGACGAACCGGAACACCGACAATAGCGGCTGCCTTAGCCCTCGCCACACCTAACACTGTGCGTTCCGATACGCGATGTATCTGGCACAATGCATGCCTCTAAAGGCCTCAATAACTAATTCTCTTAGCTTAGTGTAGCTAAGACCTCTAGCTCTAGATTTATAGCTACGTTTAGTCTTGGATGAATGGCAAAAAAGAGGACTGTGGTGACGAAGATGAGTCTTATCGATACCAATTCAACAGATTAAAATAAGTTCATGAATACGTTTAGCTAAGGTTTGTACTATAGGTACGTTTAAGCAAAAAGGTTAACATGCAACATGCCATATCTGTGCTTTATACTCTATTTAACAAAATAGACTGCTTATAACCAGTTCCGTTCTTCACCGAATCTTCTTCACTACACCCCAAGATCCAGGCTGATTTACAGCAGTTCAATTGTTTGATAGTGTCCTTGGCTGCTTGTTGTACACTGCTTCTGATCTTCCAACAGTAAAGAATCGGGTTTAGAGAAGAATTAACATAGAACAAAGTTACTTTAACGTAGAGAGCAACTTCAATTTGGCTTCCGGGTGTTTGGCCGTATTCTGGGAGCATTACCACAACGGAAAACGGAATATAACAAATAAGTTATGTCACCTGCACCCATATTGCGCTGAAGACTGACTTCTTGTATCGAGCGATATTCAGAGGGGCTTGCCTTCCGTTCGGTTGTCCTTGTGTTAATGGGGACACCTTAAGTTTATGTTGTCGAAGATTAACATGAATCGTCGAGTAGGAGAAGACAGAGGTTGCTACAGAAAACATTGTTAGAATAAAGGCTACTTTAACCGCTATACTAAAATTCTAAAGGCATATATCAATCCAACTCTATACCAATCAAATAAGGGAAAACGATAACTGCAAGAAACCGTGGCAATGTTACCACTTGTCTGTACCTCAGTCCAGATAACAGCGAGATAGGTCTATCCACGCTTATTGGTCTGAGAGTGGAGCCCGATACTTGACACAAAACAAAGCTTGAAGCGCTACATAGCTTATGGATGTAGTGCATAACTTGCAGTTCATTCTACTTGTTACAGAAAATCAAAAGAGGATTCAACAACTGAAGCAATTTCTCACTTTTTAGAACATTTGGGTAAGGTACTGAATTATCCAAAAGGTTTCGAACAAATTGCTTATAATCAAGAGCTTATTATCATATTATTTATCGTGTAAGTCCAAATTCAATGCTGAATATACAGGACTGTGTTAGCTAATAAACTAATAGATCTAATAAATCGCAAACATAACTAATAAATCGTAAAGATTAACTTCTGTGAAAGACTCCAGCGATTCTGCCAATGCTACATAACTGGAAAAACTGTTCCTCACTCCTTAAGGGAGCTTTAGGCATTGCATACATGACTGTCAAAAACACACTGAAAGGCAAGATTCTTTCTGTATTCCTCACAGTTCCTGACATTCAAATCTTCAGTATATCCGTTCTTCACCGAATACAATCCGGCGGACCATTTACTGGGGCTGATTTAGAGCAGTTGAGTTGTTTGATCGTGTCCTTGGCTGCTTTTCGTACACTTCTGATCTTCCAGCAGTAAAGGATCGGGTTAAGAGACGAATTAAAGTAGGACAAAGTTGCCGTCATTTCGAAAGCAATTTGAAATTCGCCTCCAGACATTCCACCATATATCATGAACATAACTACAACGAAAAACGGAGTATAGCACGTAACTAGTGCCAGCTGCACCCATATTGCGCTGGAAACTGACTTCTTGTATCGTGCTATATTCAGAGGAGCTCGTCCTCCGTTAGTTTGTTCTTGTGGGACTGCGTGTACTTGAAGTTGATGTCGAAGCTGGCGAAAAATCTTTCCATAGGAGAAGCCAGAGGTTGTGAGAGAAAATAGTGTATCGACAGTGGCTATAGTAAAGGCTACACTAACATTCCAAAGGTATATTGATCCAACCGATATACCAATTAACCAAAAGCAAGAGATAACTGCACGAACTCGAGGTAATGTTACAACATGTCTGTACCTTAGTCCAGATAACAGCGCTATGAGTCTGTCCACGCTTATTGCGCCGGACGTTAAGATCGATACTTGACACAAAACAAAGCTTAAAAACTTATGCAGCATTTCTATGTAGTAAAAGATTTTCCAGTTTATTAATGTTGTTACCGAAGACGAATGAAAAAAGACGGTAATTGGGTGTATGATAAGTCCAACAGAAAGATCAGTGATTGCCAGACACCGGAACAGAAGTTTCGTTGGAGGATGAAGGGAAGTCTCTTTATGAAGAGCAACAAGGATCAAAGCATTGCCCAATGATGCAGTGATGGACAGCAAAATGTTCAAGGTTGAAAGAAATACTGCTATTCCTGTTGGGATTGACGGTTTGCTTGCTTCGTTCAGTTCGATTGTGGTGTTTTCGTTGACGGGGAAGTTCGCCATTCTTGTTCACTGGCTCATTCAAGGTTGTATCCAGGATTCCCTTGCTTCCAGAACCTGATGAGATGCTCTTCTCTTCAGTAACGCTTCTTCACTCTTACTGATAATGAGTTTGTTTAAGGTTATCTCCGCACTATAACTGTGGAAAAGCCAAGAGAAATTTCCTTCGAGTTTTAGTCAGCGAGTATCACTTTGTGTTAGAATCGAGCTGCGAACGTGAGAGACAACGGCAGACGACTGGATCAGCAACTGGCAACGAGCAAGAGCCAAATTTTACAATCACACAGTGTTTGACAAACCGAGTGTCAAAATTTGTTGTTTGTCTACTTGGCCACCTACTTTACTCCCGGCTCAGAAAGTAAACTAAGAAATAAACTAAGGAAATTCATCCACCGATGTGTGTTCTGCGCCAATCAGACCTGTTGTATGCTGTTTTCCCGATTGCATATGAGTACTAGTTTTAAGGCATCGCATGCTTATTTATACTGTGGGTGCATAAGTTATCCGAATTACGATTAATTCATATGTAAATTAAAGTAGAAAATGTAGAAGTAATGAGAAGTAATAACGTATTAACACGGATTTAAAATTACTTTTTGAAGTGGCAAGGGAAAGCAGAACACATTACTGCAGCGTAATATACACTATTCACTGGCTTAATTGAGTGACTACAATAGTTTTAAACAGGTTAAAACAACTGAGGGATATGGGAAAATTTTAGTGAAAAACATTTGTACACGAAATAAACCTCTCAACACAGAGCTTTTGGAAACGAAGACTGCACGATAATAGTGTGATTTTCCCGTCTGCCTGTGTTTTCCTCAAACAGAATGGCTAAGGATTGTTGCTTTTTGAAATTTCTCCGGCGTAGTGAACGGAAGAACATTTGATACGTTTTCGATCAGAGCGAAAACGCCTTTATCAGACTTCTCTGGCGTAGTGAGAACGTGACGTTATTAGTCGGGCATGATAAACACTGTTGATTGGCCTAATTGACTGAGTTACATTAGTTTCAAACAGGTCAAAACAATTGAGATATGGGAAAATTACAAATAAACTTTTGAAAACAGAGCTTTTCGTAACGGCAACAGCACGGTACGAGTTTTCCTCAAACAGAAGTCCAAAATGACCGTGGGGGTTGTTGTTTTGAAAAACTTTCTCTGGCGTAGTGTGAAGGGAAAACATTTGATGCGTTTTCAGAGTAAAAACGCTGTTTTCAATTAATTTCTCTGGCATAGTGTGGACAGGACGTTATTAATTAGTCGGCCATGATAAACACTATTCATTGGCCTAATTGACTGAGTTACATTAGTTTCAAACAGGTCAAAACAATTCAGATATGGGAAAAAACATTTGTACACTAAGAAATTAAATAAACCTCTCAAAACAGAACTTTTCGAAACGATGACAGCACGATAAACATTTGAATTCGCTGTGCGAGTTTTCCTCCAACAGAAGTCCAAAATGATTTTGCTTTTTTCAAATTTTTCTGGCGTAGTGTGAACTGAAAAACATTCGATGCTATTTCAGAGTGAAAACGCCGTTTTCAAACTTCTCTGGCTGGCGAAGTGTGAACGTGGTCTTATTAGCCGGCTTGATAACGACTATCCATTGGCCAAATTGATTGAGTTGCATTAGTTTCAAACAGGTAAAAACAATTGAGATATGGGAAAATAACTGAAATAAACATTTCTACACGTACAAATAAACTTTTGAAAACAGAGCTTTTCGAAATGAGGACACGATAACCATTTGATTTCCCAACGCAAGTTTTCCTCAAACAGAAGTCCGAAATGACCGGGAATTGTTGTTTTTAAAAACTTTCTCCGGTGGACGGAAAACATTTGATACGTTTTTCAGAGTGAAAACGCTGTTTTGAAACTTCTCTGGCGTAGTGTGAACGGGGCATTATTAGTCGGGCATGATAAACGTAATTCATTGGCCTAATTGATTGAGTTACATTAGTTCAGGTTGGAACAATTGAGAGACGGAAAAATATCAATGAAACATTTGTACACTGCAAAGAAACCTCTCAAAACAGCGCTTTTGAAACAATGACAATGACACGATAACCATACGATTTCACTGCCCAAGATTTCCTCAACCACAAATCCAAAGTGACCAGTGATTGTTGCTTTTTTTCAAAATTTTCCAGTGTATTGTGGACGAAAAACATTTGATGCGTTTTCAGAGTGAAAACGCGTTTTTCAGACTTCTCTGGCGTAGTTTGAACCAGGTCTTATTAGTCGATCATGATGAACACTATTCATTGGTCTAATTGACTGAGTTACATTAGTTTCAAACAGGGTAAAACAATTGAGATATGGGAAAATATCGGTGAATAAACATTTGTACACTTGAAATAAATCTCTCAAAACAGAGCTTTACGAAAGGATGACAGCACGATAATCATGATTCCTCAAACAGAAGTGCAAAATGGCCGAGGATTGTTGCTTTTTCAAATTTCTCCAGTGTAGTGTGGACCGAAAACATTTGATGTGTTTTCAGAGTGAAAGCGCTGTTTTCAAATTTCTCTGGCGTAATGTGGACGGGGCGTTCTAAGTCGGGCATGATAAACACTATTCATTGGCCTAATTGATTGAGTTACATTAGCTTCAAACAGGGTAAAACAATTGAGATATGGAAAATAGCTGTAATAAACACTTTTACACTTTCATTAAAAAACTCTCAAAACAGAGCTTTTCCGAAACGATGACAGCACGATAATCATTCGCCTTTCCTGCTCGAGTTTTCCTCAAGTCCAAAATGACCGCGATTATTGCTTTTTCAAGTTTTTCTGGCGTAGCGTGGACGGAGAAACACTTCATGCGTTTTCAGAGTGAAACCCCGTTTTCAAATTTCTCTGGCGTATTGTAGACGGGGCGTTACTAGTCGGGAGCGGTGATAAACACTATTAATTGGCTTAATTGTTTGAGTTAAATTAGTTTCAAACAGCTTAAAACAATTGAGATATGGGGAAATAACTGTGCTAAACATTTGTACACTCATAAATAAACTTCTTAGACTAACACATGGTTAAGATGTCATTTAATTTCGGTTCTTGGTTTTGTCGATGAAAGACCATCTTTCTCAGTTTTTAAGTTGAAAAATAGTTGTAACTACTAAAACATTTTCCCATCTAAAGTGCTTCAGCCGCCTCAGGCATTTATCAGTGAACTGGCATGGACTGGAACTCAAATTATAAGACAACGGAAAATGATCTTTAATTGCTGGTAATGATAATTGAGTAATCGGCGGAGAATGAAAGGCCCATTGATGGGGTTGGCTAATGCATGGGAAAGGTGAGAGAAAAACACATGTTACACTTTACGTGGCGGTGAATCAATCCAGACAACAACAAATAAAAATGCTCGAGCGATCTGAGAAGTCAGTTTACCTTCGCCCCGCTTTCTAAAGATGGCCAAACTTTCTGGATCAAATTTTACAAATATTACTGAGATGACCGCACAAGGCGACAAATCAAATGTCGCACAAGAAGTTAGTATCATTACTATTATCATTAACGGCATTACTTGTCCTTTTACGGTTGTACTCAACGTGTTGGTGGTAATGGCCGTGAAAAGAAGACGAAGACTCCAAAGCAACACTAACATCTTGCTCGCCTGCTTAGCGGCAACTGACGCACTAACTGGTCTAGTAGTACAGCCATCGTTTATCGTGTGGAAAACTTTTTATGTGCTTAACTATAGTGGTATCAAAAGTAGCGTAGCTGAAGATTGTCACAGGTTCTTTTTGCGTACCTTGACTGTCTGTTCGTCGCTACATCTGATTTTGATCACTTGCGAGAGACTAATAGCAATTAAATTTACCATGAGCTACCCATACATTGTCACCAAACGGAAAATTAAGGTGGCAGTGATCAGTTTTTGGGCGTTTTCTTTTATGTCTCAAAGCATTAAATATGTTTCCAGTAACGTCATTATAAAAATTACGTTTCATTTAATAGTTTCTTTAGCAATGACCTTCTGTATCTTTTTCATCACCACAACCTATGCTGTTTTGTACCGTGAATCACGTCGCCACGAAAGCAAGATCAAAACCCAACAGCTGCCCCAAGAAGAAGTGGAAAGGTTTGTTAACGAGAACAAAGCGCTCAAGACCACTGCGTTTGTAGTGAGCGCTGTATTGCTAAGTTTCCTTCCAATGGCTTTAACTATCTTTTCAGTAGCAGTAGGAGTGAAGAAACATTTAAACTTAAACGCCGTGCTTGTTGTATCGGTGCCGTTGGCTCGTACTTGCGCCGTATTAAACTCGCTTCTGAATCCATTGATATATTGTTTGCGCCAAAAAGAAATGAGAAAATTTGTGTTTCGAACTCCATGTAAACCTAAGGAACACGCTATGAACTGAACTGAGCATTGCAAGAGAACTTGAAAACCGGTGCCTTGTAAATCGGCGTAACTTGGACGAAGCGTTTCGATTCTTAAAAGAGACGATTAGTTTATTATTACTTATGTTAAAGTAACGAGATCTAAATAAATATATTGACCCAATTTAAAGAATACATTTTTATTGTCAGAGTTCCTTAATGGTTTATATTTTCTAGTTTTTCACTATAATTTGCTTTTTGTATAGTATTGTGGTATATGTAAACTGAGTAGTTTAGAACAAAAACCGTTCTTACAGTTTTCCCTGTAGAGATGTATCACTAATAACAGGCAGGTATATTCCTCATTTTGGCCTAAACTCCTTAATATTTATACTTTCCTTCGCTGAAATTTTTCCATACTTTGGCACATCATGGAAATGATATTGCCTGACGTTTTGAATTGGTACAAAGTAAAGGTTGTTTAGACGGTTTTTCCAATATTCTGTAATTTGTCATTCTTCTAAATATATTAGATTAGCTCTGACAGATTTTAACAGAAATAGGGTATTTTATAGGAATTGTATGTGATTACTAATTTCAGAGTAAAACGCCGTTTTCAAATTTTTCTGGCGTACTGTGAACGTGGCGTAATTAGTCAGGCATGATAAACACAATTCATTGGCTTAATTGATTGAGTTACTTTAGTTACAAATAGGTTAAAACAATTGAAATATGGGGAAAAAATCAATGAAAAACATTTGTACGCTTAAAAATAAACCTCTCGAAACAGAGCTTTTCGAAAGGGTGACTGCACGATAATCATGTACTTTCCCTGCACGGCTTTTCCTCAAACACGAATCCAAAATGACCAGTGATTGTTGCTTTTTCAAATTTGTCTGCCGTAGTGTGGACGGAAAAACATTTGATGTGTGTTCAGAGTGAAAACGCCGTTTTCAAGTCTCTCTGGCGTTGTGTAGACGTGGTATTATTATTCATTGGCTTAATTGATTGACTTACATTAGTCCCACACAGGTTAAGACAATTGAGATCTGGGAAAATATTGGTGAAAAACACACACTTACAAATAGAACTCTCAAAACGTAGCTTTTCGAACCGATGACCACACGATAACTATGTGATTTCGCTGCCCAAGATTCCTAAAAATGATCAATGATTGTTGCCTATTTCAAATATCTCTGGCGTAGTGTGGACGAAAAACATTTGATGCGTTTTCAGAGTGAAAACGCCGTTTTCAAACTTCTCTGGGGTAGTGTTGACGGGGCGTTATTAGTTGGGCACGATAAACAAAATTCATTGGCCTAATTGATTGAGTTACGCTAGTTTCAAACGAGTTAAATTAATTGAGATATGGGAAACTATTCGTGAAAAACATTTGTGCACTAACAAATAAACCTCTCAAAACAGAACTTTTGGAAACGACGACAGCACGATAATGATCTGATTTCTTTGCCCGAGTTTTGCTCAAGTCCAAAATGACCGGGATTGTTTCTTTTTCAAATTTCACAGACATGGTGTGGACGGAAAAACATTTGATACATTTTCAGAGTGAAACTTCGTTTTCAAACTTCCGTGGCGAAGTGCGCATGGGGCCTTATTAGTCGGGCGTTATAAAAAATATTCATTGGCTTAATTAATTGATTGAGTTACATCAGTTTTAAATAGGTTAAAACAACTGAGATATGGAAATAACTGTACTAAAGAAATAAATTACTGTACTAAACATTTGTGCACTCACAAATAAACCTCTCAGACTAATACATGGTTGGGATGTTAATTTCGGTTCCTGGTTTTGCATAAAAGAGCATATTTTCAAGTTTTCAAGTTGAAAAAATAGTTATAACTACTAAAAACTTTCCCTTCGAACTGTCTCAACCGCCTCAGGCATTTATTAGTGGGCTGGACTGGAACTAAAATAACAAGACAACCCAAATGAACTTTAATTCCTGATAATGACAATTGAGTAATCGGCCGAGAATTTAAGGCCGACTAATGAATTCGGCTAATGGATGGGAACCGCGAGAGAAAAACACATGTGACACATACCGTGGCGGTGAATCAATCGAGACAACAACAAATAAAAATGCTCGAGCGATCCGAGAAGTCAGTTTACCTTCGCTGCGCTTTCTAAACACGGCCAAACTTTCTGGATCAAATTTTACAAACGTCACTGAGATGACAGCACAAGGCGACAGACCAAATCTCGCACAACAAGTCAGTATCATTACTATCATCATTAACGGCATCACTTGTCCCTTTACAGTTCTGTTTAATGTGCTGGTGATAATGGCCGTGAAAAGAAGACGAAGACTCCAAAGCAACCCTAACATCTTGCTGGCCTGCTTAGCGGCAACTGACGCACTAACTGGTCTAGTAGTACAGCCATCCTTTATCGCATGGAAAACGTCTTATAATGGTATCGAACGTAGCGTGGCTGAAGATTGTCACAAATTTTTTTTACGCGTCTTGGGTGTCTGTTCGTCGCTTCATCTGATTTTGATTACTTGCGAGAGACTAATAGCGGTTAAATTTACCATGAGCTACCCATACATTGTCACTAAACGGAAAATTAAGGTGGCAGTGATCATTTTTTGGGCCTTTTCTTTTATATCTCAAGGCATTAAATACGTTTCCAATTAGGTCATTGTAAGAATTACATTTAATCTAATAGTTTCTTCAGCAATGACTTTCTGTATCTTTTTCATAACGGCAACCTATGCTGTTTTGTACCGTGAATCACGTCGCCACGAAAGCAAGATCAAAACCCAACAGCTACCCCAAGAAGAAATGGAAAGGTTTGTTAAAGAGAACAAAGCGCTCAAGACCACTGCGTTTGTAGTGAGCGCTGTACTGCTAAGTTTCCTTCCAATGGCTTTAACTTTCTTTTCACTGGCATTAAGAGTGAAGAGACATTTAAACTTGAACGCTGTGCTTGTTGTATCGGTGCCGGTGGCTCGCACTTGCGCAGTATTAAACTCGCTACTGAATCCGTTGATATATTGTTTGCGCCAAAAAGAAATGAGAAAATTTGTGTTTCGAGTTCCATTCAAATCTATGGAACCCGCTATGAACTGAATTGAGCATTGCAAGAGAACTTGAAAACCGGTGCCTTGTAAATCAGCGTAACTTGGACGAAGCGTTTCGATTCTTGAAAGAGACAATTGGTTCACTATTACTTATGTTAAAGTAACGAGATCGAAATAAATATATTGACTCAATTTAAAGAATACATTTTTATTCCCAGAGTTCCTTAATGGTTTATATTTTTTAATTTTTCACTATAATTTGCTTTATGTATAGTATTGTGGTATATGTAAACTGAGAAGTTTAGAACAAAAACCGTTCTTACAGTTTTCCCTGTAGAGATTTATCAGTATGGGTACTGTTAAAATAAGGCTTATTTTTTGGTGTTCAATTTTTGGATTAAGGCCGTTACCATGGCAACATCTCATCTAATAACAGGCAGATATACTCCTCATTTTGGCCTAAACTCCTTAATATTTATACTTTCCTTCGCTGAAATTTTTCCATACTTTGGCACATCATGGAAATGATATTGCCTGACGTTTTGAATTGGTAAAAAGTAAAGGTTGTTTAGACGGTTTTTCCAATATTCTGTAATTTGTCGTTCTTCTAAATATATTAGATTAGCTCTGACGGATTTTAACAGAAATAGGGTATTTTATAGGAATTGTATGTGATTACTAATTTCAGAGTAAAACGCCGTTTTCAAATTTTTCTGGCGTACTGTGGACGTGACGTAATTAGTCAGGCATGATAAACACAATTCATTGGCTTAATTGATTGAGTTACTTTAGTTACAAATAGGTTAAAACAATTGAAATATGGGGAAAAAATCAATGAAAAACATTTGTACGCTTAAAAATAAACCTCTCGAAACAGAGCTTTTCGAAAGGGTGACTACACGATAATCATGTACTTTCCCTGCACGGCTTTTCCTCAAACACGAATCCAAAATGACCAGTGATTGTTGCTTTTTCAAATTTGTCTGCCGTAGTGTGGACGGAAAAACATTTGATGTGTGTTCAGAGTGAAAACGCCGTTTTCAAACTTCTCTGGCGCAATATATGTGTGGACGGGGCGTTATTAGTCGGGCGTGATAAACAAAAATTCATTGGCCTAATTGATTGAGTTACGCTAGTTTCAAACGAGTTAAAATAATTGAGATATGGGAAAATATTCGTGAAAAACATTTGTGCACTAACAAATAAACCTCTCAAAACAGAACTTTTGGAAAGGACGACAGCACGATAATGGTGTGATTTCTCTGCCCGAGTTTTGCTCAAGTCCAAAATGACCGGGATTGTTTTTTTTTTTCACATTTCACAGACATAGTGTGCACGGAAAACACATTTGATGCGTTTTCAGAGTGAAACTCCGTTTTCAAACTTCCGTGGCGAAGTGCGGAGGGGGCCTTATTAATCGGGCGTTATAAAAAATATTCATTGGCTTAATTGATTGAGTTACATCAGTTTCAAATAGGTTAAAACAACTGAGATATGGAAATAACTGTACTAAAGAAATAAATTACTGTACTAAACATTTGTGCACCCACAAATAAACCTCTCAGACTAATACATGGTTGGGATGTTAATTTCGGTTCTTGGTTTTGCATAAAAGAGCATATTTTCAAGTTTTCAAGTTGAAAAATAGTTATAACTACTAAAAACTTTCCCTTCGAACTGTCTCAACCGCCTCAGGCATTTATTAGTGGGCTGGACTGGAACTAAAATAACAAGACAACCCAAATGAACTTTAATTCCTGATAATGACAATTGAGTAATCGGCCGAGAATTTAAGGCCGACTAATGAATTCGGCTAATGGATGGGAACCGCGAGAGAAAAACACATGTGACACATACCGTGGCGGTGAATCAATCGAGACAACAACAAATAAAAATGCTCGAGCGATCCGAATAGTCAGTTTACCTTCGCTGCGCTTTCTAAACACGGCCAAACTTTCTGGATCAAATTTTACAAATGTTACTGAGATGACAGCACAAGGCGACACATCAAATCTCGCACAACAAGTCAGTATCATCACTATCATCATTAACGGCATCACTTGTCCCTTTACAGTTCTGTTTAATGTGCTGGTGATAATGGCCGTGAAAAGAAGACGAAGACTCCAAAGCAACCCTAACATCTTGCTGGCCTGCTTAGCGGCAACTGACGCACTAACTGGTCTAGTAGTACAGCCATCGCTTATCGCACAGAAAACGTTTTATCTCCTTAATTATAATGGTATCGAACGTAGCGTGGCTGAAGTTTGTCAAAAGTTTTTTTTGCACACCTTGATTGTCTGTTCGTCGCTTCATCTGATATTGATCACTTCCGAGAGACTAATAGCAATTAAATTTACCATGAGCTACCCATACATTGTCACTAAACGGAAAATTAACGTAGCAGTGATCACTTTTTGGGCCTTTTCTTTTATCTCTCAAGGCATTAAATATGTTTCCAATGAGGTCATTGTAAGAATTGCGTTTAATTTAATAGTTTCTTTAGCACTGACCTTCTGTATCCTTTTTATCACCATAACCTATGCTATTTTGTACCGTGAATCACTTCGCCACGAAAGCAGGATCAAAACCCAACAGTTGCCCCAAGAAGAAGTGGAAAGGTTTGTTAAAGAGAACAAAGCGCTCAAGACCACTGCGTTTGTAGTAAGCGCTGTACTGCTAAGTTTCCTTCCAATGGCCTTAGCAATCTTTTTAATACTAGTAGGAGTGAAGAAACGTTTAAACTTAGACGCCGTGTTTGTTGTATGGGAGCCGTTGGCTCGCACTTGTGCCGTATTAAACTCGCTACTGAATCCGTTGATATATTGTTTGCGCCAAAAAGAAATGAGAAAATTTGTGTTTCGAGCTCCATGGAAGCGTGTGGAACCCGCTATGAACTGAACTGAACATTGGAAGAGAGCTTGAAAACCGGTGCCTTGTAAATTAGAATAACTTTGACGAAGCGTTTCGATTGTTGAAAGAGACAATTGGTTCATTATTACTTATGTTAAAGTAACGAGATCGAAATAAAAACATTGACTTAATTCAAAGAATACAACTTTATTCTCAGAGTTCCTTAATAGTTTATATTTCCTAATTTCTCACTATAAATTGCTTTCTCTGTAGTGTTGTGGTATGTAAACTGAGTAGTTTAGAACAAAAGCAGTTCCTTGAACATCTAAACGCACAATCAGAATTATCACATATTATTGACGAATATTTCTCATTTCATTAAACGTCATTTATAAAACACAGAAGACAAAGCCCGTATCAGTGAAGAGAAAGACACGTACCTGATTCAGTTTGCTTTATTTAAAATCTAGAAGAATTCTCGAGCTTATAAGCTAACTGATTATCAAAATTGTAAATTATTTTTGTTTTAAATAACGATTTCCAGTTCTGTCTACGTTTTAGAAGCAGTATTAACTCCACATTTCGGCCAAATTGCTCGTGCATTGAATTGTTGTTTTAAGGTGGCTCCCAAGAGTATTTACGAACACCCTCCCTAACAGGAAACTTAGTTAAATTCTCTTAAAGATTTCCCTGTAGAGATTTACCAGTATGAGCACTGTTAAAATAAGGCTTATTTTTTTGGTTGTGAGTTTTTAGATCAAGGCCGTTACTATGGCAACATCTCGTCTAATGACTGGCAGATATATCAGTCATTTGGGCCTAAGCTCCTTAATATCAATGAAAAATATCAATGAAAAACATTTGTCCACTTGCAAATTAAAATCTCAAAACAGAGCTTTTCGAAAGGATGACAGCACGACAATCATGTGCTTTCCCTGCACGAGGTTTCCTCAAACACAAATCCAAAATGACCAATGATTGTTGCTTTTTCAAGCTTTTCCGGCGTAGTGTGGACGGAAAATATTTAATGCGTTTTCAGTGAAAATGCCGTTTTCAAATTTCTCTGGCGGAGTGTTGACGGGGTGCTGTTAGTCGGGCACGAGACTCAAATCATGTG
Organism: Orbicella franksi; assembly: GCF_964199315.1. NCBI lineage: Eukaryota > Metazoa > Cnidaria > Anthozoa > Scleractinia > Merulinidae > Orbicella > Orbicella franksi. Next base: position 21,397,589 of record NC_138155.1, on the reverse strand, counting down.
ATTTCGCCGTCTGACCGAGTTTTCCTCAAACAGAAGTCCAGAATGACCGGTGATTGTTGCTTTTTCAAATTTCTCCGGCGTAGTGTGGACGGAAAATATTTCATGCGTTTTCAGAGTGAAAACGCCGTTTGCAAATTTCTCTGGCGTACTGTGGACGAGGCGTTATTAATCGGGCATGATAAACACTGTTCATTGGCTTAATTGATTGTGTTACATTAATTTCAAACAGGTTAAAACAATTGAGGGATTTGGGAAAATATCGGTGAAAAACATACCCTTACAAATAAACCTCTCAAAACAGAACTTTTCGGAACGATGAAAACAGGTTAAAATAATTGAAACAGAAACCTTCGAGCGATGACAGCGCCATGATTTCATTTGATTTCCCCGTCTAGCCGAGTTTTTCTCAAGTCCAAAATGACCGGGATTGTTGCTTTTTCAAGATTTTCTGACATAGTGTGGACGGAAAAATATTTCATGCGTTTTCACAAAGAAACTCCGTTTTCAGATTTCTCTGATGTAGAGTGGACGGAGCGTTATTAGTCAGGCACGATAAACATAATTCATTGGCTTAATTGATTGAGCGGCATTACTTTTAAACTGGTAAAGAAAACTGAGATCCAGGAAAATATTGCTGAAAAACATTTGTACACTTACAAATAAACCTCTCAAAAGAGAGCTTCTGGAAACGATGACAGCACCATAATCCTGAGATTTCCCTGCTCGAGTTTACCTCAAACAAAACTCCAAAATGACCGCTGGTTGTTGCTTTTTCAACTTTTTGTGGCATAGTTTGGACGGAAAAAGATTTGAGGCGTTTTCAGAGTGAAACCCCTTTTTCAAATTTCTTTTGCATATAGTCGGGCATGATAAACGCTGTTCATTGGCGCAATTGACTGAGTTACATTAGTCTCAAACAGGTTAAAACAATTGAGATATGGGAAAATAACTTTACTAAGCATTTGTACACTCATAAATAAACCTCTCAGTCTAGTACATGGTTGGGATGTTTAAAATTTGAGTTATTGGTTTTGGATAAAAGAGCATCTTTCCCAGTTGCTAAATTGAAAAAAATAGTTATAACTTCTAAAAAATATTCCCATCGAAGTGTCTTAACCGCCTCAGGCATTTATTAGTGGACTGCACTGGAACTAAAATTACAAGACAACAGAAAATTACCTTAAATTACTGATAATGATAATTGAGTAATCAGCCGAGAATTTAAGCCGACTAATAAATTTGGCTAATACATAGGAACCGTGAGAGAAAAACACATGTTACACTTAACGTGGCGGTGAATCAATCGAGACAACGACAAATAAAAATGCTCGAGCGATCCGAGAAGTCAGTTTACCTTCGCTGCGCTTTCTAAACATGGTCAAACTTTCTGGATCAAATTTTACAAATGTTACTGAGATGACCGCACAAGGCGACACACTAAATCTCGCACAACAAGTCAGTATCATCACTATCATCATTAACGGCATCACTTGTCCCTTTACAGTTCTGTTTAATGTGCTGGTGATAATGGCCGTAAAAAGAAGACGAAGACTCCAAAGCAACCCTAACATCTTGCTGGCCTGCTTAGCAGCAACTGACGCACTAACTGGTCTAGTAGTACAGCCATCGCTTATCGCACAGAAAACGTTTTATCTCCTTAATTATAATGGTATCGAACGTAGCATGGCTGAAGTTTGTCACAAGTTCTTTTTGAAAGAGGCAATTGGTTCATTATTACTTATGTTAAAGTAACGAGATCGAAATAAATATATTGACCCAATTTAAAGAATACATTTTTATTCCCAAAGTTCCTTAATGGTTTATATTTTCTAATTTTTCACTATAATTTGCTTTTTGTATAGTATTGTGGTATATGTAAACTGAGTAGTTTAGAACAAAAACCGTTCTTACAGTTTTCCCTGTAGAGATGTATCACTATGAGTACTGTTAAAATAAGGCTTATTTTTTGGTTGTCAATTTTTGGATTAAGGCTGTTACCATGGCAACATCTCATCTAATAACAGGCAGATATATTCCTCACTTTGGCCTAAACTCCTTAATATTTATGCTCTCCTTCGGTGAAATTTTTCCATACTTTGGCGCATCATGGAAATGATATTGTCTGACATTTTGAATTGATAAAAAGCCAACGTTATTCAGACGGTTTTCCTAATATTCTGTAATTTGTCGTTCTTCTAAATATATTAGATTAGCTCTGACAGATTTTAACAAAAACAAAGTATTTTATAGGAATTGTATATGATTACTAATTTCAGAATAAAAACGCCGTTTTCAAATTTTTCTGGCGTAGTGTGGAGGGGGCGTTATTACTCGGGCGTGATAAACATAATTCATTGGCTTAATTGATTGAGTTACTTTAGTTACAAATAGGTTAAAACAATTGAAATATGGGGAAAAAATCAATGAAAAACATTTGTACGCTTAAAAATAAACCTCTCAAAACAGAGCTTTTCGAAAGGGTGACTGCACGATAATCATGTACTTTCCCTGCACGGCTTTTCCTCAAACACGAATCCAAAATGACCAGTGATTGTTGCTTTTTCAAATTTGTCTGCCGTAGTGTGGACGGAAAAACATTTGATGTGTGTTCAGAGTGAAGACGCCGTTTTCAAATCTCTCTGGCGTTGTGCAGACGTGGTATTATTAGTCGGGCATGATAAACATAACTCATTGGCCGAATTGATTGAGTTACATTAGTCCCACACAGGTTAAGACAATTGAGATATGTTAAAATATCGGTGAAAAACATACACTTACAAATAAAACTCTCAAAACAGAGCTTTTCGAAACGATGAAAATACGATAACCAAGTGATTTCACTGCCTAAGATTCCTCAAAATGATCAATGATTGTTGCTCTTTTCAAATTTTTTCTGGTGTAGTGCCGACGAAAAACATTTGATGCGTTTTCAGAGTAAAAACGCCTTTTTGAGACTTCTCTAGGGTAGTGTTGACGGGGCGTTATTAGTCGGGCGTGATAAACATAATTCATTGGCTTAATTGATTGAGTTACTTTTAAACAGGTTAAAACAATAGAGATACGGGAAAATATTAGTGAAAAACATTTGGACACTTAGAAATAAACCTCTCAAAACAGAGCTTTTGGAAACCATGACAGCACGATAATCATATGATTTTCCTGCTCGAGTTTTCCTCAAACAGAACTCTAAAATGGCCGCTGGTTGTTGCTTTCTTAAATTTCACCGGGGTGGTTTACATAATGAAAACGCCTTTTTCAAACTTCTCTGGCGTAGTGTGGAGAGGGCGTTATTAATCGGGCGTGATAAACAAAATTCATTGGCCTAATTGATCGAGTTACGCTAGTTTCAGACAGGTTAAAATAATTGAGATATGGGAAAATATTAGAGAAAAACATTTGTACACTTACAAATAAACCTCTCAAAACAGAACTTTTCGAGCGATGACAGCACGATAATCATTTGATTTCTCCATCTAGCCGAGTTTTCATCAAGTCCAAAATGACCGGGATTGTTGCTTTTTCGAATTTTTCTAGTATAGTGTGGACGGAAAAACATTTGAGGCGTTTTCAGAGTGACACTATGTTTTCAAATTTCTCTGGCATAGTAGGGCGTGATGAACATGCACTATTCATTGGCCCAATTGATTGAGTTACATTAGTTTCAAACAGGTTAAAACAATTGAGATATGGGAAAATAACTTTACTAAACATTTGTACACACAAAAATAAACCTCTCAGACTAATACGTGGTTGGGCTGTTAATTTCAGCTCTTGGTTTTGGATAAAAGAGCATCTTTCCCAGTTTCTAAATTGAAAAAAATAGTTATAACTTCTAAAAATGTTCCCATCTAAGTGGCTCAACCGCCTCAGGCATTTATTAGTGGACTACACTGGAACTAAAATTACAAGACAACGGAAAATTACCTTTAACTGCTGATAATGATGATAATTCAGTAATCGGCCGAGAATTTAAGGCCGACTAATAAATTTGGCTAATACATAGGAACCGTGAGAGAAAAACACATGTTACACTTAACGTGGCGGTGAATCAATCAAGGGAACAACAAATAAAAATGCTCGAGTGATCCGAGAAGTCAGTTTACCTTCGCTGCGCTTTCTAAACATGGCCAAACTCATCTCTGGATCAAATTTTACAAACGCCACTGAGATGACAGCACAAGGCGACACATCAAATCTCGCGCAACAAGTCAGTATCATCACTATCATCATTAACGGCATCACTTGTCCCTTCACAGTTGTGTTTAATGTGCTGGTGATAATGGCCGTAAAAAGAAGACGAAGACTCCAAAGCAACCCTAACATCCTGCTGGCCTGCTTAGCGGCAACTGACGCACTAACTGGTCTAGTAGTACAACCATCGCTTATCGCACAGAAAACGTTTTATCTCCTTAATTATAATGGTATCGAACGTAGCATGGCTGAAGATTGTCACAAGTTCTTTTTGCGTGTCTTGACTGTCTGTTCGTCGCTTCATCTGATTTTGATTACTTCCGAGAGACTAATAGCGGTTAAATTTACCATGAGCTACCCATGCATTGTCACTAAACGGAAAATTAAGGTGGCAGCGATCGTTATTTGGGCCTTTTCTTTTATGTCTCTAGGCATGAAATATTTTTCCAATAACGTCATTGTAAGGACTATGCTTAATTTAATAGTTTCTTCAGCTATGATCTTCTGTATCCTTTTTATCACCATAACCTATGCTATTTTGTACCGTGAATCACTTCGCCACGAAAGAAGGATCAAAACCCAACAGTTGCCCCAAGAAGAAATGGAAAGGTTTGTTAAAGAGAACAAAGCGCTCAAGACCACTGCGTTTGTAGTAAGCGCTGTACTGCTAAGTTTCCTTCCAATGGCCTTAACAATCTTTTTATTACTAGTAGGAGTGAAGAAACATTTAAACTTAGACGCCGTGTTTGTTGTATGGGAGCCGTTGGCTCGCACTTGCGCCGTATTAAACTCGCTACTGAATCCGTTGATATATTGTTTGCGCCAAAAAGAAATGAGAAAATTTGTGTTTCGAGCTCCATGGAAGCGTGTGGAACCCGCTATGAACTGAACTGAACATTGGAAGAGAGCTTGAAAACCGGTGCCTTGTAAATTAGTATAACTTCGACGAAGCGTTTCGATTGTTGAAAGAGACAATTGGTTCATTATTACTTATGTTAAAGTAACGAGATCGAAATAAAAACATTGACTTAATTTAAAGAATACAACTTTATTCCCAGAGTTTCTTAATAGTTTATATTTCCTAATTTCTCACTATAAATTGCTTTCTCTGTAGTGTTGTGGTATGTAAACTGAGTAGTTTAAAACAAAAACTGTTCCTTTAACATCTAAACGCACAATCAGAATTATCACATATTATTGACGAATATTTCTCATTTCATTAAACGTCAGTTATAAAACACAGAAGACAAAGCCCGTATCAGTGAAGAGAAAGACACGTACCTGATTCAGTTTGCTTTATTTAAAATCTAGAAGAAATCTCGAGCTTATAACCTAACTGATTATGAAAATTGTAAATTATTTTTGTTTTAAATAACGATTTCCAGTTCTGTCTACGTTTTAGAAGCAGTATTAACTCCACATATCAGCCAAATTGCTCGTGCATTGAATTGTTGTTTTAAGGTGGCTCCCAAGAGTATTTACGAACACCCTCCCTAACAGGAAACTTAGTTAAATTCTCTTCAAGATTTCCCCGTAGAGATTTACCAGTATGGGTACTGTTGAAATAAGGCTTATTTTTTGGTTGTGAGTTTTTGGATCAAGGCCGTTTCTATGGCAACATCTCGTCTAATGACTGGCAGATATATCAGTCATTTAGGCCTAAGCTCCTTAATATCAATGAAAAATATCAATGAAAAACATTTGTCCACTTGCAAATTAAAATCTCACAACAGAGCTTTTCGAAAGGATGACAGCACGACAATCATGTGCTTTCCCTGCACGAGGTTTCCTCAAACACAAATCCAAAATGATCAGTGATTGTTGCTTTTTCAAGTTTCTCCGGCGTAGTGTGGACGGAAAATATTTAATGCGTTTTCAGTGAAAATGCCGTTTTCAAATTTCTCCGGCGTAGTGTTGACGGGGTGCTGTTAGTCGGGCACGAGACTCAAATCATGTGATTTCGCCGTCTGACCGAGTTTTCCTCAAACAGAAGTCCAGAATGACCGGTGATTGTTGCTTTTTCAAATTTCTCCGGCGTAGTGTGGACGGAAAATATTTCATGCGTTTTCAGAGTGAAAACGCCGTTTGCAAATTTCTCTGGCGTACTGTGGACGAGGCGTTATTAATCGGGCATGATAAACACTGTTCATTGGCTTAATTGACTGTGTTACATTAGTTTCAAACAGGTTAAAACAATTGAGGGATATGGGAAAATATCGGTGAAAAACATACCCTTACAAATAAACCTCTCAAAACAGAACTTTTCGGAACGATGAAAACTGGTTAAGATAATTGAAACAGAAGCTTTCGAGCGATGACAGCGCCATGATTTTATTTGATTTCCCCGTCTAGCCGAGTTTTCCTCAAGTCCAAAATGACCGGGATTGTTGCTTTTTCAAGATTTTCTGACATAGTGTGGACGGAAAAATATTTCATGCGTTTTCACAAAGAACTGAACCCCGTTTTCAAATTTCACTGGTGTAGAGTGGACGTGGCGTTATTAGTCAGGCACGATAAACATAATTCATTGGCTTAATTGATTGAGCGGCATTACTTTTAAACTGGTAAAGAAAACTGAGATACGGGAAAATATTGGTGAAAAACATTTGTGCACTTACAAATAAACCTCTCAAAAGAGAGCTTCTGGAAACGATGACAGCACCATAATCCTGAGATTTCCCTGCTCGAGTTTACCTCAAACAAAACTCCAAAATGACCGCTGGTTGTTGCTTTTTCAACTTTTTGTGGCATAGTTTGGACGGAAAAAGATTTGAGGCGTTTTCAGAGTGAAACCCTTTTTTCAAATTTCTGTTGCGTAGTCGGGCATGATAAACCCTGTTCATTGGCCCAATTGACTGAGTTACATTAGTCTCAAACAGGTTAAAACAATTGAGATATGGGAAAATAACTTTACTAAGCATTTGTACACTCAAAAAATAAACCTCTAAGTCCAATACATGGTTGGGATGTTTAAAATTTGAGTTATTGGTTTTGGACAAAAGAGCATCTTTCCCAGTTGCTAAATTGAAAAAAATAGTTATAACTTCTAAAAAATATTCCCATCGAAGTGTCTTCACCGCCTAACGAGATCAAAATAAAAACGTTGACCTAATTTGAATAATACAACTTTATTCCCAGAGTACCTTAGTAGTTGATATTTTCTAATTTCTCACTATAATTTGCTTTCTCTGTAGTGTTGTGGTATGTAAACTGAGTAGTTTACAACAAAAACAGCTCCTTGAACATCTAAACGCACAATCAGAATTATCACATATTATTGACAAATATTTCTCAATTCATTAAACGCCAGTTATAAAACACAGGAAACAAAGCCCGTATCAGTGAAGAGTAAGACGCGTATCTAATTCAGTTTGCTTTGTTTAAAATCTAGAAGAAATCTCGAGCTCATAATCTAATTGATTATGAAAATTGTAAATAATTTTTGTTTTAAATAACATTTCCAAATCTTTCTACGTTTTAGAAGCAGTATTAACTCCACATTTCAGCCAAATCGCGCGTAGATTGAATTGTTATTTTAAGGTGGCTCCCAGAGTATTAACGAACACCCTCCCTAAAAGGAAACTTTCACCGGGCTAGTGTAGACGGAAAACATTTGATGCGTTTTCAGAGTGAAAACACCGTTTTCAAATTGCTCTGGCGTAGTGTAGACGGCGCGTTATTAGTCGGGGACGAGACTCTATTCATTGGCCTAATGATTGACTTACATTAGTTCCAAACAGAGTAAAACAGCTGAGATATGGGAAAATAACTGTAATAAGCATTTGCACAAGTACATGTATAAATAAACCTTTCAAAGCAGAGATTTTTGAAACAATGACAGTAAGATAATCATGTGATTTCCCTGCTCGGGTTTTGCTCAAGCAGAAGTCCAAAATGACCGATGCTTGTTGGTTTTTTAAAATTTCTCCTGTGTATTGTGGACGGAAAACATTGAATTCGATTTCAGACTGAAAACGCCGTTCTCAAAATTAATTCTCTGGCGTAGTGTGAACGGGGCGTTATTAGCCGGTCTGAATGATAAACATAATTCATTGGCTTAATTAATTGAGTTACATTAGTTTCAAACAGGTTAAAACAACTGAGATATCGGAAAATATCAATGAAAAAGATTTGTACACTTACAAATAAACCTCTCAAAACAGAGCTATTCGGAACGACGACTGCACGATAATCATGCGATTTCACTTCCTAATATTTCCTCAAGCACAAGTCTAAAATGACCAAAAAATGTTGCTTTTTTTAAAATTTGTCCGATGTATTGTGGAAGAAAAGCATTTGATGCGTTTTCAGAGTTACAACGCCCTCTTCAGTCTTCTCTGGCGTAGTGTTGACGGGGCGTTATTAGTCGGGCGTGATAAACACAATTATTTGGCCTAATTGAGTGAGTCACATTAATTTTAAACAAGTTAAAACAACTGAGATATGGGGAAAATATTAGTGAAAAACATTTGCACACTTACAAATAAACCTCTCAAAAGATTTGAGGCGTTTTCAGAGTGAAGCCCCGTTTTCAAATTTTTCTGGCGTAGACGGGCATGATAAACACTTTTCACTGGCCCAATTGATTGAGTTACATTAGTTTCAAACAGGTTAAAAAAATTGAGATATGGGAAAATAACTTAACTAAGCATTTGTACACTCAAATATAAACCTCTCAGACTAATACATGGTTGGGCTGTTCATTTCGGTTTTTGGTTTTGAATAAAAGAGCATCTTTCCCAGTTTCTAAATTGAAAAAAAATACTTATAACTTCTAAAAATTTCCCCATCTAAGTGGCTCAACCGCCTCAGGGCATTCATCAGTGGACTGCACTGGAACTAAAATTACAAGACAACGGAAAATTACCTTTAATTGCTGATAATGATAATTGAGTTATCGGCGGAGACTGAAAGATCCACTGATGGGGTTGGCTAATGCATGGGAAAGGTGAGAGAAAAACACATGTTACACTTAACGTGGCGGTGAATCAATCAAGACAACAACAAATAAAATCCTCGAGCGATCCGAGAAGTCAGTTTTCCTTCGTTGCGCTTTCTAAAGATGGCCAAACTCAACTCTGCATCAAATTTTACAAACGTCACTGAGATGACAGCACCAGGCGACACATCAAATCTCGCACAACAAGTCAGTATCATCACTATCATCATTAACGGCATCACTTGTCCCTTTACAGTTCTGTTTAATGTGCTGGTGATAATGGCCGTGAAAAGAAGACGGAGACTCCAAAGCAACCCTAACATCTTGTTGGCCTGCTTAGCGGCAACTGACGCACTAACTGGTCTAGTAGTACAGCCATCGTTTATCGCATGGAAAACATTTTATCTCCTTAATTATAATGGAATCGAAAGAAGCGTGGCTGAAGGTTTTCACAAGTTCTTTTTGCGCGCCTTGACTGTCTGTTCGTCGCTTCATCTGATTTTGATCACCTCCGAGAGGCTAATAGCAATTAAATTTACCATGAGCTACCCATACATTGTCACCAACCGGAAAATCACGGTTGCAGTACTCATTTTTTGGGCGTTTTCTTTTATCCAAGGTATTGGATATTTTTCCAATAACGTCATTTTAAGAGTTGCATTTAATTTAATACTTTCTTTGGCTATGACCTTCTGTATCCTTTTTATCACCATAACCTATGCTATTTTGTACCGTGAATCACGCCGCCACCAAAGCATGATGAAAGCCCAACAGCTACCCCAAGAAGAAGTGGAAAGGTTTGTTAAAGAGAACAAAGTGCTCAAGACCACTGCGTTCGTAGTGAGCGCTGTATTGCTAAGTTTGCTTCCAATGGCCTTAGGCTTAGCTATCTTATCAATGGTGTTAGGAGTGAGGAGAGATTTAAACTTGAACGCTGTGCTTGTTGTATGGGTGCCGTTGGCTCGCACCTGCGCCGTATTAAACTCGCTACTGAATCCGTTGATATATTGTTTGCGGCAAAAAGAAACGAGAAAATTTATGTTTCGAGTTCCATGCAAGCCTGTTGGACCCGCTATGAACTGAACTGAGCATTGAAAGAGGGCTTGAAAAACAGTGCCTTGTAAAAGAGAACTAGCGATGGTGTAATCGCCACGCGGGCGCTGGGTTGACATTGACGCAATCAAACTACACGACTAAAATGAAAGCAAATTTTTCCTACTGTGACCAAAGTCAAGTTTAATGAACCTGTACTTAAACCAGAAACACCAGAATAGCACCATATCGCTAACCACTAACTGTTAACGTCTTCCAGTTGAAAAACTAGCTGTTATCTGTCGAAAATTATACTGAAAAATCCAACAGTAAACATATACCTGCAGATGGCCTATTGCGCGGGCAAAACAAGTGCGAGATACGCAAATGTTTTACTTACTGTGACAGGAAAAAATGTAACGGGCGCCGTAAAGGTTTTGAAAGGGCTGTCAGAGGCGCTAAAAGCGCTGTTGCAATGATTTTAATACTTAAAAAATACCAAAAATGGTTTTTATGTTATCATTTACCATGGAGTCTTGAGATCTTTATAAATGTGTTTGCTTTCCTGTATGTAAAGGCGAATTTTAAGGAAATCTGTGAAAAAATATCCTTTCGTTCTTTTTTCGGAAAAATGCTGATGTCAGCATGTTAAGATTCAAAGCTAATTATCTCGAAATAATGCGAGGCTAACACCATTTTTCTTATTGGATTCCAATAGCCTTTGCAAGGATCTACTTTTTCCGCGTGGTCCTAATCTGGCGCAAAAACCTTTGTATTTAGTAGGCACCGTCCTTAAAGAATAAAACTTTATTCCCAGAGTTTCTTTATTATTTATTATATTTTCTAATTTCTCACTGTATCTTACTTTCTGTATAGTGTTGTGATATGTAAGCTAAGTAGTTTAGAAGAAAAACCGTTCTTTGAACATCTAAACGCACAATCAGAATTATCACATATTATTGACAAAGATTCCTCATTTCATTTAACGTCTGTAATAAAACACAGGAAACAAGCCCGTATTAGTGAAGAGAAACACCCGCACCTAGCCCAGTTTGCTTTAAATAAAATCTTAAAGAAATCTCGAGCTCATAAGCTAATTGATTATGAAAATTGTAAATAATTTTTGTTTCAAATAACGAAAGCCAGCACGTGGCAAAAGACAGAGGTGTCGAACCCTGCAAATTACACGCGGATAACAGTGGAAACCACGCAGACCTATGACCTCTAACGGCTCTACTCTGGTGAAATGTCCTCCTAAAAACAGGATTGTTGCTTAGCGAAATATTCAAAGATCCCCCTATCTACCATACAAAAGGAGCAGATCCTCAAAAATATGCTATTTCGAGCAAAACTCTCAAAGGGGCTATTACACGTGGGTAGGAGTTGTGTAGGCCTGTCAACCCATTGTTATCACTATTTCTACGTATTAGAAGTAAAATTCCACACCACAGCTAAATAGCGCGTGGATTGAATTGTTTTAAACTTGTAGCTGTTTACATATGCTCATCAGTACATTAAACATATTGACGTTTTTAGGTCTCTTAACGGTCAATTTCCTTTTTCTTTTGGTATATATGTCTTTGGAATTAAGTTATTTCGTAATATTTCTCAATCTTTCTTGAAGCATCTGAGAAACGAGAAAACATTGCCATTACGTGGGTGACCTCCAGCCACTGTACACCAATAGCTGTTCCCGCCGATCACACTTCAACAGAAAAATGTCGGGTTAGAAGGTGTGCCCCCTTAGCTCGTCTTCGGTCAAACCCACGTGGACGAATCGGAGACAATTGAAATAGCAGCAAATTGGAGGCAAAAAAAATCGTTGATTGGGTGCATGGAAGATGTGACCGTTCAGTGTCTGCTTTTCCAATATCTAATTGCTCCTGATTCCCCGTTCCCCCCCCCCCCCGTCCCCGCCAAATCACCCTCCTCAATTATTTAGACAGGCCATAACTTTCTTTACTTTGTTTGAAAATTAAGACTTGCCATCCGCTGCCATCCACGTTAAAAGTACCAGTACCACCCTAAAAGGGCTTCGCCATCTTCTCGACCTATGCGTGTATATGTCCTTTTTCTGACCGTGTGAATCAAATTATCACTGTCACATGTTTATGACTTAGACTTAATCGCTTTGAATCAACCAGATTAATCTTTTCTGCTTTGGTATTTCATACTTGTTGCGAGAGGACCTTTGCAATCTTCAACGAACTAAAGTGTAACAAATAGGAGACGGACATCGAAATGGGACTGTTTCTGGCGCGAAAATTGTGCTTATTACAAATTTGCATTACAAGGGGGCGTGCAAACGCTCATAATTAATTCATAGCAAGCTTGGTTCATTTGCATTCGCCTTCGCTGGTTCTTGTTCCGTGTATGTCGTTGCAAAAATGAAAACCTTTGCCACGCCAGGCTTGTAAAAAAGTGGACTTTCACGTTGGTAAAAGAAGATATAGCTGGATCTCAGAGACAACGATACATTTAACGGACGCTTCAAATTTGGCTTTTGGAATAATAGGAAACAACATGTGTTTCGTTCTGATATGATAAGTCGAACTTCGTCTTTCCAAACGTGGCTGTTGTGTCTTCTTGGGTATTTTCCAGGTTGGTAGTTATATGTAGACATAGAATCCTCTTCTTATTGAATATGATATTACTCTTTGTGCCCATACACAGTTGTTGCAAATACGGCAAACGGGAGCAATTACTGCAAAGTGTACGCTGTCGAGAAAGAAATTTAAGCTTGTGTGCGTCTACATATATGTTTACTGTTTGACACACACCTTTATAGATATTTTATTTGTAGGTTCAATCTAGAGTTTGTAACTTGATATACTCTGAAAAATTGTATTTATTTTTAAAGATCAATTTGGAAGTGCAACTTTACCGCTTTACCGCTTGCCACAAGCTTGCGACAGATGTGCGACAAAAATCGTCTCTTGTAAATCAAACCTACAATTTGGTTGTGAAATTGTAGTTCGATTGTTGCAGTGTTAAGCTGTATTTTCAATGTTTTTCTCCACTGTAGGCTTGTTAAACAACGGCAGAAAACGAGACAAGATTGCACTGATCGATGTGAAGTTGTTGTCCTCTGTTAGCCATTTTGACACTGACTGAATATTTTGATGGTAAGCATCAGTTTGTGAGGTCGTTTGACTCGAAGTAAACCTTCTCTAATGTGAATCAAGGACTTTGGGAAATGCAGATCATTATTTATGATGGCCTTTACTGGTAAGCGATAAAAAAGTTATCTTGTATTGTAGTAATATTTGTTGGCGCATCCATGCAAGGATTTTATCAGAATGCATAAATGGCGTATCGAGAAGTCGGCCCTGGAAACCGGCGCTTTTTGGTGTGAGAAGCGATGAGGTAGTTTGAGATCGGTGAAGTTGGTATGCCCTCCTTGAGTCAAAATTAATCAAGTTTAGAGTCATGAACGGTTGCTTTTTCAGAAATTTCATTGTATTTTCTGAACTCTTATTTCTCTTAAAAATCATTGCTTAATTTGAAGGATTTTGCGCAACTGTACTGTCAAAATTTTCATAGTATCAAGCAAGCTTTTTCAGGAAGGAAATTACTTATTGTGGCACTCTCAATGTAAAATAGAGAGCTTACGTAATCACGACAGACAACGTCGATTAAAAACATATTTTTCTATATTTTACCTACGGATTTCCTGGTACTCTAAAATCATTTACTTTGTTTATCACTGTCAAAACAATCAAGAAACTGAATATAGGACTCCGCGATAAATTTGAAATTAAAATTTAAAAGAAAATATTGGCCGTTAGAGTTCATATTCTCCAGAAAACGTAGAATTCGGTCATTTCACGTTGTTGTTTTGCAGAGGACGACAAAGAAATGTACCAAGAATTATAACGCACGTGCACAGCCATTGTTCTGCTAATTAAACCTTTTGTTTAGCGACGTTGCCGTTGTCGTTGCCGTCGTGGTTTTCTTAAACTCTCTGATGTTTCCCTCAGAGGAGTTCGGCGAAATGGTATACCCTTTCAGGCAATTTTGAAATTATTTTTCAGGCACAGAAGTGTGCCTTGTGAAGATGGGCACTAGAGAATAAATGGGTTAACCAAGCTATGAATTAATTGTCTTTAATTCTGGAATTAATGACTGATTTTTTACTTTCTGTAGTTACAAAGTATATCTAGTGATCGTTGCATGGATCTACTAGAATTTGGAGGACATCAGCTGTGCATGTTACGGTAAGTTTACCAGATTGTTATATTTCCCTTAGAGGAGGTCTAGGAAAAAAATATGCTCTTCAGGCAATTTTGAAACTATTTTTCCCGCGCAGAAATGTGCTTTGTCATGATGGGCACAAGAGAACAAAAATAATGGGTTAACCAGGATACGAATTAACTGTGTTGAATTTAACTCTGGAATCCACCGTACGAAAAAAAGATGGCGGCTGTACATTTTACCACAATGCCTTGCGAACCTAACAGAGCCTTCAAGGCACAAAGAAAGCCAAATTTTTACAATATTTGTTCCCGTACTAAGTTCATTAAGTACCCTAGGTTTGAAGATTTTATAACGTTTCTGTACGTTTTTATGAACGTTGTTACGGTTTTCGTGCGCTAAGAACTATGGGTAAATGTACCAGTCGCCATCTTTTTTCCCACGGAGGATTGATGACTGATTTTTTTAACTCTTTGTAGTTACAATGTACATCTGGTGATTGTTGGACCTACTAGAAATTGGAAGGAAATCTGCTGTTATGGTAAGTTTACAAGCTTAGTTTTATTTTCTATAATATACTGAAATTCCACTTTAAGGCCTAACATTATTAATGACAAAAGAACAAAGTGCTGATAATTTGTAATATTTCCTTTTGAATTCCAATCCCTTAGTTGTCGAACAAGGGAAAGTCCATCAATTACAAACTATTTTCACCTGTACTTATAGCGATGGTTTATCAAATCTGAATTCAAATTTTTGTTGCTTAATTCAAGTTAGAAGCCCAATCATGACTGAAGATCATATGCTGCTTTGATATCTGTATCCATACAGTGAGCGTTCCATGCCGAACATAGCTTGAGGAAAATCGCACATTTCTGCCTGGGTAACATATATCAGTGTAATCTATTCTGCCTTTTCCAAAAAAAAATGTTAGGAAATTTAATATTTTAATTTGGTATGTCAAATGTTTTACATGTGAGTCGGTTTTTTCAAAGATTTTGTCTCTGAGCTTAGATTTAATTTTGGTTTAGTTTTCAGGTTCAACAAAATCTAGAACTTTCCAACAATTCATGTATTTTGAGTATTTTGTTCCAAATTCTTGCAATTAAGTTTTGCAGATTTTTGACTTTTTTTAACAACAAAAAAAACTGAAATCCAAGATGGCTGATGCAGATCAGTGGAGGACATTTTGTTTTTATGTCACCTAGCGCGAAACACGTCATACTTAAAAGTTATCGTCCCTTTAAACAAATAGTTTTGAAAACTTTGCTTCGTCGCAGCAGTTGTATGCTTTTCGGAATCCAGGCTGGGCCACTTTTCCGATCGGGAATTTAATTAATTTTTCACATTTTCCTGCGTGTTTCATTGCATGCATATTTACTGCAGTTGAATTGTTTTGGGGTTTTATCTCTTAACTCTTCAATTCATGCAGTTCGTTTTCTTTGGAGATCTATAAAGGTTCTAGCAAGTACATATTCAGGCCTGAAAGTCAATGAAAGTTAGAATTTTCAAAAACGTGCGTATTTTGGGGAGGCTCCCATTTTTCTTCGATTTTCAGAGTAGAAATTTGTAGGTTAATGGAAGTATTTCTGGCCCAATTCACCTCATCGTGTTTATCTAGGTACAATGTTTGTGTATGCTTTGCAAGGGCAATTTTTCTACCTCACAGGCTGATTAAGGAAAAGTTCTACTGTTGTGAAACGTACGAGGTCGGCAAACTGAACTGTAAAAGTTGAGCGGTCCATAATTTGGAGGCAATGACTGGAGGAAAGAATTTAGTTTTACTTAAGACTTTGGGAGGGTTTTTGTGTAGAAGAGCGGAATACCAAGTGATTATCAAGGTTAGAGAGTGAATCTCCCATGTAGGTCTTATATCCAAGGTAATCCCTCTTAAGTTATTTTTAGACATTATACCCAGTTCTTCCGCGTATTATTAGCGCGTTGCGTAGATGTTTTCGTGGAGGATCTGTTTATGTATATGTACGTCGTTTCGCTTCGTTTCGTTTCAAAGCAAAGGAAAGCCTCCAACGCTGTGGGGATGTCTTCTTTCTGATATTTTGATTACAAGTAAGGGAGCTTCGGCTCTCGGTATGATTTAATACATTTCGAAACTTTACTAGGAGTTTAAAATAAGAGGCGGATGTCCCCTGCACAAACAACAACAACTGAATGAACGGTACAGAAAGGTTTAGACAAACAAGTGCAAAGCAAACAAACGCCGAAATACATGCTTGGCAACCGAACAAACAGATGATCGAAAGAAGAGGAAGACGTTCGCTGCCCAAGCAGCAAAAAGCAGTTTAAGCAGCAACGGCAACAACGCCAAAGACAACGTCGATTAGAAAACGACTTAATATTCAACCTACGAATCTCGCGAGAATTTAGAACCATTCAGTTTGTCTATACTGTCAGAAATATCCCAAAATTCGAAAAGGAAGTTTACGTTCTCTCGAATATGCAGAATGTGGCTCTTTCACGTTGTTGTTTTGTGACCCTTTGTAAACAACGGTAAAGAAATGAACAAAAGATTAAAGCACGCTTGCACAGCCATTGCACAAGGCGTTGCCGTTGCCTTCAAATAATGAACAGTCAAACGAGCACAAAACAAACGAAAGCCCGGTCAACCAAAAAGACGGCTGAGAGTGCAGAAAACATCTCTGCTATGAAACGAAATCAAAATATATAAAATGAAGTTCCCGCCATTTCGTCTCGGGTAGTTTCGAGAAAGTCGCTTCGGCTGTCCACGCATCGCGCGAGTAACATCCTCGGAAGAACTGGGTACCATGTCTAAAAATAACTTAAGAGAGATTACCTTTGGTAGAAGGCCTATATGGGGGATTCACTCTCTCACCTTGATAATCTCTTGCTTTTACTCAAAATCCAGCTGCGATGCAAGGTAAACAGAATCAAATTTTCGATTTCACGATTATTTCGACGATGATTGCATCAAGTTCTGTTTAATTGATGAAAATAGTTCGTTCAGGGGTGGGGCTAAGGGAGGGGGGGTGGAGCTGAGGGGAAGATAAACAAGCTGACAAGGTTTAAAGGAAGAATCAAAATTACAAAGCTTTGTTTGATATCAAAAGTTATTTTTGACTTCTTCATCTTTAAAACAAATTATTTTGAGCCCTTTCTACTTTGTCATTTTGCATTTTCAACATTTTGGCTTGTCAAGGGCTTAAAGTGCAGAAGCCGATTTCAGGATTTCTAACTTAAAGAGCTTCCAAGATTTAGTTGCAAAACCTTGTTAGTTTTCCTAAATATTATGAGGAGACATTTTCGTATATTAAAATTTTGGATTTGGGTCACATGACTTGAAGTTTCTATGGCGACCATGTTTTCAAGGGGTATTTAATAGGACATCTTTATAGTGTGAATTTAGATTTTATAGGCATTGTATTCCAAATTCCTTACATTTCTATGTTTTGAGGTTCGGATTCTTTACTCGCCATAAAAGTTTGATTACTACTAAGTGAATACTTTTCAAGATATACAAATAGATATTTTAAACTTTTCGCTCAAGTGAAATTTTTCAGTTTTTCAGGAACAATCATAACAAGTGACCAGGGCTTAAATGCGAGGATGAAGTTTAATTCTGTGATAGATATTATAATATTATTAAGAATATCAAGAGGCATGACAACCAGAGAATACTGCAGTTAATTTTTGAATTGTCCATGATTAAAATTGCTTTTGGGCAAATATTTGAGTTACTTTCTTGTGATTATTGAAGTTAAAGCTCTGTAAAAATAATGAGACATATACCTAAAAATGAGGATAATTTATATTAAAATTTCGAGCGCTATATTTGCCCCAGGAAGGTGGCTAATACTGCCTTTAGCATTTTTAGTATTATTTGAGAATACCGCTTAATTTTCAAACTGCCTATCCACGAAGGAAACTTACAGATATGGAATTTTCTCTTTCTTGTACTCTTCCTGCATACCAACTATGGTCTTAGTATTACTAAGACCAATGAAGTTCAATAAACTCTTGAAAAAGAATTTTCTTATAAAATTACATTTAATTGCTAATTGGAAATCACAAGTCAATGAGCTTCAGTGTGCAGCTGTTTTGCACGAAATATTTTTAAACAGCTTTTAAAGTTTGTTTATATGTTTGGGTGAATTAATTTAGGAGGTACACTTTTGTATCATTTTGTCTTTAACAACAATTTTATCTATAATCGCTGTCAGTTTGAAAAATGTTCTAAAATCTTTACAAGTAGCTACCTCGTCTTGTTTGTTAGATGACAAGAGTATAGTATATCAATTTTTGTACTGAGAAATTTATTCATTGTTTTCAGATATCTGAGTTGTCATTGTTTTTAGCAACAATAGCGAAGCGCGCGAGTGACGTCATAACTCAGACAAACTCAGACAAACAAAACGGAATGGTGGAAAATTTGACGCTTTTCCAAGCGCATAAGCAAGTGTTCTTAAAACAATTTTTAAAACGAAAATTTGGCCTTCATTTTCCTCCTATTTCTCTCAGAACACACTAATATTGTCTGACTCTCGCGGGGTCTCAATAATTTGTATTCTATATTTAGACTTCGCGCGCTTTGTTATTAAATGTAATGGTTTGTTACAGCTAGTAATTAGCGATTATCTTACTCTAATTTCGGACTGAATATTTGGGGCTTGAAACTTATTTCTAAGATATTTTTAATTTAAGGATTTTTTCCTGAAATCTACAAAAATATAAAGAGTAACGTAATTCGACGTTTCGATGTATCTAACATCATTATCAAGAATGAAAATCGTTGAATGTCAAAGTTGTTAAAAGAGTTGAGTTAGGAATACTATTAGGTGGCATTCCAGTGTGTGTGAATAATTATGTTAATGTCCACCTAATGATATTCATAACTTAACTCTTTTAACAACTTTGACATTCATCGATTTTTATTCTTGATAATGATGTTAGATACATCGAAACGTCGAATTACGTTACTCCTTATATTTCCTATTAAATGCTTTAACAAGCAACTGACCATTCGATCTAAAAAAATGCCAAATAAAGTTGTTGCTTGAAATGAAATGAGTTCCCTTCATATTAGGTAGTTTGCAGTAATTCACTGATTCAACTAGCCGACGAGACAAACCGTTGCATCATGTAGGATCTGTTTATGTACTGGATTAATTTTTTTAGAGGCCATGGCCAGCTTCGTTTGTCTAATTTGTTGATATCTTTTATTGCAGGATGAAAGAAAGACAACTATGCTACATTGAAGATGTTAAGCAATAACGCTACAAGATCTTTTCAGCTCGCCAAGTTTTCACTTTGCAGAATTTATGCGACAACGTTTAATAAACACATTCAAAGCTCGCTGCACGTTTAATAAAATATATCCAGTTAGAAAAACTTCGTAAATGTCTTTTGGCCAAGGAGCGACAAACACATTCAGATAGGTCAAAAATATTTTGAAAAAAATCTAAGTCTTTTTTCGAAGGGAAATAACGTAAGCTTTGAAATGATCTCAGATATCGTCTCAAAAAAATGTATTAAGTCTTTTGGCGGGAAAATAATTGCGCTTTTAAAAGGAGGCTGGTAAAATTTATCATAAAATAAACTAAGTCTTTTGGCGGGAAAAAAGGCTGCGTTTTAAAATGGTGTCTGGTAGAAAGTCAAAAATAAACTAAGTCTTTTGGCGGGAAAAATCTGTGCAGTTTGCAAACAGATTTGGCCCATTAAAAGGCAACATTTATTTTGATTTTTTCACTAGTCCCCGTTTTAAAATGCAGAACTTTTTCCTTTATTGGCAACCCTACATAGTCAA
Organism: Orbicella franksi; assembly: GCF_964199315.1. Lineage (NCBI taxonomy): Eukaryota > Metazoa > Cnidaria > Anthozoa > Scleractinia > Merulinidae > Orbicella > Orbicella franksi. Next base: position 21,377,454 of record NC_138155.1, on the reverse strand, counting down.
AAAATATAAAAAGAGATAGCCTACATTTTGACTAGTTTCCAGTCCCCTTTTAAAAGCGCATTATTTTTTTAATTAAACCAAGACTTCTTTGTTCACAACAATTGTTTTTGTTTGTTTGTTTATTGAACACTTTAATAAACCATTGAAGTTGTTTACAATGAATGCTTATTTTTCTAAGTGTGAAAATTATCTGTAACATTACAAAGATGAAAAAATAAAAGACCATACAAGAGAAATTATTCAATGGTAAACTAAGGATAAAACTATCTAAAATAATTACCACAGTATGTCATAGTCGGTAGCAAGCTGAAAATTCTTGGCGAAGAAATAAAACTGTGATACAGAGTAGAGTAAATTACATTTCCTTTGCTTTGACAAACTACGGATTCTGCTAAGGAAAGACTACAAATAATCTAGATTGAAGAAAAATAGTTGAAGTTTGATGTCGCATTTTGGTAACTATGTCATGTTTACAAATAATTTTGAAGACCGTGAAACGAAATGTTTCAGGTCTCCAATATAACATCGAAACAAAGCTAAATGAATGTCAATTTTTAAACTTTCAAATTCATAGCATTGCTCTAAATTTCATTGCAAAAACGAGATGAGCTGAAAGTTTTCAAAACGTTAAACACGGTTTATAAACGCAGACCCATTAAAGCCGAAGAGTTCAAACAGAAAAGAACATTTTCGCCAATAAAAATGAAAAGCGTTGAGAAACTTAGCCCCTGTTCTCTACAAGGCCGATATAATATTTTAAAACTGTTTTGAGATGCCCGTTTCAAAATATCAGGAATATATTCCTCCTAATCCGTGATTTAACGTCAAATGACTTCATAATCCAGCGATTAAATTCAGTGAAATTTAAAGGAAATAGAATCGAATACACTTTCAAATTACCACAGAATTCTTCCAAAAGAATACATCGAGTTGACTGGTAGAAAAATTATTTTTTTCAAGTCTCTGACTTTAATATCATGGGTCTGCGTTTATTACTCCGTACTCTTTTCAGTTCAAAATGCCTGAAATATGGATTCTCTCTGCCAAAACACATACAATTCTTTTAAAATCAGTTCTGAGAATTTGATATCACATCAAGACAATCTTTCCTTTGAATATGTAATAAATGTTCTTGATCATTCTTAAGGAGAAACTGGATGTTGAAGACTGCTCGAGATTGAAGGTTTTCAAAATCTTTACTCTTAGATTCGTATCTAAAATAACTTGCTGCCATTTACCTATTGAAGCTCGGAAAACAGAAGCCATATTAAGCATATTCCAGAATTTACTTCATATCAGCAGGTATCTGTCCTCGATGTGAATCCACACGAGTCCACAGGGAATCCGAAGCAAGGAGGTACTCTAAGAAAATATAAAGAAAAACCATATATGTTAATAATTGATTACCTTGATAAAACACGTGAATAGTGGGTTATTTCCACTGTAAGTAGCGAAGTAAGAGACATTTTGTTCGCATAATTAAATATTACTGTACGCTTTTTTTCAAGATGGCCGCCATATTGGTTTCCTTGTTATTATGCAAGATAATCACGCGGTCCGCAATCAGGTATCAAACATAAGCTAACACTGCAAATGAGGCGATGTTTGAGATCACCTCGTCCTAAAAGTCACATTTATATAACAAAATATCTGAAAGCGATATAACAAATACCTTTTCGCAGTTTGGAAATAAAATTAGTTCCGAGTTAATTACCTGTTAACTTGAGAAAAAATTTATACTTTTGAAACATTACGGTCACTGCTGTTTAACTTTCAACCTTTCCTGCCCTTCGATAGTCCAAATTCTAGCCCAAACATGACGGTTTCTATTCTCAAATGAGGAGAAGAAGGATTTCTTTTCGTTAATTGGCGAGTCGTTAAAAATGCGGGGAAAAAATATCGGAAAAAAAGGTGTAAATATTACTTGTGTTGCATGGCACACTTCGATCAAAGTTGTCAACAAATTCTTGCGCGAACGTTTGGACGTGAAAATTGCCCAAATGTAAAACACATGAAATGTAAACCGCATGAAAACGAAAGGTATTGAAGTAAAAAAGTAAGAAAATAAAATCTCGACTAGCTTTGAAAACTTAATAATAACACAAGAAAACTGGTCGAAATCATCGCCCAATTTGAATTAATTTACCCATTAGAAGTCACGTGATTTATTTACATTTTAACACGAAAAACAACATGGCGGCTCAAGGGTACCAAAAGAGGGTCATTCAAGGTCAGCCGAACAAAGAATAAGTATACAATAAAGAAGTGAACAGGACCAGTGAAAATCATGAAATAGCCAATAAGATATTCAGAAGAGCTTTGTACCAAGTGGGTTCCACCACAGAAACTTTCACTCAGACTTTTGTTTTAGCCTATCGTGGGTCAAAATTGCACCATCGACCACGAACAAGCACTACAGAAATAAAAATTTCTTTAGGTCGATCAGCTGCCTCAACTGCATACGGAAACCTTTCCAAAACAAACATCGTATTTACTTTAATCTGCATACGCTCAAAAGATTCTTTTTTCCGAGTCACAGACAATACCCTAAGTTCTTGGAGAGCAGTGAAACTCCAGTCACATTGTAGAGTTTTAATCTCATCTCACTTATCGACACTTATATTTTTGAAAAGTTGTTTTTACTTATGCACAACTGATGCGAGATAAAACGAGAGCCAAGAACTCACCACTGTCGTAATAAGAGAGCACCCTCGTCCAGCTCATCAGTTTAATCTCGCCAATCGCCTGCACAAAGCAATACCAATGACCTACAGAGGAATTAAGAAAACAACCCAGTAAGTTATCATGTTCTCAGAGAAAAATTAAACAAACAAAAACCAAACAGACAAATAACAGTATTTGTTCCAAGACTAGCAAATTAAATTTTCAATGTTAATGCAACCTCCAGTAACGGAGCCACGAATACCCAAGTCAAGCACAAGTGGTAAAATGGATTTTTCGGGGGGGGGGGGGGGAGGGAAGGATAGAGTCTGAAAAGGACTCTTCTAGCATAGAAAGCGGACTCTGTCTTGATAAGCTACTATATTCTCAGAGCTAATGTTACAACAAATGTGTGGTAACAACGTAGGGAGAACTGAAATTCCCAGCCTGGAAATAACACGATTACGTTACCTGAAGTTATTCCATTATGGATGTTTCCATTGCAATCTCCGGTTTATCGTCAAAAGGTTTCCTGAAAGAGGGATAAAAAGTAGATAACTAAATTACTTGTTTCTGTTATTTGCGCATTTGCTTCAGATAAGTTGTTATTTGAAGTAAATACTTATTCTAGTATGGAATGAATAACTTATATTTGGCATATCGTTGTTGTTGACTATTTCACGCAGATTTTGTACAACGCTTTCCTCTCAGACAGGATGAAAGGCTGAGGTTGCAAGCTCTATAGAAAACTGTTACTACCTTGTACAGTTCTTACCTTCTTGTGAAGGATTATATACAAAGAATAAACGATGACATCGTTGGCTTCTTGAAGCACGTGCTGCAAGCGCTCCAGCTTGAAGTAAAGTTCTTGGAACGACTCCCAACGCAAAGACAATCCCAAACAGCAACTTGATATTAAGCTAGAAATGGGCGAAGGTAAGGTAGAGTTCTACTAGATGAAATTTTGAACGTGGATGGTAAATACTTGTGCGTAGAACACAATCGACAATGCCTCATGTCATGTATAATTTGCAATTTAAATTTTCAAACATTAGCAGCCACGCACGGAATGATGTGCAAGCTTTTGATTGGTTTGTCTCTTTAATCAAATTAAGCGCGGAATATTTTAAATTTCCACTCGTAAAATTACTTTCCTTTAAACAGGAAGAATCACTTTTGAAGTTTGCTTATCTAGGACAATGGAAAGCACTATTTTTTTTTTTTGACAATTTTTAATTAACAATGGCAAAAAAAAAAAAAAAAATCGTATCATATACATTTTATAAGCACACGAGATGGATAGAATTTTTAACAACTTTAACGATGCTGTGATTGTGGAATGTGAGGTAATTTATTACTCTGGTAACAACATTTACAAGTTTCACTGTAGCTTTAATTATAAAACTGTAATATTCTTTCAATTTTTAACGAGTTTGTACTGTAACGAATTTAATTTATTTCTCAAAATGAAAAATAAGTACTTGACTCTCTTCAACGTAAATGGATCTTCAAGAAATGCTTTATACTAGCCAATCACTACACTTATCCACAAGAACGATCTAAAAAAAAAACTTCTCGCAATGAAGGTTTTAAACTATCGTGCGGCAACGAATCCTAACTATTTCGAGGACACAAACAAAAGTAATATGATGACTTTCTGTAACACGCTTTTAACAATGTCTCACGTAGTCCTATACCAAGCCCTAAATTTGTCCATAGATCGATCTACAACAGTTTTGCTTTGTAGCAGACTTCTCGCACAGGTTTTTAAGCTGTCGTCCACTTTTTCCAAATGTCTTCTAGCATCAAATTGGATCTGTTCCAACATCTCTATTCGACCCTCGTCCATGGGTATATCCGCTGACATGTTTGGGTTCCAGCGGAAATAAACGTTCTTCGGTAAAATGTCACTAAGAACGGTGTCAATAGCTGGAAAACACCAAAAGCGGATAAAATATATGAACATTACGTATACGGTTTTTATAGACCGTTTCACGATTTCTGACGCCATCTTGCTTGCAAGAGGGAGGGGGGAGGGCTGGAGCGTGTGCAAACAGTACATGTTTTGGGAAAAGTTAAAAGCCCAATGCCCAATAACTTGAAAGTAAAGATTTCATGAGTTACAAGGAAAAGATACCCAGAAAAAGTTTATTTGATTAAATGTGAAGAACATAGATTCCTGTGAAGCGTGCAATAGCACTTTTAATTCTTCATGCAAACATCTGTAAATTTTCCCGCGAATTGCAACTCGGTTTACAGAAAAATGTATGGGAAAATGAAAACCTTAATTCTTTCTTTTCTAGCGAGGCTATTTCCCTGAAATTTTATCAGTAACTTCTTCTACCAGGTATCTTTAGTTTTTAATTCATAGACATTTCAGAACTAGAATTTGTCGTGAGTTGTTAAACATTAGATTGTCTACTTTCCCCATACATTTACTGTTAGTAATGTTTTGGCGTGTTTTCCCCGACTCCCTCTCCCCCTAAGTAAGACGATGTCAAAAACCGTCAAAAGGTCTATTTGTTCAAAGAAAAAAGAAAAATAGTTAGAGATCAATCTGGATAAACAGAACTTTCTGCTCGCTAAATGTTTCCTCCGCTTGACTGCCAGATGTCTGAGGTTCGACACTAAACTTCCTCGCTGTGTTTGAAAAGTCGTTTCTCCGTTTTGAATTTTCCCTTGTAAGTAACAGAGCTTTGTTATCAGCAAGTCATTTCCGGGTCAATATGTCAGATGTCTCTAGACGAACTACTCTTCTTAGGAAACGAAGACTTAAGCTACGCTGGCGGATTTTGAGACATTCCTCTTCACATTGTGTTAGAAACCTGAAATCCCATACAATCGCGCGCATGACTTTTTTTTGAATAATCTCATACATAGAGTAATTTGGACACATGCAACATGACTGACAAGTAAAATTATTATATACTTCGAAGTTGCTTAGCAACAACATGGCACCACAGCAGCATGAATATTTTCAGAGTGGTTGTGCAATTTTGTGATTGGCCAACAAAAATTGGATTCTAAGGGACGGAACATTATTTTTGAAGGGGGAGGGGGGTTGGGCAATTTCGCAACAAAAAATCCCTGCAGAGCAAAATCGGCTAAAAAAAAGTCGTGGAAGGGGAGCCATGTGGGAAATAATCGAGCAAGTACTTTCTACTGTCAAGGTACTGTGTTTGACTTTAAAAAAAATTCTTGCACAAGGTATTGCCCGACAACAAGAACAAAATGATACATAACCTAAAGGTGAGAAAAAAAATTTCAAGCCCCAGAAAATTGCCCAGCCCCCGCCCCCTGCCTCCTCAGAAAAATAACGGTCCGTCCCCAGGAATAAGATACTGCCAAAATGGCATGTGCTCATGTCACCTCTGAAAAATTTCAGCCGCTTGTACAAAACATACATTTAAAGCAATCCTTTCGCTAATCCCCACCTTCAGTATCCGTTGCACTGGCCACAACTTTCAGCAGCTTCTCTCGCAAACTGCTAAATTCCACCGTGCTTGGTCCAGACCTCCCCTTGTACTTTCCAGTTCCCAGAGACACTATACACTGAAAAGGCTCATCTGGCCACAGCAGCCTCGCCTCGTGAACAGCTATAGCACAAGGGTTATTTGTAAGAAGGCCACCATCCTGTGAAGAACATGACATTCTGAATGAAGGAAGGGGTGGGTAAGTTGTAACTGTAGGTGGGTGGCTACGATAAATTTTTAAATAGAAGGCACGTAGGCAAGAGAGCGAGCAAATACTGAGGTTATTGACTGAGTGGGTGGGCTGAATGAGAAAATATTAATGGTTCGTCAGAACGTACTTAGGTTCATATGTTCTGGCCAATGCAACTCCACCCATGTTGTCGACTATACTCGAACCTGGGCACTTTTTTGCTAACACATTCGGTCAACATGGATGGGCGTGGCTCAAACTGGGACGATAACGTTCGTTTTCTGGGGAAAAAGAGTCGAAATCAAATAAAAAAAGACATGTACTGTATAGCGATATCAAAACCCTGAAGACGATAATGACAGTTGAAAAATAGGCCAAATAAAGGCGCTTGTCACCGAGAAGAGTGCAATCTAAGCTACAGTTTTTTAAAATACCTGATGGATCTCATGTCCAAGTTTAAACTCCTCAAAGAAGCCAGGTGCTGCAGTAGATGCTCTTAACGCCTCCCACAGCCTGTGCTTACAGCTCTGAGGAAACTTTGAGATGGAACCATAAGGATGTGTGTAGTTACTGAACACATAAGGCAACAGGATAGAATGATTCACTACTGTGGACACTGCAGCCACCTGTACTGACATGAGCAATGACAATAGAACTGTTAAAAACTTTTAAATCCTCCAGACTCTGTGGTTGAAACCCTAGTGTGTGACCATTCAAATGAAAGCTATTGAGCAATACTTTCATGTGGTACTGTTTGTTACCCTGTACAAGAGGTTTCTAAATGATGAAACCCCAGTGTGTGACCCTTCAAATGAAAGCTATTGAGCAGTACTTTCATGTGTTACTTAGTGTTACATGTAAATATTTTTCAAATATGTTCTTTGCTGTCAACTCTGGTATTCTTCGTAGTGAAAGCACTAATTAAGTGACTTTGTTTTCAGCCAAAGTAATTACTGCAAGATCCTTGGGTAGTTTAGTGACTGATGTTTCAATTGTGAATGTGAATCAGTTGGTAGCACTGGCAAATGTTTATTATCACGAACAGGTACCAGGGAACTCTCACTACTTTTAAACTCTTTGGATAAACCCTAGCTCATGACCATTTAACTGGAGCTCTAGACATTCAGAAGACCAGATCATACTGGACATGTAGAAAGCAATACAAAGTACCTACCTTGGAATGAACTATATTTCAGGGTTTTTATTAAGGGCAGGGCACAGGGCAAATTGACCATCTGTGAGGACAAGTTAGCCTGCCTAGTATGGCCACCTAGCGGGAAGTTTTTCTTACAAAGAGGTTCAGTGGAAATAGTTTTGCCCGGCTATATATATAAAAACCAGTCGCCCACCTTCTGAAAACATTAATGAAACCCCTGTAATAATATTATAGGATGATATCATTAAAGTGTCTATGAATTTGAAAAGATTCTCCAGTTCCAGTCCAATACGGACATTTACCAACTTGAATCTTTTTCTAAAAGAATGTTATGTGGGAATGTTTGTGAAAAAGAGTTTCAAAATGCGAGATTGACTTGTAGTCCATGTGTATTTGAGATATACATGGCACTGGAATCAACCTTTTGATCAATGATTGACATTGCATGATGAGCTGATAAAATAACAGTTACATTTGTTAAAGGGGAAGAGTCCAACATAATTTCAGCCCTGCCAAAATGTACTGTGTTGTACATGTATGTAGTTGCTGACAGGATTATACATGAAACAGGCAGGTACAGGGATTTGTCATTAGCTAGGATTTGTGAACTCCAGTATCAAGTTCAGAGCAGAACTGTCTGCTGTCGGCACATTTTGGGGGCAGGGCTGAAAATTATAAACAAGTTATAAGCATGATTTCAATTCCTTCTTCCCACATTAATTACAGTGTATTATACAGCCAGGTAAGCATCACATTATAAAACAATTTGGTGTACAAATACCTTGGGAATAGTTGTATCCTTAGCAGAATCTATCAACCTTTGATCTCCACTTTCTTTCCTTTTTTTAAAAAAAATAAAAAGGATGGTCCTTGAACCTTTAAGTGTGCTTAACTGTGTAGAATTTTTGCGTGATGCTATTTTGATTTCTTTTGCAAGACTATGTCTTCAGCTTACAGAAAAGATTATGCCTTGCTACTTGCAAAGCCACAAATGTACCACTTATTACACCATCCTTTATTGCATTATAAACCAAACCAACTCAGGAACTAACGATTGGTCACTGTCAGTACCAACCTCCCTGCACCCTGGGAGACAGGGTACTCCCTATAATACCCTATGGATGTGGGGAGGCTCCGCCTGAAAGGGTTACCTTTCCCAGGCTCCAGGTACATGTATATTAAAGGATATTAGGGATTTCATAAATTGAGGTATATGATAGGGTATGGAAATCAGAGTATCTTGACTCCCGTCACAACATGAACTTGACAAATAATCCTTTTTGTTTGGTTAACATCTCTTTTGGTAATGCTTGATGTTCTCCTGTAACATTGTTCACTAGCTTCATTCCAAGGGGGGCTTCCTGTGTATGACTTTCTAGATTACACCCCACCCCCCCTACACTGAATCCATACTGTGTATATGACCATGTACCCATGTGCACTCACATAACACAATACTGTGGAAGTGAACTGGTAACTTCTTGATAGAATGATATGACAAAAATAACAAAAGATATCTCTTGTCCCCGAGATTCATTATCAGAAAAGAATCCAAACAATTGGGATGATCTAAAATAATTGAAAACTTGTTTGGATAAAAAAATACATTTCTACAGAAAACAGAAAAACAGAAAGATACACAAAAAGTCATACTCACTTGAGAATCTGTTCAAACTTAGCAGTGTCGTAGTAGGCATGATTCCAGAACAATTTCCCTGTTCCTATCAGAGTATTTTGTTCAAATATATCCATACTGAGCTTTCTATATGTGCTTTCACACTCCTCCAGTGGAACTTTCTTGATGCCGATCAAGAAAGCTAGGATAGCACCAGTTGAAGCACCACAGATTAAGTCAAATAACTCATAAATCTCCTTGTTGCAAAGCTCTTCAATTCTCTTAAGGATTTCAATGGATATCAGACCTCTAACACAGAAAATAATTTAAAGTTACCATGATTACAATATATAGTGAATGACTTCATTAATCACGCTGTTCGCTTGGCAAAAGAAGCCACTATGATCGACCAGTGAAAAAAGAACTTTCAGCGTACGTACAGGTCTTTCACTGTAACACCCTGAAAGCGATGAACGATATGTTTTTGATTTAAAACTTTGCAGCATATTCATGCATACCATTATCAAGAAGCACGGTAAACAACAGAGTTTGGCAGGAGCTTGCAAGCGAAGCTTCCTCAGGGCACATGAAGTTTTGCTATGATGTAGCTTCATGTTTGCTTTACAACAGGCAATTAAATCGTGGGAGAAGTCCAAGCAATGTTACAGTTTACAGTTTTTTAAAGCTCTTGCAAGATGAGTGTCTCAACTAACAATATGAGTCTCGTCTCTTGAGACGAGAGTCTTGTTGAGTCTCATCTCAAGAGGCAAGATTGTCATCTTACAGAGGGTGGTAACTAACTTTTGAGTGGTACTTTACGTATAGGTCTATACCTACACTGTATATCTCACCATGCCAATTTTAGGGTAAGATATAGTCTAGTCTAGGTTAAGTGGCAAAACTCAATGAGATCCAATGAATGCAAGGACATATTTCCAATGCCCAACCTGTCCAGCATGGTCTTAAAAGTCACTACTTACATGCTAGTTCATTGTAGGGATACCCCTCCAGCAGTGAAATTTGCTGGTACACCTTTATACCCTAGAGCCTAGTTGTCCCTAGTGTGGATCCTTTAGGGGTAGGCAGCCCCTTTTTTTAGCCATTTTGGTTAGAAATAGGATATCCATTTCAGCCATTTTGGTCTCAACTAGCATATGGTTTTTGCACTCTAGTCCTGAATTGTTTTTTAGAAAAAGCTACTTTTTCATCATTCTCAATAAAACCACCAACAAAAGCCCTTCACAATGTCTTTAATATTGGTTTGAACTAGGGAACAAATTATAAGGAAGGTCTGAAACAGGGTATTGATTTAATGGTCAGGTCTTCAATAGGGTATTGAATATTTTGGTCAGGCCATAAATAGGGGTGAGAAAATCACAGATTTGGGTCTTAAACAGGGTAAGGATTTCGGGCAGTGGATGAAGCTATCCAGCTATCCAGTAGATCCTAGCAGTGAAAACAAATATTGTGCTATCCACTGGAGAGTGTGTTATTGTTCCTTTGAACACACTGGACCTGGTTGGAGAAAGGGCATTGTGTTATTAAAGAGTATGAAGTTTGACCCCAGAATACAACTCAGTGACATACCCAGGGCTTGAACCCGCATTGTCCAATCCGAAGTCCAGCCTTCTCATTGTTAGGCCACTGCATCTCAATTTACTGATTAAGATTAACCTGCATGTTTCAGCTACATGAATGTTGCCCCTTGTTTACATCATGACCACAAGCTAGATATTTCTCATTTAGCCCTCCTACTTAGTCAATAAGAGCATATTAGACCATTCCATTTACCCCCTCAGAAAAGTAATCTTTTACGCCCTACCAAAAAGAAAAGAATATCTAAGTGTTGACACTCTTCCGCCTTCAGAATTTATAAAAGATCAAAGGCACCGACTCAGTTGCCCCCACAGAAACAACCTTTAAAGACTCTCTCCCCCTCAGATTTCTGCAACCCTCAATAAAGGGAGAAGGGGAGGGTGAAGTTAAAGATAAAAATGGAATGGCCCATTACATGTATTTACCTGGATCCGCCGCCATCAATGGACAACACCTTGATCCCTCTCCCCTTCACGGGGTCCACCCACCCCAACAGAGCCAAAGCTTTCTGACTTTCTTTACGGACCTCCTTATTTCCCTTCTTTCTGATTTCCAGCAGGGTGCTTATCACCTGTTCTCTTATAGCCTGACTTCTGCTGACGCCTTGATAGCGAAGCACGTGGTCGTTAAATTCCTCTAGACGAATCAACCTTGACTGTTCATTCTTGGCCGTTCGAAGAGCTTGGACAAGGGAACGAGTTCGATTCTGTACGCTTGCAACGGTCTTTAATGGCATGTGAGATCCTGGAGCTCCCATCGTTGATGGAAATGTTCTGTGAAAAGCTAAAGTTAATTTTAGCGGAGTTGAAACAGCGCTTCTCGCATGCACAACACGTTTTGTAACTTTTGTTAGAAGAGCCATTGACATCGCCTTGAACTTCACATTTTTACTCTTTTAGTCTGCAAGTCGTAATGCACAGATTGACGCTAAAAGGGTTCCCTGCCAGGTATAAGTGTCCAGCATCGCGATCCTCTGCTTGCAAATTGATCAGTGTCCTAAAATAAAACCCCGAAAGGTGCGTAATTTTTTTGCCCGTTTGTCCGCCATGTTTGATGTGATTGTTCCCAGGCCTTCTTGCGGCTTTTCACAAGAGACTGGCACGACTCTTGTTGACTCCTTTAAACTCGTGTTGGCAAACTCAAGTTGGTGTGTGTGAACGGCACAGATACAGTCGGCAAACACGTTGGCAAACTGTTGGCGATAAATACAACTTGCCTCTATTCTCGCCAACTTTTTCACCAACTTTTTCGTGTTAGTAAACTCGTATCTGACGTGTGAACGATTGGCAAACGTGTGTTGGTAACTGTCAACCAATCAAAACACGCGCTCTATTCACGTGATTTGCGTGACACTTCACAAAATGGCGGACGGACGTGAAGACGAACGTGAGGGAACTTTTCAATTCATCGAGGAAGTTCAAAATTGTCTAGGTCTGTGGGACGTTTCGTCTGGAGCGTATAAAGACATAAAAACAAGCAGAAGAAAATGGAAGAACTAGCGGAGAAACTGGGGTTAAAAGGCGGTAAGTAAAGTTTGTGTTCTAGGGCGATGGAGTTCTGTTTTTGATCAAAGTCGATCTTCAAAAATTACTCTTTTCAATTCAAAGCTCTGTATTCACGACTATATCCACTTTTGTTGAGTGATTTGAATTAGATTGTGATGTGAATTTATAGTGAATTTACAGAGTATCACTATTATAAATCTAAACAAGAGAAATAGTAATTTAACGCGAGTTTGACGTATGAATGCACGAGTTTGCCAACTTTTTGAAGTTTGCCAACACGAGTTTGGCAACTTACGACGTATCTTGGAGGACGAGAAGACTTGGACAATCCATCGCAAGCGGTTATTTAGGTAATTAAAGCATGACAACATCATTTTTTTATGGCGTAGATTTGTATTTGTGCCGTAGGGCAAAGGCTCTTGGAAACACTTGCCGTCCGGTAAATTTATCAATGTTCAAGGGCTTGACCTTGATTTATCTGCTAAGTTAATTACATATTTAACCCACACACGAAAGGCAATCTCATTGTACAGTTAAATCTGATGAAGAAAATCAAGCGAATACTTTTTGAAGGTATTGACTTAGCATTATACTTGACTCAGATTCGGAATACAGCTAAATTTTGCACTTGTTTACTTTACCAATCTTTGAAGCGTATAAAATCGTGCTCAAACAAGTCTATCGAAGGCTGGAATGTGTTATTTTCACAAGACAAGAAGTACTTACAGCACAAAGATGACCTCCGGCAATAAATCACACTCAATAGAAAATATCAATATTGCTGTCTACTTCGACTCAAATATTCTCAGAGCAGCAAAATGTACTTTGAGTGAAATGCTTTGTTGAAAACGATAAGCTCTGAAGCAAAATGATTTTAATTCATTGATGACGGAAGGCAAGATTTAAAAAGCCAGAGCGATTATTTTCTTGTTAGAGTGAAGACATATGCATTTTTTTCTAAAGGATCACACGGAATCGGTGACTAAATTGAACTGGACAAATCTGTTTTTCCTTTCCTTTTTTCGGTGATATTTCGCGAATATTCGAATAATTCTGTGATCTGGAAGTTGAGAGCTTTCTTTATGACAGCCCCCCGCCCCCTCCACTCCCCTAGTATTCCGCTAACGAAAAAGCCATTGAAAAGCTTTCTTGGAAGCATGTAACATAACCGTTACAACTATAAAAGCAAACAAGGTCTCGAGAGCTTTCTTCCTGTAAACAATATTATAAGCACAAGACACAAGAGAATCAGGTTTTCGATTTTAATGACATTTTCAAAGAATACTGTTAAGTCCCAAAATTAAGTGGACTTTAACGTCTTAAAGTTTACGACGTTAATATATTTCTAAAATGGAAAAACCAAACTTAGCAGTTCGTAAGAGACAGAAGTATATTATGGCAGAGAGACACAGACTTGTTTACAACTGCAATGACTTAAACGGTAGTCAATCTAATTCATTGCCGATTTCTATTTTTCGTTGAAAACATTACGTGCTCCTTCAGCAAGCGAAGACGAATTTTTATTTACAAGATTTAGTTCTAATATTTTTGCCCAAAGAAATAAGCGCAAAAGAGTCCAGCCATTGTTAAGTTCAGGGCTTTACAATTGCAGATTTCACCAAGTTGGTTACGTTTTAAATTTGTTAAACGTTGAAGGAATTTAGACTGACAAAGAATTAACTTATAAAAATCACAACCGCTGTTCAAAATGGCGGCCACTGCTTATAAGTTGTAAAACAAATTTGCGGCGTTACGTTTCACCTTTTAAAGAAAATAGTGACTGGAAATAATTATATTTACAAATATATAAGCTTAAATTTCAGTTTCCACGACTGGCGTTTGGTAGTGGTTCGACTGCCATTTTGATAAAAAAAAGTCTTTAAATACTCATCCCGGAGCGTTAAGATAACGCATAATTATTCTCGCGTCGTATTTCTATACATTTTCGCATTTCGTTCCATAAACTTATGATAAACTTGTTTTCCATTCTTTGTCACTCTTTCCTTCGTTGCTTGAAAACAGAAAAAAAAATGTCATAGATAGCTCTTTAAATTGATTAAATTTGTTTCTTATAATAATACTACATCTTTTACTTTATACATAGATACAATTCGGGAATTTTTGCTTAACTTTTTGGCAGTAAATTACAAGCCTTACATAACATAAACAGTAAATCTTAACAACGAACAATGTATTCTCTCGACACTCTCCTTCAAGGCCGTCACGCGACCTTTAACAAGTGTTGCGTAACCGCCTAAGTAACGGCTCCGAAGAAGATTTCGGACAATGTTGAAAAAAGTTAAATAAATGTTTAATAAAAATGTTCGTTTTCCATAACTGCAACAAATAAAAATATTCATAGAAGATTTGAAAATTTAGAACAGAACGGCGGTAAACTAATTTAAAAAGAATCCCCCCTCCCCGTAAAAACTTTCAAGTTTGCAACACAACAGCTATATTAACCGACGTTTGATTTTTTTTAGTGGCTTCATGAGCAACAAACATTGCCGTTTTATCGTTTCTCTAAGAAACAAAACGATCAGGCTGCGTTTTATCCATGACTAAAATGGGAAATTACTTTCAATTGCAGCCTAGAAGCTAAAGAATTCACTACTCCTATCACTGATGGACAATTGCAAAGAAATTTTTCCCATGAAAGTAGAAACTATAATTTTATAAAAAAAATCCAATCTAAAGGAGAGGAATTCGTTGCATCTTTGGCGGTTTTTTGTCTCTCATTCGCTCCCGCCACTTCGAACCGTACTTCCCGCCAAAAACTCGGCACGGGACGAAAAATAACTATTCAGTGCTTTCTCACTAGTTTAGCGTGAAATACCCCACCCAATTGTCGGATATTTCACGATATACAAGCCGAAATTATTACAGAAATTGAATAAGTACGCAACATAAAACAAATAAAACATCAGATAACCTTTTGGCCTCATTGAGGTCAATACTTAAGTTCGACAAGAAAAATTGTCTTTGACGATATGTGTTAAAACGTCACTTTTCACACAGTGGTAACGTGAATCGGACCAACGGGGGACCCGTCGGGGTTTCGTTGAGTTAGATATTCACGAACTGTTGTAAAGTCATCAAACTGCTTCCTGTTCATTTTTCTGTGACTCATCTCAACGATGATATCCCGGCGTCCTTTGCCACTCTCCGAACCGCTGCCCGTGTGCGGGCTCTCGGATTCTTTCAGCTGTTGTAGTTTTTGGATTTTCTTTCGGCGCGCTTCCCGCACTCGTTCTAAGTGTCGTCTCCGGTCCTCTCTCGGCCAGTAACGGCCTTGGTAAACGGTTTGTGTGTCGTCATCAGTTGTCATGCCTTTGCGTTCGTCGGTAATTTTTTGGGCACGGTCGCGCAGAAGTTTATTCCTCGCCTGCCTCGCTGCAGTGGCAGGCCTTTTGCGAACAAAAATCTGACTACCGTCTTTGGACATTCGAACTTTCCATTCAATGTTCTGTTGAGATCCGTTTAGAGATTGATTGTCAGTGAGATTTGACTTCTGTTTGCTACGATGGTCGTGATAATCACCCCTTCCACCGAAACAATCCGACTCGCCAATCAAATTGATGTGTTGAGTCGAGTCCTTGTTCACGGCTCTTATGTAAGACGCACGAATTGTCCTGCTTACGTTGCCTAGTTTACTGTTACGCTTCTGGTCGGAGTGTCGACTGCGATCTCGTTCACCGCGAGATTCATGATTGTCTTTGTGTGAATCTCTGTTCTTTTTCCGTTCTTTACTCCTTTCCTTGTCTCTATCCTTTCTGGGAGGCGATCCTCCATTGTGCGTAGGTGAAAGACTTTTAGTTGGAGATCCACTGTTATGGCGGCGTGTACGACCGTTTTCGGGAGAGCGCTCCTTGTGATTTCGACTAGAGTCTTTCTCGCCCGGTGATGAATTGTCCCGAGATTTCCCAGAGCAGTTTTCTCCCGACCGTATGGGAGAAAACGCTCGGTCCTCCTTACCACGCGTGGAACTACTACTCTTTCGTTCGCGCGTGTTTGAATCGTCCTTTACTAAGCGTTTGTCGCCGTTTTCCTGCGAATTTTTACGAGAGTTTTGCGACGGCCGAGCTTCCTCTACGACGTCGGGTCCGGAGCTTTCGTCATTTTTCGTGCTCTCGTCGGTTCTTCCGACTCCGCTGTCCTTTTCGCATTTGTCGCCGTTCGTTTTCTCGCTGTTCAACGTATCGTTTCCATCTTCGTCTTCTTCTTTGATCACATCAATTCTGAAGCTACTTAGTTCCGCGTCGATTGGATCCACAAAGCCCCAGTCTTGACTTCCTTCACTGCCCAAAAGAGTGGCCCGTACCTAGAAGAAAGGCGAAGGGTTTTAATATAGTTTAATAGGGTAAGGAGTAACTGAGTAAGGAAACATCCCCTTTATATTTCCCAACTGCACTCTGTTTCTCAGACTACGCAAACAGTGTTTACCCGTGGGTTAAAGAATAGCTTTATGGTAGGGGATTTTCCACACCCAATCCCCGATACTCTAAGACTAAGGGCATCCTTACTTGAATTTCAGTGTAACACATTCCTCATTTAATACCAACTGTTCTTTACATTTCACAATAAGCAAATCGGCTTTAGCCCTGGGGTAAGAATTAAGCTGAAGGCAGGTAGGGGCCGACTTCCTTTAAGAAATCTAGGGGATCTCTGCTTGGATTCCCTTAAATCACATTTCCTTCTGATAACAACCACTTTCTGTTTCTTAAACAACTTAAACCAGCTTTAACCTAGGGATAAATACAAGGGGGATGTAGCAAACCCTCAGGGACTTTCCCCTGGGCTTTCGTGGATCTTTTTATCACACTATATGATTGGCCAATAGTCAGACGACAAGCCATTTTTGAAATAATCCCAAAATATTTCTTATTCCTCTTTATGACAGGGAAAGCGACTAAGCGCTGTAAAGTACATTAGTTCAAAACTTGAAAGAGAGATAAACGACTGCTAATGTATAAACCCTAAATTCTCTTAGAAGAAGAAATGCTTGGAAGCTTGTTAAGAAGCTGACCACAATCCTTCTACCGACAAAGGAGAGAGTGTATTTTCAGTTGATTGGATTAAACGCTAAGACAATCTTAAAGCACTTTAAATTGATCAAATTTGCGGAGCAGAACGAAACGAGATACATATAATTTGGATTCTTTTGGATCGCACAGAATCTATCGTCAATTTTATGAGAGATAACGTGATGTGCAATTTTTAAATTAAATGGTACCCTCGGCTGGTAAAAATTACGATTGAATTGGCAATCCTATTAAATAAATTATGGTGTTGGTTTTGGAAATTTTACCTTCTAATCGACCGATGTTCAGCTAGGAATTAAGTCTGGTTAATTCTAAAAAACGGAAATTTCTGTCAATTTTTCGTTATTTTTGTATTAATTTGCCGGCGAATTTTAATGAGATTGACCTTCTTGCAGGGTATGCTGTTTTCAATGCCGCGCTGTGGATCGAGTTTGACTTCAGCAAAAAGATTGTGTTCGTTTTCCGGCTCACTAAATTTTTTGTTGATTATAAGCGTTGATTGATGACCAACTTGGTTCATTTAACACAGCTAGATTTGTGGTTTAATATTTCGTTTTAAAAGGCAACGCAGGAAAGAAACACGATCTGAGGTTTACCGAAAAAATGTAAAACAAGTTTCAACCGGGAGGGTTTAAAATTTAGTAGGCATAATAGAACACCTTAGAATGTTTACAGCCCTCTATTGTCTCGTATTTTTATTCGATCGTTGAACGCGCGGATAGAATTGCGAGAGAACTGGGAGCATCGTATTTTACAGTATAGATCACCTTTTTTCGTGGCGCACCGGCACTCGATTTGGCATCAGTAACCCGCACAAGATCAGCGAAATTCCAGGCAAATGCAAAGTGGATTATTTTGAAAAGAACGAAAACTATGCACAAAAACCGTGAGAAAAAAAATAAAATCAAATAAATCAGTGAAAAAATGCGATACTAATAAACAAACAAAGAAACAAACAGAATGTGCCTTATTGAGGTCGCCTTTCACTGGCAGATATTGCACCTGTGTTCTGTGGGTGTTCTGCTAGACGAAAGATTATCTTCAGCAATGGACCGGAAATAACCTGCTTTACTCTTTATCTTAATCCTGTTAAGAAAATAACGTTTATCGGCGACGCTCCACGTTACAAGAAGACAAAACTACGTCCGATTTTCATTTCCCAGAAAAGTGTCTCGCATTTTGCCCGCGAAGTTGCTGTTTAACTTCAACAAAACATTCATTGTAGAACGTGATATATTCGTGCAATGTGTGGAGGAATTTAAAGAGCAGATCTTCTCTTAGCTATACAAATGGAAGTAAAGCTCTTAGCCTCGCAGCAGGGCCCAAAAGTTTGCGCTCTACAGTGCAATAAGAGATTAGTAAGCTGACTCTAATACTTAGTGATTAACAATTAAGAGATTTTATCCTATTTTGAAATCCATCAACCGAGGATTTTGAATGCAAACGGAATCCAATTTGCTCAAGTATGTGTTAGACAGTTGTATACTCCGAAAAAGCTCTCAGCAAAAAGTGCTTTTGTCAAAAACTGTGCTCTTTCCATGATACAAAGCAGAATTTGTTTTTGTTGGGAAAATCTTAACGCCCCTATCGTTATTTGCATGCAATCCACTCCGCGGCATACAAATATTTTTTACGTCTTAAAACCCAGATACTACTTTTGTTGTTATTTAAGGCAATTACGGATCAAAATCTCTTCGTATTGAAATCGCTTTTATTGATAAGGCGAGCGATTTTTGCTTTAAAGTATACAAATAAACACGCAATGCTCAACTGTTGCGTGACCTGAAGCCATTAAAAGTTTGGAAACCCTTTGAAATCAGCCGCTGTCATCTATCTTTTTCGATGAAGATTACACACATTCCACGGTCTTAGCAGGGGATTAAATAGAAATTGTAATAAATCACTAAGACGTTTTAATACAAAAGATACGTCTAGCCTGCAGTCTGTTTATTCAAAAAGCTCTAAGTTGGTAATACTTCAGTGCTTTTCAATGCCTTGCACATGAAAAGGAAGGTGCTAGAAAAGACACGAGTTTAGTGGAAGTTTTTCCTGGGCTTTCCCTCGCACGCGTGTATCTACACGCCATTCGAAGGTTTTTCTACACGCAAAAGCTTGCATATTTACATTTCGTTCACACGCCTGCTAATGTAACTAAAGAAGTCTACAAAAGGGCGCCGAGTTTTTTAAGTATTAATCTCATTTAAATTGCTACAAGGATTTCAAATAAAAAGGTTACTAGTGCTGGCCTCTTGATTAAGCCGCTGAAATATTGTCAAATAAACATCAAATTAAAAATAACTACCCGCACATATTTTGGTTTCAAGAACCATCGATTTGGCAAAGCTTTTTAAACGAATTGTTAGTAATGGAGAATGTCAGATGAAATCTTTTGTTAACCTTTTCCATTATCAGTTTCTAATTAGAAGCTTCGTGTTTAACTATCTTTTAAGTGCTGTGTTACGAATTCCAGCGCTCTTGAAACTATCTCCCTGTATAAATAAAGTTTATCTGAGGTTTATGCGGCGCAAAACAACACTTCCCAATCCTTTTTTATCAGCTCTAAACTATGTTGGGTACAGAAGGAAATTAGAGATGTCTGCACGAATGTTACTTAAAACATTCTTGATCTGTAGGGCTTTTGTATAACCCACCTTCTATAAATGACTGTTTTGTTTTCATTTGCTATGAGGATTTAGCACCAAAAGGATTTGACACACCCCTTTCTATAATAGCAACTTTACAAGATTTAGGCTCATGGTTTTCAATCCAGCCTAAAAAATGTCATTTTCTGATAACACCGTTATCAGCCCGGTAAATAAGCTAGCAGGGTCACAACGTTACTACTAGCACAACTGCTACTGTTATTTGACTGAATGGCTAAAATATGTCTTTGCTCTGATTTGACATAGTAAATCCAAGCTACTAAAAGATCTTGCAATTAAAGTTACTAGCCTAGGGATCATCTATCCCTGGGTGCACAGAAAAAAATAATCATTTGTACAGACCTCTTGTGCTGGTCTTGCTACAAGAAACTTGATCGTGGAGGTTGATTCGTATACAAGAGGTTCAATATCACTGAGATGCGTCACAGGAACATCGTTGATCTGTGAAAAGAGGCGACAAATGCATCAATATTTGCTGCGAAATTCTTGAACCTTACGATCATCTTGAACTGTGGACCTGCCCAAAACGTTTCCATCGATTTTAAAGGGTTGTGCGCGCATTACCACCTCTATCATAATTTCAGTTGCATTTCTTCAGTGTATTACAACTAGATTGAAATCACCCTTTGTTATAACGGTTCCCGCGCTGAGATTGTGGTAGAACAAAGAAGGTAGAAGAAAATTGAATTCAGGGCAGAGAAAAGAAACTCGATTCTCTCATATTTACCAGTTCAGAAATAAATTAAATTTTTGCGTTAGATGAAGAACGAGGGCGATAAGATTCGTGTTCACGCATCCACCTTACACGCGAGGCGTGCGCGGACAACGCGCACGTTCCACTTGCAATGTGGCGCTGTCACGCGGACAACTTGTCACGCCAGCAGGGGAAAAGCGTTGTGTGACTAGCTAAATTGGCGTCAAGTCATCTCAAAACTAGCGCTTAGGCGTCTAATATCTGCCAGTGATTTGCAAAGTTTTAGACCTATTACAACGGTAACCATACCTTTAAAACTACATCACATAGCGTCAACCTCCCATCAAGGTACGCGACAGAGCCAGGCTCAATCTGCCAAAAAATTTAAACAAAACCATAAATTCCCTATTTGCCAGTCACTTCATGCAAGAAGCAAGTAACTTGATTAAGAACACAACCCCGTTTCCAAGAGATAACGAGCGGAAGAAATATTGCTAAGTAACAAAGATGATGCTAAGACGACGTTTTGCTTGTTTGTTCGCTTGTTTGTTTACGCGAAATGTCGCATACGTTTTAGCGAGAAACGACACTTCCTTGACCCTTTCCTAACCCCGGTTTTAAGTCAAGAGGACATAAGTTACAGTACTCGTTTACACAGTCATCGTTGTCGTTATGTGATTCCATGTTGCCTTAAAGGAGCTCAGTCACGGTATTTTGAGTTATTTTGGCCACATACAAAATTACCTTTAAATGGTAGGAAACCTGAAAATAACAGTTTAATAAGATAGAAAAACACCAAAGAGATTATGATAAACCATAAAGGAACAAGGATGGCTAAGGATGGAGAAGATTGACACGGATAGCAAACGACGAATTTGAAAAATTGAGGCGAAACTTTTCAATATGCGCAAACCGTGACTGAGCCCCTTTAAAGCAAGTTTGTATTTGAATAAACTGACGTTTCAACTAAGTCTTGTGCTAATTCCTGACGACACCCTTTTAAGCGGCCACCTGCCATTTCCCCGAGGGTGGCCGCTTAATAGGGGTTCGACTGTTATATATGAGAAACGTTATTCAAAGACTTTTCAAAGCACGACCTGTTTTATGGCTGGGTAGTCGCATGTGCGGAGTAACGTTACGTTCTCTTTTCCACAGGCTTTCTGCACAAGCTACTTTTTCAAGGAGGACGGAAAATTACAGTTTCAAAACAATGTTGAACGCATTTGTGAGCCATGTGTGCTTTGAATGGTAAGTGGTTTTATATTTTAACTTAAGTATGCCGAATACTCATTTACGGACGTACTCGAAGACTCGACGAAGAATTACCGAGTCTTTCCGAGCAAAACAAAGCACACGGACGTTTCAAAGTTGTCTGCCAAAACGTGATAACCTTTTTCCCAGGATAACAACAAAAGAGATGTTTTTAGCACAGCTGCAAATCACTTCGTGGTTTTGCATTGACTAACAAGATCAAAGTGGCTAGCGGGTACTTTAATCTTTTTTTCCTAACAAGATTTCGCAGTGGGTGGCACAGTATATTTTCAGTAGCTGTACACCCAATGAGATTTGTGTATGGTAGATTTACGCTCACTAACAAGATCACACAGTGAGAATCGAGACTAACAAGATCACACTGGCTGTGTAAATGTGATCCAGAAGTTCGAAAATATGAAGACAGACCCGCTGGAGCCGTTGTAAACAGCAATGTACATTATCATGGCTTAACATTGTCAAAGCCAGAGTCGAAAGTCGTGTCGATTAAACATGAAAATGAGAGCTATTGCGCAGTAAACTTTCATGTGGTACTGTTTATTGCACTGTACAAGGTGGCTCCAACTTTAAGTCTGTATATGAATCCCTAGTGAGTGACCATTCAAATCACAAAGCTGAGTTACGCCAAGATGACAAGTTTCTACTTTGTACCATTCAAATGTTCATACGGTATTATTTAGGCTGCACCAGGAGGCTATAACTTTTAAGCCTGTGGATTTAGCAGTCGAGTGGCACGTCAGCCAGTGTTCGAGTAACAAACACCAAGGCTAGCACTCACCACACTTTACATACAATACTTCAGTTGACGCTTAAAAGTTCATTTTCTTGACCTCGTGCCCTTTTACTATCTTACCTACACTGCAAGGACTCTTCCTTTTGCTCAAGATTCCATGGGGAAAAACGCAAAGAAGAACACAACAGAAGTGAGCGAGTCGTGAGCATGCAAGCGTGACATGCGAAGCCGCGAGTCGCAAGTAGCGTTGGCGTCGGAAAACGGGCGGTCTTCCAACACCCTCGCTACCGGTTTGCTTAGTTCGCTGTCACGCTCGTACGCTTACTTGTTTTGCCTTCTTCCCCACGGACTTTCCAAGCAAAAGGAAAGATTGCTAGCAGTCTATATGTTAGCCAGAGAACCAAAATAACGCACCTCGCAAACATAGACAGTTGCTTCGTCTTCTTCTGCACAACAGAATGTTAATCCTAGATCACAATTTGCTATCCAGAGAGTTATTTCCTGAAAAAGCGCAATGATATCTTCAGTATGAGGAATACCAATAATTACTCAGAAAGGGTACCTTTTAGCCATTGTAGGAATAAGATAAGTATTCGTTTTAAAATGTTGTTTTGGAATTTGAAACAAGAGAACCTAGCGTCCTAGATGGCATCAACACGTGCAAGATCGCAGTTAGCAAAATAAGTGTCGTTAAGTTGACTGTGCGCGTAGACGATAGTTTACATCTCAAACGCGCTCTTAATTGATAATGAACAAGACACTTCCTTCTTGAATCCATTGGAAAGGTAAAGGCTGCATCAATCCTAGTAATCGAGGGACTGCTCTTTGACATTGGTATTCAAACCGGGTTCGTGTAGGCTTCAATAATTAACTCCGGTTCGTTCGTGTAGGCTTCGGCATTCAACTCCGGTTGGAGGAAGATGAAGTAACTACAACTAATTTAGCCCCCTCACCCTTCCTTGGATAGGGTACCAACTTATCATAGGTTATTACAATTCCTCTCCCAAATCCCCGTTAACACTCTGCTAGGTTGACCGAACAACTCGCCATTACCCCATTTATATTCCAGGGTGGAGATAGCAACTGAGAATGTCGTGTGTCCAGGAATCATATCCGGATTCAAACTTGCTGAACCGGAGAAAAGAGCCCCGCCATCTTTCGTAACTGGTCGTCAATGCTGGGGTCCCTCCGGAACGTCGAGCAACATGAGTCCTACTGCTAAACTGAAATTGTTTCCCTGGACTAAGATATCTTGTTTAAACGCAAACCTCTTATGACTACGCTTTTTAAACAAGTCTTAAATATTTATCAAGTGACCCACCTCATATTCATAGTCAAACTCAGGGTCGAAATAAATCTCGTCGGAAACTGCTGTCACGTAAGGCTGACCTTGCAAGTCACAGTTGGAGTTCTCATCAACATCATGAACATAATTCACGTCTTTTACAACGAGCGTGACACGAGGCAGTGTACCTTGCTCGCTGCCAACAATGTTCTCAGAACTCGGCAAACTCTCGCTTGTCGAGCGCAAGTTCTCTACATCGTCCCTACAAAAGGATTCGATTCGGCGGTGGGAGCTTTCCGAACTGCTTGTGCCGTCATCAAGAGACTTCTCGAATGGTATCAGCAAGTCCTGCCTTGGGCTGTACCGGTCGTGAATTCCGCTGTCTGTATCCATGCTCTCGACGTCTTGAACAAGACAAAGGTCCGTCTGGGTGCCAGTAGACGTCACACAAGGCACACAATCCACGATGGCGTCTGAGCACTTTCGTCTCACTAAGATATGCAGCGGTTCCGAAGCTGTTTTAATGACTTCTACAGCTGTGGCGTGGCTGGCCTCCGATAGGTCGATACCGTTCACCTGAAATAGATATCAAAATGCAAAATAAGCGAGAATGATTTACGATTTTCTATTATTTTGAAGTTGTTTGGTTAGAAGGGAGATGATATCGCAGTTGTGGTACCATATGAATTGCATGTTTCCTTGTTTTTGTCACATTTGTCACAACAGGCTAGTTTCGTTATCTCAAGCAGTTTCCTCAAACGGAATTTGAAAGCCATGTTTGCTTTGTAATCGATACTTTTGTCAATTCCGAGCTTCTGGAAGACCCACCCTCTAAATTTTCTTCGTTTCTTAGACGATTTTCGACCACTTATTTATAAACCGGTGACATAAGCATTAACAAAAGAAATCGGAATTCATTTGATGACGAATGTTCTATAGATCTCAAAGCCAGACGATGGTAGTTATAGTAGCCAGCTTTGTAATTCATTCCTCGATTAAAACTCTAGATATGAATTAAGATAGGTGAAGCTTCTATCACTTGTATAATGCACTTTTATCATACGCTAAATCTCCGAACACTGAATTTTAAAAAGCCCAGGGGGAATTCCTTACCCTCTGGCCTTTTAAAAACAAAGTTGCGTTTGAAACACAGTTAAAAAGCTCTACTCCTTATTGCTTTCGTGATTAACAGATAGCTTGCTCTCAGCGTTGATTGTAATGAGTTGCAGCGCGTCGCTTTCTCACGCTAAAACAACATTGAGAATGACACCTTGTCACTGCCGCACGGCATATTTTGGACCACGTCATTTAAAGAACATTACAGTGTCCATCCGATGCCAAGTAATGACAGTCGCGAACCTCCCACCTGTGACGGACAAGTCGATACCAATTACATGAAAACAATACTGACAGAAGGATTTACGATTTGTCTAATGTGTATTTCATTGAGGACACATTAAAATGTCCATCAATTGCCACCTAGTGACAACCGCAGAATGTCAACTTGTGATGGACAAGTCGATTGCTGTTACATGAAATCGCTACCCGCAATTCAAAATTGTTGACAAACGTGATTCACAATTGTGTTTATTCACTGATTGAGAGACAAATATAAAAAGAACTATTTGTTGTCGAGTTATCGGAAATGTTTGCTGACTTCCTCCATATCAACCACTGTTGCCCCGAGGAAGATTGAACTAATTACTACTCACATCAAAGCTTCATGTTGAAAGCACATTTTGAAAATTAGATTTTCTGTACTCTCTGATAACACATGTTAATCACTTGCTGAGGTGGTGGTTTAGACAATGCAAGAGTTTGCCAAGTCGCGTCTGGACAGAGAACAACATCGAGTAAACTTCTGTACAAGCAGACAACTTTATTGGAATCCCATTTGGGATTTTACTAAGTCAAAAACCTTGCTTAGACATTTGAAAACCTCATTGGGCTCTAAAACCAAACGTTAGCGGAGAATGGAGCGATAATATGCGAAGTTTAGAGCAATTAGAGCGCGTTGAATAAGGAAACGCTCGTTACATGGAAAGAAAATATCGACAGTATTTCAGTTAATTACGTTCATTACTCAAAAACCACATCCTGAGTGGGTCGCAATTTCCCACGAAGCTCTCAAAATCCGAACAGATGCTGTGATGCAAACACTGTCCCTGAAGAAACAAAAACCCGTCTCGTTAATAAGGGATTTTTGTTTTCTTGATTACGTTTTGTTTCAATATCGCTTTTCCAGCTGCGGTTGAAGAACGGACTGTGTACGCGGTCCTATTGCTTTGCAAATAGGCATTGCCTTTTACTCGCAAATAGAATACTATTTTCTCCTCTCCGAGTTCGTGTTTTGATCAGTAGAGTACGATAAAGGCAAACATTTTCCACATGTTGTTCGTATCAGTATAGAAACACCGTGACAACGGCTTTTTAATATGAAAAGAATGTACAACCGATAAGCCCTAGCTGATGGGAAAACTTTCACCAGAAGAGCTTCAGGTGGAGCTTATCGCCATTACGTTATCTTCACAATGTTTTCCTTCCAAACCCTTTTCTCAGACAATCATATGTTAAGCCGCTAAGAATAACCCGAGCGTTCAAAAACGAACAAGTACTTTTGCTAAACTCGAGGGAGCGACAGCTAGCTCAACTGGTTTTGTTTAAAGTACAGAAATATTATAACCTCTGTGTTTACATAAACATTAACGAGGCTTAACGTACCCAAATTGCATATCACGGATCGCAATTTCGAGACAAACTCGCTCGGTACTTCGGTACACTCAGATATATAAATCAGGGAAGCGGTAAATCAGTGAAGAGATGGCGTTAGAAAATATTGCGCCACAAAATGTTATTATCTGTATGGTCTAAAATTTTAGCCAAGGGAAGTATAATTGCGCTTCTGGCCAAGGAGTGGTAGGGAAACGAAGTTTCTGGGAAGTCGACCGCGAGCACGACAACTTTAACTTTTGCTTGGAAATGTTATGCACTTTCCTGTTATCGTAAAATATTCCGGCTTTTTGTTGAAGCCAATATCTTCACTGATAACCTAAATAACCTTTCAAAATTGCTCAGGACTAGAGGAAATCGCGAAAACGGTTTGAGGATGTTCACAAATTGATTTTTAGAGACTTTGTGTGCAAAGTGACAAGATTAGTAGAACATGTGGAAAAAAGCAACAAATCTTATAGATATGAAACAATGAATAAAATAATTAAAGTGATATATGGACAAAAATATGGCTTCTTTCACACGAAAACAACAAGATATTGAGCAGACTTGGTAAAGTAAAAATCATTAGAACTAATATTCGGAATTCTGGGTTGTTTTGAACGAATGAAATGCAAAATGTACCTCAATTTTAAATGGTATTGGTTCAAGTTGGATTTAAATTCGCTTACCAGAACGGAACAGACCAATTTTCTGTTTATCTCCGCGCCTACCAGAATCTTCAAACGGATATATTCTGACCATGCAAATAAGACCTTTCCGTGACATTTGAAATTTTATTTTGAAAAGGATATTTCCTCATCGACCACTAACAAGAGCGAGAAAGCGGATAGAGTCGGATTTATGTCAATATTTTGTCTTCTAATTTTGAAAATTAGGATCTCTCGCTAATGCACGCTTCCTACCCTAATTAATATTTTTGCATATATGCGAAAAAAGAACGGAACTTTTCGGAAAAGAATATGTGATTGTATGAAATGCTTATATTGAAACATGGTGGAAACATTCAGTTGCAACAGAAGTTTTCTGTGTTTAAGTATGGTCCATGACGAGCCAAAAATCTGCCACGTTTCTCTATTTATTAATATGTTTTAAATATTTATCATGAAGGTAGCAAAATGGCATTGAAATTCGATGACACTAATAAATACGATTCGTAGCTCGCTTCGCCATATGTTGAATAAGTCAAATTTATTCCACGCTAACGAGAAACTGCGCACAACACAGTATTTTTTTGCACGCCTCAAATATCCCTTGCAAAACAACATTTGCAGAAACTTGAAGTATATTTAAAGGAGGCGAGAAAACCATTTTGTAGAGAAGTTGTCATTAGAGTTGTAAAACAAATAGCAAACAACAAACAAGTTCGTGTTCGGAATTTTTTACCTCAGTTTTCGCGGTCTTTGAAATACATATAGTAGCAGTTTACAGTTTTAGTATTGGTTCGTAAAAACACTTTTAAAGCTGGTTTTATGAGGATATTTTCTATTTCAACGCTGCTAAAAATTGAAACGAAACAGCGGACGCGACAGGGACGCTAAAATGTTTCGTTTTTTTTCGAGGTTCATTAACGTATTTACAGAGACAAACACCTGCAGACCGTCGACATAAATAATATAAAATGGCTCTGTTGTCCGTTCTTTAAAATCCAATTTAGCACACTTAGTTGAAAATTTAACAACTTCTGCCTTTTAAAATCATAACTGCGGGAATGAATTATGAATCAAAAATGACCACGGAATCGACACCGGACTTTTAGTTGCTTGTTAACGAATTGTTCCATCGTAAAATTAACACGTTTTTTGTGACAATCTTTAATCGCTTGTCTGCCAACTCACTTTAAGTAATTTACTGTCAGGGAACGAATTATTCGTTAGCAAAGACACTTATACATCCTTAAATGTCGCCGTTTTGTATTGCTTCGTCCGACAAAGTGATTTTCGTTTCTAATCACTTAATGACCATACGTTTTTCATCGCTCTAAAATTACAGCGAAAGTGCAAGCCATTGTAAATTAAAAGGCTGTAGTATTCCTTTCTCTGGTTTCTATAACAAGATGGTCTGTTGTCAAATCGTTGCAAAAGAAATGGGCATTAGTCACAATTTCAAGAACTAACGTGTTGTTAGTTCCACATTTGTAAACTCCCTAGTTGATTTGACTTCATTTTTAGGTTTATCAATTCTACACGTAGGTATCACATCATTAATACATGATTTAGTGCAGTGTTTTCGCCAAACTTTTCAATTTTAGTCTGTTTATTTGCCTTTTCGATTTGACATTACCCTGTGTTGTCTGACGGTCTTTTTCATAATACATTTGAATTTATCAAAATCCTCTTTGTAAGTTAAATCACATCAGAGTCCAATGATCTAACAGTTTCCTTTGTTTTGTGCTAAAACCACGTAATATTTGTACAAGTCACCTTTTTTCGCGAACAGCAGGAAATTTAAAATTACTCCCAGTATAAAAAACATCTAACATAAAATCTCTCAAAAACAAAAGTTATATCGTACAGGGCTGAATATAATCGCAGTTCAATTTATTATAATCTTTTCTTTTTCCGAAATGATACAGTAAATATTCTTCCATTCGGCCGCTTTTAATTCTCTTTCACGTGTATTCGATGGTAATAAAGCTTGTGATTAAAGAAAACAAGTTGAACGTTTCAAGCGAAGTCAAATATCTTTCGTCAACGCACCGCTAAGTTTTCGCCGACTTTAATCTTCAACGCGAAATCACACAGAGAAACTATAAACAAATGCAGCGATATTTTTTCGCACAAAGCATGTAACAACAATTCATTTGATAAACTTAAGGGATTAACGGTGTATTACAGTTGGAAACAGTCGCTGCTCATAAAAAATTCACAACTCGATTCAAAATGTTACCAACAAAAAAAACATATTCAAATTTCGCTCGAAACCCTTAAATACACTTGTCAAATGAAGAGATGATTAATCTTTTTTCTGACGGAAAATCTTTGATGACTTTTGATAATTGTTTTGAAGTAAGACCTAAGGAAATGGGTTTTCTAGAGTTCGCGCTGATTCAATATCTTCACAAAGCACAAAAATCACCGAAAAATTAAGAATTATACCAAAAAAGAAACACAGACTATTACTTGGCTAGACTTCTTGTAGCCATGAATTCGGCGTCCAAAAAGCTCTTTTAGCGCGAAAGCAATATATCCTGATAAGGCTATAAACAGAATACTTTTGTAGTATTAAACGGGCTCTTTCAGTCTTTGATTGTTGCAGTGTATATTGACGTTTTTAGTATTGATCTAAGATTTATAACCGGCGATATATCAAAAGCACGGAGTTAATTTCAAAAGGTCAGCGATAACCAAGAATTGTTATATCTACCGCGCAACGCTACTAATTCAGCGAAAAATATTTACACTGTGTGTTTCTGTAATGCCTATCATAACATAAGAAGGCCTTCACAGACTCGCAGGAAGTCTATTCAATAGAAAAAGCGAGCGATGATAGATATTTGAAGCTCGATATATTTTACTGAAAGATATGAAATGACAGCACTCAAATTGTCCTATGTCGGTTTGTTGGAATTGTATTTATTGCGGGAAAGTTGAAACATTTTTGAGTAATAAAACATTGTTCTTCTATAGATTTTGTTCGTAAGGAGAACGCAGCGATACCACAGATAGATAAGTCTGCGAATTCACGCTTTCTGTTTTTTTTTTATACAAGTTGGATGTTTGAGATTCCATAGCGCGAAAGCATACTGATTTCTAAACGAGATTTCGTGAAATTTAAGAAAGTGCACTCACTTATGTGTTGCTGAGCAAGAACAGACGTTTCTTCCAGATGAAAGGTACGGGGGAAATATTAAGCGATGCGAGCATTGCGTTGAAGTGCTTGTGTGCTTGAAATCTAAAAAATTAATCCATTACAGTTCTCTTTTTGACCTTAAACCAAAAAAGTTGACAATCTGAAGGATTTCGATCTGTGATCAAACCGGCTGTGTGCGTCGAAGGCAGTTTTCCGATCGAGACAGCGAAAAAAGACTGACAGAAATGAATTAAACATCGCTTCGCGTACGCCTGCCACAAATCGCAAACTGAAGTCTCGCCTATGGCTGCCAAAGCAGTTTATCTTCTATTGTTATCGATCCTGGACTAATATATTGCAAGCCAAAATATACTTTTATATTGTTCGCCTGACAGATCAATTTCCGATAAACGCCTTTTGTGAAGCGCTGCGAGGAACCAAAGCATACCCACATAATATGTCCTTGGTTTTGTGTAATTCATTTGGGTTGCGCAGGTGGGCGAAAAACACACAGAACCAAATTGGAATTTGTGCTTTTCTTATCGCAGTAAGGACTCGCAAATGCTGGAAGGTCGCGTGACAGGACAGTGACTTCCAGCTGAGTGTAAGAGATTGATGTTTGCATGAGGTCTACGTAGCGAAGACATCTTGTTTTCCTACTGTGGTAAAAGCTCTTTGCCAGACAAATACCACAATAATTCAACAGTGAAAGGCCGTGAATTATACATGGACCACGCGGCGAGTGCTCATTGAAATTCAAACGCAAAACAACCCGTAAAAAATAAACAAAAAGTCGTTCTAAAGAAATCCTTTCGAGTTTTCAATTCGATTCGCCACGGGGATGTGATCTTGGCAAGGAATTAAAAATGCCGTGTGCTGCAGGTTTTCCTTTTGGGTATGAACGCATAAGCCGGGAAATCCAGTTCGGTTAAGATAACATGTTCTGAATAAAGCTTAAGTTAAAAGCCAAATTTGTTTACAAGGGGTATATAAAGCTACTAAGAGAGGCTGTTCTTCTATAGCGGAAGCATCTGGTTTTGTTAGTTAGTTTATTAATCCGAAGTTGACAGTCGGAAATCTACAAACACCCTAAGCTAAATTACCATCAATTCTCGGTCAATAAATTCTTTGGAAAGAACTCTGCTGCAATGTTTAGTCGCACAAAAGAACAACAGAGTGCAATAGTGAATTTGAAAAGCAGGTTAACGAGACAAAGGGTAGATTTAATATCTCGCGGTTCGGGGACGCGAGCTGCTTTGATATCAAAAATCAACACAGTGTCATGTCATGTAATAAGATGTCGGCGAGGCTCATCTCGAAGTACGCGCGCAGTGAAAGGAGGCGTGTTTGCGAGAAAATTCCTCGCACTTACCTTCAAAATTTTGTCTTGTATTTTCAAACCGTCTTCCTTCGAGGCCGGGCCGCCGTCTGCGACCTTGGAAACCACAATCCCGCCACCGAGTGAATTACTACTTCCGACCTGATAATGAGAATAAAGGAGAGGTTTAGAGTTCGCAAACTCACACAGGACAAAGAGTCGTAGTCGAGAAGCAGGAATGTTGGTAACTGGATTCTAACATGTCCGCGCGTTTGAACAATACGCGTAGTGAACTCGCGCGACCGGGGGTAGCAGTAAATTTCAAACAGACAAAAGTGCAGCTATTTATTTCACAACATTGGCATCCAGCCGTGTTTATGAGTACATTCTTTCAATGGCTACACAAAACAAAACAAAGAGCAGTTGAATTGAATGGGGGCTTTCCTAAGGGACACTGTCCATCAGTCACTCGCCAGCAAACGAGAGCGCTCCATGTTACTGTGTTAAACGCGATAACTAAATTATGAGAGTTTGATCAGGTTTTAGGTAGGCGCTAATCTTTTTACGCATCTCACACCGCATGCCTGGGCAAGAAGGCTTCCGCGCCACGACTTCATTGTAAAGAAAACACAACAGCAGACGAAAAAATATTAAAAAGCACTTAGATGTATCGCTAAGAACTGGGCCAGTGTCACATACCAGACCAAACGTAAAATTAGATTTGTTTGCGCTAGGCGAACGGAATTCTCGAATAAGTGACAATTTAGAACATTACGCCCGTCTAGGATAACGAATAGATCTTCTAAAATGTTCTACGTACCTCTGTGCCCCCCATGATATTAAAGCCAAGCGATCCACCGTTTACCCGCGTCAGCGTTACTTCGACTTCGATTTCTTCGGCGGCCTGCAGGAGTAGAGAAAAGTCAACGGACTGGCATATGTAATCAAAAGCACATAGAAAACGTATAATATTCACCCGTGTCTGTTTACTTACAACTTAATAAAGTGTCGCTCACCGTGGCTAGGAAAACATTCGGGTGTCGTGGTAATGGCTACATTCGACCGAAATATCTTTCACAGTCCGAGGCGCAATCCATTGTCCGATTAAATCGCGATGCGCCAAGATTCGGGTCAAACATCGACATTTTAGGAACGCGCGCGTGTACCGCTCTCTAAAAACACAGCGCATAGAAGCGCTGGTTGTTGATTTACACCGAGGCTAGCTTTGCCGCTCTGGAGTGTGTCCAGCGATTTTCGATAACTCCAACAGTGCTCACTAATTGATCAAAACGATCGGGGTATTGATCTGGTAAAATCACTGCGCGTTCGTACGTACAAGCCATTCTGCGGTTTATGCCCTAAATCAAACATGTCAGTGCGTACGATGTGCGCTCAATTGGAAAATATAAACCAAACACTGACCCGATTTGACTAATATCACCTACCTGGTCTGCGCGCGGATCATTGTACTTCTGAAATATACCCACTTGTAACCGGTATTCTTTTAATTGCCTTTCGAAGTTTAGCACCTGAACTTGGTAGCTATGAAGTTCATTCTCCAAATTTAAAATTCTGTCCTGATTTGCCTCCTCTCTGCGCGCTATTCTCTCGCAGGCCAACTCTTTTTCCTGCTCCGCCCTAGTTAATTTCATCTGAAGCGAGGCGATCTGAATTTGAAGGGCCTTTATGCAGTCATGTGTAGAGGAGTCTTGGTAGAGCAGCGGAAGGCCGCAGCCACTCTCGCATACTACAACTCTCGCGAATTCGCGACTTTCCGTGGAATTTGAGTTACGTTCCATAATTTTACCTCCGGATGTAAAACCCTTTGCGTAGCGGCATTTTAAAAGATGTGACTGAGTATTCTCTACCAGTAAAATGGCCGGGCAACCTCGACGAAAATTCTCGCATCGAATATTTTGCTTCGCGATGAGACTACTCAATGGTAGTATTTTCTTTAGATCGTCGACACAAATCTGTTCGCATGTGAGAGGACACGATCCGCTCTCGGCTGTCCATTGAATAATACACTGCGCACAGAATACATGGCCACAAGGGGTTGCTAAGGGCTCCTCTAGAACACCAAAACATATACCGCATTTCAAATCGTCGTCCACTGGTTCCAAAAACCTCTCCACGTCAAAACCCATAGTCAGCCCATCGACCGTAAAAAGAAACAACAGAAATGCCAGATAACTCGATACGCTTGGCTCTTTTGAACTTTTGCGACAAAATAGATGGGCGGAGTCAAAATGGAATACGTTAATGACAATAGCTGTCAGATGAATGGCCCGAGCTGATTGGTTCATTGGTCATTCAACATGTTCTTTTCCGGCGAACGAGCCGCTTTTCCGCATATGGCGCGAAATCAAAACGCAAAACACCACAACAGAAGTCACACTGAAACCTGGTGGTTTCAGCGACATACAGTCAATTTTCGCTCAGAAATTCTGCGATTTCGGTCACGTAAAAGCAATCTTTTATACCCACGTGTTCCCCAGAGATGTTTGAATCTTTAAACACCAGCGATCTATTGTTATGTTGATTAACTGCAGTACAGTGAGAATGAAAGTTTTAATCGTGCATGACGGGCAAGCGCAGCTTCACGAAAAAACAGGGTATCACAGTTACTAAAAGAAGCGCCGAAAAATAAAACAAATTTTAAGGACATTAAAAGAGGCGAATTTTTTTAGAGGCATTGTTGTGTGGGTCGATTGTTCCGTAGAGATATTTTACAAAGAATGGTTTAATTTTTGTGCAGCTGTTGCTAATGGTCTATCAAGAGTTGAAGTTTTCGCCGTTCCAAAATAGTGAGCATTAAATTTAGAGTTGACGTGTTTTAGAATCTATTAGCGCAGTCGCCGTTCCTTTTGAAGCTCTAACCGTGAAAGTGATAATTGAAAATAATGACGGTGTAAACCGCTGACACGTACGCCATATAACAAGCTCGAAAATTCGCGTTTGTAATCTTGTTTTAACCGAGGTAAGCTTCTATGGTTTGTATTCAGTCGCAACGCCAAAATCCGGCTAGAAAATGGGATTAAAATAGGCATGCTGTGGAAAAACACTATTTGGCAAGACAAAAGTCCTATTTAACGCGAAACATTTCTCAATGGGTTAATTTAGCCAGTGTTTGGTTAATTCCAGCTAATAATCATTTGCTTCAACTAGTTTAGATTCATAAAGAACTCGCCGACACAATTAGACAAGTTACCGATCTTTTCAGCATTCGCTTAGAGGCCATTTCAGTGTCTCCATTAATATTTTCCTCTCCGAAAGCAGCTGAGACTAGCTGCGCTGAGGCGTAGAAGTAAAAAGACACTTTCCTGGCCTCTGTTAGAAATTTCTCATGTGCTTAAAATCACTTATGAGCCACGTTCTCTTAACTCTTGCCGTGTTTTCGTGCTTAAATATTTTAAACGCGGCATACAGGCAATTCCGTTTGATGTTTAGGCGAGAACAATAATTTCTTTTAACCTCACACAAAAGGGGACGATTGCTTAATCTGTGCATTTGTTTCGCCAAAACGCATCGTTTCAATGGCCCCAATTACCTTTCACGCAAGAGAAAGGGTCGCAAGCGCTTTTTCGCTTCAGGCGCAAGTCAGTATTGGTTCTTTCGGTAAATAAACAAGAGCTGTATTGAATGAGCAGGCGATAATTTATGCTGTAGCGGAAAAAGAGAGTCACTAAACGCGAGTCACAGCTCATAGTTTATTGCTTTTCGTTTAATAAGACCCGCGTAACAATCAAATCCGCCAAAGTTCCGCAATTAAGCTGAAAAGAAAGTACAAAATACAACCCATTATCTTCGTATGTTGACCAAAACTAATTTTCGGAACAAAAATAAATGTTTACCGACAAGTTAGTATCGACTTCCAATGGCAAATTTAGCCCACTTTGCTGCAATTAGCAATGCTTAGCCAGTCGAAGAACTTGTTTTTTCTCTACTGGCGTATTCTTGTCAAGGATAATCCTCGAGATTTGAACAAGTCGACAATAGATAGGCTAGTCTCAAATCACACAAGAATTTCCGGAAATCAGAGTCTTTGAAACTAGGTTTGTTTTGGAAGGAGATCGCGTGGAATCCATGCGATTTTTGGCATTTTCAACACGAAAATAAGCGTGCGTCAGAACATTAAATTTAAAGGTTGTAAACGCCTTATCGTTAATGACTAAATCTTCTTGTACAAAAATTGTAGACTAATATGCGGCTTTTTCACAGTTGTAGGTCTGATTCTTCACAGATAACAGCAGTGTTTCCCGCATTGGGAAGGAAATATCGGATGAGAAAAGTTTATTTAACGAAGAGAAAACATAATCCACTTTAATTTTGCCTCGGACATAGTTTGGTCAAAACGCTTCCTCACAATAGACCATCCGCGCCTACGCGCAAAACTTTAAGGAAGCTATTTAGGGAGTCGCCGGAAAATCAAAACAAAACACGTCTACGATGAAGTTTGCATTTATGTTTGGCGTTTTTTATGCGAAGGCATAAGTAGTGAAACATTGCTAAACGTGCCTCGAAAAATCACGCGATAGATTCGTGGTTGATACTTATTCGAGACAGAATTGACAATGTTTGACTGGTAGGCGTGATACACGGCTCAAAATAGTCTAAGAACTCCATACGGGTATGGAAACCGGGGGAAACAAGGTCAGCGGGAATCTTCTTTGGCAAAAGCCGGCTTAAAATACAGGTAGCTTGTGGTTCAGTTACAAAGTGCACTTAAAAGGTTTTCTTTTTCAGTGAAACGAATATGTCATCCAGATCGGAATCTTGTTTTGATTTATTTTTTCAGAAATATAAAATACGAGGAAGTATGATGTTATTAAAATACCTCGTTACTCACATCCAATGCGAGGCAACCGAGCGGTTGTTGTTTGCCATATTGATTCTGCTTGTGGATCATAGCACTGAATTGTTGTTTTCCAAACTAATTATGCAATACATCTTGTATTGCTTAATTGCACATCTGTGTAATTAAGCAACACTTCTTTTTCAGCTCGGAAATTTCCCATGTTTTGAGACGGGATTGAATGTTGACGGTGTGTTTTGTGCCTGATGGTTATCTGTTGTGTTAATTCCACATTTGTCTCCGTTTGCAAAACGCACAAACGTTTAAATTCGCAGCAAAGCCATTTGCAGTGATCTGTGTCACCGGAACTTCGTCGAAACGAAACCTTTAAAATCCAACGAGGTCTTTTTTGAAACATATATAAAGTGAGGATAGCTTTCTAACTCTACGCGTGAAAATACTATTAAGGCCTGGCTTGGTAGGGGGCAGAGCTCAAAAATTTGTATTACTGATAAGGCACCCGAGGTGATGAAACCTCTTTTTGCTGCCTTCCAGAACTGGTATATGAGCACTGAGTTTGTACGCTCCAATAAACGCGAATATAAACAAATAAAACACATTTCCTCAGTCTACCCGAAGATTCTCAGGCAGTATTTTAATTTCTTTTGTTTCGATTTTTTTCTATTCTTGGAAGAAAGCTTACGAGTTTGGCTCCATACATCATAAAGTGAAATATTGCATAATGATTTGGAGATACGCACCTCAATCGCCCGAACCAGATTTCTCCCAGTCTAGCAAGTGCTTAGTACCCCCTAGTGTTTGTAGGTAATTAATGAAGCTTCAAGACAAATCTGTCTTTTTTATCCCTTCTTATCAAGAATTCATATTTGGGAGAGGCTAGACAATCTAATGCTTTCTACGAATCGAGACAACAATTTGCCCTGCCGCTGGCGATTTCAAGGCGGCATTGTCGCTAGCGAAATGACACAATTTGCCGACCGATCCTTCTCACTGAAATTGTTTTCTCTCTTGTGGTCTTAGTTGCTATGACAATTTGTTCGCGAAAGGAGCCATTTAGATTAAAATTTTGACCGATCGATCGACCTTTTGCGGTTGCAA
This sequence comes from Orbicella franksi, assembly GCF_964199315.1. NCBI lineage: Eukaryota > Metazoa > Cnidaria > Anthozoa > Scleractinia > Merulinidae > Orbicella > Orbicella franksi. The sequence continues at coordinate 21,339,815 of NC_138155.1, read as the reverse complement.
ATTGAAAACAAGAATTTGGGTCAAATCCAGCAATTTTCCAACCTTACATAAAATTTCACTCAATTTCTGGATTTAAAGAAAGGCCAATTGATGTGATTTTATACAGCCCAGGTCTAAACCTGATGGTGTTGATGAGGCATTCGTTTGCTCTTTTTCTGAAGGTAGAATTCTTCTCGTTGAAAAGTCATTTCGCAATTAGATTCAGCTGGTTTTGGAGATCAGAGAGACCGAGAAAACAACAAAGGAGTTATTGATTTATATTAACTTATCTTTCGATCAGTATGTCTTCATCACTAGCTAATTTCCTGATTGCAAATGGCTCATACTGAGAGACAAAGAAAGCCTCGCTGTTTTGAACAAAAATAAACCCTTGCAAAACTTGTTTGTACAACCTGCCACGAACGTATCTTTTACATTAGCTGGCGAAACGATTAACTTGGTCTAGGACCGTGTTAAACGATCCCGACCGAAAGAGTGTTTGCTCAACATCAAAACCACTTCTTTTATGGAACGGAAATGAAATCTAAATAAACTGACGCTTCGACAATAGGATCGGCCGAAAACAACACACAGCCGCCAACAAACACAGCTTTAAAACTTTCCGAATCGAAACATTGTTCCGTAATTTCATTGTGACCAGGTAGATGGAAGACTCGATCACTGCCTGGTGTTAATTGCTTCTTTTCGCGAGGATTAGCGCGTTGACACCTCCTTTAGTTAAAAAGTGAAGCGGCCTTACGCCATGTTCTTTTTAAAGAAAACTGTGGCAAAGCCGAAATAATCTTCTTAATTGCAACTTGGATCTGTAGGCGTAGTTAAGCGACACTTGCCAACGATAAAAATTACCATACTAAAAGGCGGCCATCCCAAGAAAACTGCAATGATGGGAAACCATTTAAAAGCCTCAAATCACCAGGAACCCAATTCAATGCCCCCTTTTGCTTTCGAATTTATTGAAAATGTTACAAGCCTTTTTCCGCTGAGAACTGGTAAGCGCAAGCTGATAGAACCTTTAACCTTTTCTAAGACGAGTAAACAACCTTTTCCCGGGATACTTTGGCGGGAAAAAAATTATGCGCCTTTCTCATTAGAAAACCGAGCAAAATATACTTTGACGCTTATTAATTTTTATCTATTATTGTAACATTTTTGAAATCAAATTCTTCCTTTTAAGTCTTTCCTTTGTGTCAACGGCATCGTACAAGCAAGAAATATAATGAGTTCGGCAAACACTGCAAATATAATTGCCGAGTTTTAAATTTAAAGCTCACCGCCTATTGTTCTCTTATAGTAATTTTAACGAGATTAAAAAAATAAATATACGTGGAAAAAAATACAGAAAATACAGCTGATAAGCGTTTTTTTTATTCACACTTTCTACCAGCAAAAACTGTACATTTCTACTTTCGGGAACTGTTCTTAAACTAAACACGCTTGAAGACGAAATAAATAAGCTAAGATGTACTAAAATTTTCGGCATTGCCTTCGTTCCTGCGAATGGACTTGTTTTGATTTTAATTAACGTGAAGAGTCCACTTTAAAATCGGCACCCTGACATGGAGAAAAGAACTGCGTCGGGATTTTTTTTTCTCGCCTTCCCATAAGTACCAAGAGTAGAACTTACACTCTGTCTTATTAATTCACGTCAATTCATTTTGGCAAGCTGCGCTACACTAATCTATTTTTTTTCCCGTAACTGTAACTATAGAACTAATAAATTATTTCCTATTTACGATGCAAAACTCCGAGATATTACTATTAAAATTTCACGGTAAGAAAATATTGCGTTTATCTCGGATTACGATAAAAATATTTTTTCCTCGTATATCTAAAAACTAACTATCGGCCTCTTAATTAAGAAAAACCTACGGCTAAAAATAGTTTAAAAATGCCAAAAGCGTAGCTTGCTATACGTTAGAGTAACTGTACAAAGTTATCGGATTTTTAAAACCCGACATTAAGAAGCAAAAATATTTGCTGTTCATGAAAAAAGATTCATTATATAGAAGTACATGACATTTAAAGGTTAAAACAAGTACATTTTTTGAGTTACACTTTGATATTTTAAATACAAAACATCTACTTGTGTTAAGTGGAAGAGAAGAAATAGGAAGGAAAGATATCTTCCTTGACTACACTTGTCCTAACATGAGGCTTTGGTCGTTAAAACTCTGCAAAACATAAACACAACACAAAAATTGTTAGCTGTAAGATTTTAAAGAAGCTACTTGAAGCGATATTTTTTCTTGTATTCAACATTCGCGACGCATTTTTTTGATGTAATTAGGAGAATGCTAATTTTAAACGTCGAAGTTTTTCTCTCTTCAAAATGTTAAATTCAAAGTTCCTTGCTAGTACCATTTTTCTCTAATCAATCATTATTCCAAAAGGCTAGTTTCAAAGACTTCCAAAACAAGCTATCCCATAAGCTGTCCGAAACATGAAAAAGTAATTATATTAAAAAATAAGTAAATAAAAAAATAGATAAAAATATTCATGAATTGTGTTCGCTAGAATCCAAAGAAGTTTTATCAGATCAGATCAGAACAGTTAGACAGGTAGACGCCAAATAAGGTAAAAAAAATAGCCTATGCCATGTTTCTTTGTTATTTCAGAGTTTTAAAACAAGATTACTTTGTGCCAAACAATAGCCACTTAAAAACCGCGTTCCCAGTTTCTAATTTTACTTTCACGATCAGACAAATTTGGTCGTCACTTTAAAATAGAAAGGTGAAGCAAGCCAAGATTAGGTTAATTCTTTTTCACACTCGCTCACCGCAACAATTCGGAGCTGGTGAAGGGAAACGAAGTCGCGACAGCGAAATGTTTTGGATGTTTTGCTCAAGTAGCATGTAATGACCGAGAAGAAATTTCAATTGTTCACTGGGAAATATTTGTGAAGTCTTCTGAAGTACACTTGTAAACATAAAAAGTTCTTACTCGTTTTCAACCCAACCCAAAAGCAAATTAGCAACTCTGGATAAAGCCGCACCAATAAAATTGCTGTATAAAACATTCCTTTGATTTAAACAAGCACTTAATCTAATGACCACTTGCACAGAAAAAACAGACGCCCAATATAAATGACTAGAATTTACCGCAGCTTTGATAAACGACCGGGAAACGTAGGTCATGACGTGAGCATGCGTTCAACTTGCATAAATCAAACTTTGAGAGGAAACGAAAGGGCTTAAACGTAAGAAGATTACAAAAGTTCAAGCCTTGACAAGCTAAAAACAAATAGCCAAAGGAATCCATCGCGTACGTGGAATCTTGTCAATTTTGCCAATTCAGGTGAACTAGCAAATAACAGAACTCAAAGCGAAGCAAACCTTAAGAGAATCTCAACTCGAAAGTTTAACCTCTGTCGTAATTTCACAATTTTCGAGTGATTTTACGGCTCAGCTAAGCATATCGCTAACAACATGCGAGCTGACAAAAATAAGTCGAAGGATTTCAAATTAGGAAAGATTAACTTGGTATGTAGTTACAAATCTCGTGATCATTAAAAAATAAGTCGTTTAAAAAAAAATCCAAAGACGTGTGTCATACCATTTTACGAACGAGCTGGAACAATGAAGAATTGGACAGAGAATTTTAAAAGGGAAAAGCTTACCCTAGTACGTAATTCTAAAGCTCCTGATCATAAAAGCTAAGCAAGTTACGCGAAACATTCCTTCAGGTAAACAGGACGAGAAAAATTGTTATTAGGCGATAGGGTATCTAGAACATCTCCTAAATCCCTTCCACTTCACGTAAAATTTAGGAGTTTACAATAGTTAGCGTGTTTACAAAGGCACTTGCTCAGGCAAACGTGAACGAAGAGGAATTTTACATGGGATTAATCAAAAACGTCATTGGAAAAACGAAAATAAATCGAAGGGGGGGGGGGGGAGGGGAGGGAAAAGAGACAGTGCAATTCTGAACACCTCACATCAAAAGCTAACCCTTCTATATCCGGCATCAAAACAATTCGTAATTTTTTTTCCTTCTCCGAACATCAGTAGTCAAAAAGACAAGAGATGGTAACAAAGGTAATCGTCAAATAAAGGTTATTCTTTGAATGTGTCAAAGAATTCTCAGAGGACCTTCAGAGAAAGGTTTCCCATTATGTAAGGAACACTTGAGTTTTTCAGTCGAACACACGAGATCAGCTCGTGCAAGACACAAGTACCAACTTTTCAAAGGGCAACCGCCATCATTAACTCCTAAATGGCGCGCTGAGATCATTAAGTCTCACAAATTTTCAAACGTTTTTCTTAGTACCTTTGGGATAATGTGGTCAGCAACATCTAGTCGACGAATTTTTGTAGTTTCATTAAAAAAAAATTTCCCAAAAAAGCCATGTCAGCCTGAAGATGTATTGAACCTTTGAAGTGAAACGAAACTGACTGATAAATCAAGGACCTTAGTGCAGTTACTGATCATGCGATCTGTTCTCTAACACTACTCATCCGTGACCCTATGCTTTATCAGCCATTATCTTGTAAGCTTTAATTTCTACCCTGCCGCTGCTAAACGAAGCAGAAAAAGGCGCAACTTGGATTAAAAATAGCACTGCCTTAATTGTAGACAAAAATTTCTCACCCACCTCGCGCTGTTCTCAGACTTGGGAATCTTGAAAGCTGGCAAGGGACAAAGAAAGATGGCTTTAATCCACTTGTTATAAGTCAGACAAAGTAGCGGGCTTGTTAATATGGATTTAGCCACCAAAACTGCATTTAGGATCGACTGCAGTTATTAATAGTTTCATGGTTGTGATGGCACGCAAAAGGTTTTTGTGCACAACTCAATTAACCTCGGTGGGAACACAACGGCACTGCCAAGTACATGTTTACAAATTCCACAGAAAGGCTGATTTTGAAACCCCCACCGACAGAGAACTACATGTACTTGTGAACAGGGATTTATTAAAAGCGTTAGTTAAATTAGATTCTGCAGGTAGAGGCAGGCACGGCACGGAGTCAGGCCGGGGAGCTATAGTTTATAAATCGATTCTCTATTAAATCTCGATGACAAGTAAACAAGCTGTGAAAGGAAGGAAACGTATAAGAATATTCCATTTAACTAATTAGCACGAGCTTTACACAACAGAGACTGTGTTTTATATCGTTCGGCACCAGCCATGATTGCTATTCTTTCACACAGTTATCACCTCTCCTGGACTTCGCAGCGGGGACGGAACACCCGTCAAGCTCCCTGGAAAGAGCTCGAGGCCCACAGCGTACACAAAATAGCAAACACTCTTTGCAGAGGCCCGCTACAGGGAGCACTAACTTCAGAAACAAACACGCTTATTGTCTAGATAATTTAAGACACCTTAACAAAGGAAAGTGCTAATTAAGGTTAATGAAGCGAGACTTCGAAGCCTTCTGGCGAGAAACCCGCCGTTGGCGCACAGTTTTTCACGTACAGAAACTTGTAAACATGATAAGATCTTGTACACAAGAACAAAAGCGCAACAGGATGCCAAAACATGCTCCCACGAAGGCCCCCTACATCGAGAGACCCCAGTGAGGTTGACAGAATTGCGCAGCTGCAATAAGCAGCTGGCTTGTTTGGGTTCTGCTAATTGCCCCAGGACTGCACAGACTTATTAAACAAACATCGTACTTAGCAAGCACTTCAAAATTGCCTAAAAAGCCCAAATGACAAAGCATTTTCTTAGAGCGCGGAACAAACCTCACACAGAATCTTAAGTATCGTGTTGTAAAGTTTTAAGATACGTTTGAATTCTGCAATCTCGAGCCCTGAAGGGACACGAAAAAAAGTTGGAGATACTGGGAGTTCAAGATAGTCGATAGAAAATGACTGAAAAGTATATTCAAGGGAAAGTAATTTGAGTTCGAGATTAGAGAGGTTTTACTGCAAAATGGTTAGAAGCCATCGTCTCTGGATAACAGTCAACAGTTTGAAATTATTTGCATAAAACGATAACACGCAATGCCAGCAGCGTTTTGTATTTAGGAGAACCCCACCAACAAACGCAAAAAAAGTACGTCTATTAAAATTTCTACCTCCCAAGAGACCAAAATTACAAATTTAATACGAGCTATGAAATTTCCACGTGGGACTGTTTGGAAAGAAAACTGCGTCACACGAAGGCACTGTTAGAAAGTTTCCATTTCAATGGTTTCTCTGTAGGGTTTCATCCACAGGATTAACATTTGAAACCACAATGCCTGACTCAAGCTTTGAAACTAGCAGGAAAAACTTAGACAAGCTGATCTTCAGTCCGGATATTACCTTCGTGACAAAGCCACTGGTTTCGACAACAGTCTGTAAACAATTATCGCTTAATGGTGTTAACGGTCACGTAAAGATCTCGTTGTTAGCAGGAGTTTCCGTCTTTTAGTGTTTAATAATTTAATTCCTATCACGAAACAGGGAACAATTTTAAACACCTCTGCAAACAACAGGAACAGACTGCACTCCTCCATTGTCAAGTCAGGCACGTAGGTTGGAAGTGTGTACAGCTTAAGAGGCTTAATCAGTTTTTAGACGCGAGCACTCAAACACAATCGCAAAACAGTGCCAGTAAAATTGATAATGGAGTCTGCTAATCACACGTTTCCGGTTTGCAATTTAGCAAGTAGTTTATATTGCTGTTAGCACGATCCCTCTTAAAAACTGCGGAGTGCAAAATTGTCAAGAAAAAAGAAAAGAAAATCATTTTTAAAGTCGACAAACAGATCACCACATGAAAGTACTGCTCAATAGCTTTCATTTGAATGGTCACACACTAGGGTTTCATCCACACACTCAAAGGTTAAGCCATGATAAACAGTACCAAATGGAAGCACTGCTCAAAAGCTTTCATTTGAATGGTCACACACTAGGGTTTCATCCACAGACTTAAAAGTTAGAACCACCTTAAACAGCATAATAAGCAGTACCAAATGAACGTCCTGCTAAATAGCTTTCATTTAAATGTTTATAGCCTAGGATATCTTAAGCAGAGTCGAAGTTTGAACTACAAATTTGGTGGTACGAGTGAAAACTCATTATAAATGGACTCCTGAGTACTGACAATTAAGCCAAATAGCCTTGGTATGCAGTAGTAAAAGAAAAGTCTTCATATGCATAAGACTCTTTCTCGGCAACTTTGTTTCAAACATTTCATTCTTCTCGGCCAGTCAAAGAGCGTCCTACAGCACGTGTAATTTCATCGGCACCAGTCCCACCCCTCCAAGACTAACTCGGATTTTGATTTGTCCACCGAGCAGTGGGAAACCAACAAAGATAAGATGTTGAAAATGAAATAGGAAACACACTTAATTTTTCCATGCATTTTAAGAGTTAGAGACGGACTGAGGTCTGGAGGAACGAAAAAATCCTAAGAAAATACTTGTTATTTCTCTGGGTTATTACTACAAAGCTGGTTTGATTTCTGTAAATCGTTTAAACAAACACTATTGAAGCCCCTCATAAACGGTTTTCACTTCCCTTACAAAAGTAACCCATTTAAAAACGTTAAAGACAGTCGACTCTAAGCCAATCACATCGCGCAATGTTTACCGCCTATTTTCTAAAACAAGTGATAATCAACATGAATACTTACTCTGTGGCATCGCCCACTTTCACTCTGTATTCCTCCCCGCCGATCTGTACTAAGGTTTCTTTCTTCTTCGAACTCTTCTTTCTAAACCTTCGCTTCTTCTCCTTGTAATCTCCCGATCCCGAACTAGCGCGGGACCGTGGCCTGTCTCGACGGTGTCGATGCTTGTCCCTGTGGTGGTGATGATGGTGATGATCGGAGGAGCTACGGACGCAAAAAGTGATTGAGTCAAACCTTGAGTCGATTGAAGTGGTTTTAACTTTTAAGTCTGTGGATGAAACCCTAGTGTGTGACAATCCAAATGAAAGCTATTGAGCAGTACTTTCGTTTGGTACTGTTTATTATGCTATACAAGGTGGTTCTAACTTTTAAGTATGTGGTGGAAACCCTAGAGTGTGACCATCCAAATGAAAGCTATTGAGCAGTACTTTCGTTTGGTACTGTTTATTATGCTATACAAGGTGGTTCTAACTTTTAAGTGTGTGGATGAAACCCTAGTGTGTGACCATTCAAATGAAAGCTATCAAAAAGTACTTTCATGCAGTACTGTTTATTTTGCCGTACCAGGTGGTTCTATTTTTCAAACGTGTGGATGAAACTCTAGTGAGTGACCATTCAAATTTACGCTATCGAGTATTACTTTTTTCTGGTGCAGCCGTTTATTATGCCGCACAAGTTGGTTTTAGCTTTCTCGACATTTTGCATAATGGACTTGGATTGTTTGCTTTACAATGTTCAAGAAACAACTACCACTGAAACACCAACGTTCCTTGCTCCTCGCACCAAGCCTCTCTCGCCGCCGTTTTTTCGCGCTGCGCCCCAACTAACTGAACGCCAAGAAGAGACTACTTGTGGCGTGTTATGCTCAGTTGTGCTACTTGCAGTGAAAAGACAAGTCCTTTAAGACTTACCTGAGTGCTTTATCAGGTGAATCATCGTCAATGTGCTCTTCCATAACAGGAATAGGAATAGGATTCTTGGGTTTCTTCAGTGCAGACTTCAAAGGTTTCTTCTTCAAACTGCTATCTACAGACGGGGTGTCTGAGGTGGCAGCCGAGCCGGACACACCCTTGTCTCGTATGATCTCGGGGACAGCTTTGAACGAGGGATGGTCCTTCTTGCGCTCGAGTGTGGGTATTTCTTCGTCTCCGGTGTCAGAAGAATCCGAGTCCCCTTCGGGTTCCCTGGGAGGCTCCTCCTCTGGGGTCGTTTCTGCGCAACAGAATGAGTTGAGAGGTTAGTAATGAATGTAAGGAGCCACCATGGACACGGATGGCCACGATGATCAAAACTTAAAGGTGGTCAAGAGTTGGGGGGTGGGGAGTACAGATGGACCATTTCCTTTTCTTGCTCAAAAAGGAAAGGTGAGGACGAAACAAAGGTCGAATATGTCTAGTTCGAATAGGGAGATCACCGTCAGTCCCCCCTCCTTCTGCCCCTTCCTCTCGTCTCCTTCCTTTCTCCTTCTACCCCTTCCTCTCGTCCCCTTCCCTACATCTTGAAGTACCTTTATAGCTTCCAGCGTTAACTTCTCGAAATAAGGTGTGGTTTAACCTGTCGAATGTACAGAACACATGTCTAATGGCTTGTGCTCGTTAGAACTTGCGCAACATTCTCGCTCACTAGCCTCAGAAGCTGGCCAAGGAACGTCAGGCTAAGAGAACTTTTCTAGCTAAACAAACTTACCCATTGGTGTGCTGTGCATGGGTCCGTCCGAAGCGTAAAAAGGAGCTGTGAACACAAGAATATTGACGGAGTAAGGAAATGGATTCCTTCACATTCAACACATGAGAGCGGCTACAAAAGGTCAATATACGAAATGCAAATATCTGATGAAAGACGCGTGTTTCCAAATTACGACTTGAAAGGAAATTGACAGGCTTCTAGTTGAGTCTCTTGTGCTCCCCTGATGTAGCACAATTGTAGAGTGCGCACAGAATTACGCTGACAAAATTCGTGGAGTTTCTACGGACTTCCTCGTGACCGAGACAGAACTACAGTGTATATGACCTTCAGCACGGAGAACTAGAGACAAGATTTGTCGCTTGCAGTGAAGCGTAAACGCTGCTAAAAAAAAGGGTCTGAGGATTTTTGAATTCCAGTATCCTAAGTTTAATTCCAAGGTTTTTCTATGAAGGCTAGTAGCAACTAATAAAATCATAAAGCGTTTTGAGATTGCTGCTGTTTCTAGCTAGCGAGATGAACTCTGTTAACAAAGTTTGGATTTGACAATATACACAACAAGTTATCCCCTATCGCAAACCTTTTCTCCGTTTCTTCTTTGGAGTTTTACCCTTTGGCCATCCATTTTCACTCGGAGCTAAGAATAAAAAGAAGGGGGAAACTATTAGAAAATTATAGAAACCTGTAATAAGAAAATTATAATGAAAGGAACGACGCAAAATGTATATTTCACTAGTTGCCATGGAAGCTCAGGCGACCTGCCAGTTGCTAGGTAACCTCTTAGCAGTAAGACTGGGGGCTCGAAAGGGTTCTTAGGAACGATGGCGTCGACCGAACACTCAACGACAAATTGAGAAATGGAAACTATTTATACAGGTTGTCGTTAGTGTAACGAAAGAAGACAAAAACAAACAGACTAAGAGCAAGGAATATTGAAAAGTACCTTGTTCGTCATCAGAATCGGATGAATCTGAAGGAATGCCAGGTGAAGATGGCCGCTCTTCTTCCTCCTCAGATGAAGATTCTGGCTGAGTCGTGCTCACCTCTATAAAAAAAAACAAATACGAAGGTCATGGATGAAAGAACGAACGAATAAACAAACGCACGGACGAACAAACGAACGAACGAACGAACGAACGAACGAACGAACGTACGTACGGACGAACCAACGCACGGACGAACCAACGAACCAACGAACCAACGAACCAAGGAACAAACGAACAAACGAACAAACGAACAAGCGAACAAACGAACAAACGAACAGACGAACAGACGAACAGACGAACAGACGAACAGACGAACAGACGAACAGACGAACAGACGAACAGACGAACAGACGAACAGACGAACAGACGAACAGACGAACAGACGAACAGACGAACAAACGAACAAACGAACAAACGAAAGAACGAAGAAACGAAAAACGAGCAAATGAACAACAGCACTAACACTGTTTTCAAGTTTTACCTGACTTGTCTGTTTGCTCCCACATTTTTCTTGCCAGTTCTGAGGAAGAAGTAATAAGGAAAATTCAAAAGTTGAAATCTGAAGAGCATTCCCGCATAAAAGTACAGTTAAGGCTTACTTTGCCAATATGTACAATGTAGGAATAAACGTGATTAAAAGACAACTTGACAAGTCAGCATGCTGACTGAAAATCTTACCAAGTTCAGGATTATCTGGATATTTGGCCTTCGGTAATACGCCATCTAAAAACAAAAGAACAAGAACAGGAGAAGACTATTACTAGAGGTCGTTCAAACTAGTTGAGCGTAGACGAACAGCTTCCCTAAACAACAGTACTGAGAGATTATAAGAATTTTGATCTACCACCAAATTCTCCACACTCACATTCAAAGAAATGTATAGTAATTAGAAAAGAGAATTAATATTTCAATCACGCACCTGGGACACTGCTGTCTTCATCGCCTAACGTCTCGCTGGCATCAGTGGTGGTGAAGCGACTTGTAACACTGCTGCGGAACCCACTGCTAGATGGCTCTGTGGTAGAGGTGCTGGTCGCGTTACCTTCGTCGTCGAAGTCGTAGGGGCTACGGAGCGGCGCCATCTCGCCAGGGTGGTAGGAACGTTTCTGAAGTGGAACAAAACGTTTTAAATTTGCAGAAATCAAAATTGAAGGGTAAAAGAAGTGAGGGAGTTGGCTTGCCTGGAATGAGGCGAGAAAGTGGAGAAGGGAAATTATAATGTGACACTGAAAAAGAAGGGATCTGAAGAAGGGAGGGGAATGAATCGGAGTAATCTGTGGAGGGGTGAGAATAAGACATAGAGAAAGGGATAAAGAAAAGGGATGAAAAAGTAAGCAAATGAAGGAAGAAACCAGGAAGGGCGGAAAAGAGGACAATGAAGGGTGAAAAGTGGAAGCGGGAAGCACGAGAGTGCGGAAGAGAGAAGGATGAATTTGTAAGAAAGACGATAAAAGTATGGCCATGGATGGTTTAAAAAAGAGACAAAGAAATGGGATGGAAGTTTAAGAGGGGTGAAAATAAGGCAGGTATCGGGGATAGACCTGGGAGAGAGTGGAAAAGGAGGGAAGGAGGAACGAATCAAGTCTGAAAGGGATACAAGTGAGGAAGGTAATGACGATGACAGTATGGCCTAGGAAGGGTGGAAAGCGAGGACAAGAAAGTTTAGAAGGGAGAAATAACACAGGAGTGGGAGAATGAGACAGTGCGAGGAATGAGGGAAGGGACGGTATGAAGTGCCAAAGGGTTACCATTATAGCAGGGAAGGTTGGTGAAAGTGGAGAAGGAAACTCGACAAGTGTGTGGAAGCAGAATTGTGTGCCATGTCGGGGAGGTGGAAGTGTAGGCGAGGTAAATATCAGGGAAAGAGGGGAGACACCATAGAAAGCCAACTTACAAAGTGCTGGGCGGGTTTCTGTATCCCGTATGTCTTGTCCTTAGTCTTCCAGCGCATGTACACATTCTTGAATTCCTTGCGTACCTAAAGAATTGCATAAATAAATAGACATTAACATTACAGGAACTAAACCAATACTTCTCGCCGGTTTATTTGATTTTAGTAAATAATGCGTGATGAATGAATTTCTCACCGTCTTGTCCAAGAGTAAATAAAACACTAATATAAACAGGCCCTGCAAAACAAGAACAAAGAAAAAATAGTGAGAAATTCGCAACAACACCGCGTCCAACATAGAGGACGAACATCGAGGGATCGAGATTTCAGCCTGGCTTGGGTTCATTTTGATTTTCTCTTGAGCTACTTGCTAGAGCTACATCGACCTAATTCCCGAGGGGGAGGTACGATGGACTAACATCCCATCCAAGGGGAGTACCGTAGAGATATTCCTGCCCTCTGAGCCACTAGGCTTCGAAGACTATAATTTTCTTACGATTGTACGACATAGCACACTGGCATGGTGTCCTCCCATTTGTCATGTATTGTTCGACATTGTCATATCATTACCAAGAATAATTTTGCTTATAGATAACACGGCCGTAGCTAGCAACAGGCAAACGGAGGTACTTACCTAGGCAAAAAATGTGAAGCCATTTATTTAGTTTAGAATCCTCTAAGAGGCTATGAAAGAAATGTTTAAAGGAGCTACGTCACAGTTCGCGCATCTTGAAAAGTTTAGCCTAAATTTTTCAAGGGCCCGCGTTAAACTTCTCCATCCTTAACCATCCTTGTTCCTTTATAGTTTAGTATTAAAGACAAAGACGTATACCTGAGAGAAGCAGAAGGCTGCGAATACATAATGGAACATCTCCAAGTCTTGATTCACCAACAAAATAGCGAACGCAAACGAAACTCCAATCAGAGGGAGAAGTCCCGCAGTAGCCCATAACCCAGCACTGAAAACAACAAAATACCATGCAGTGAGCTTCAAAACACTCTCTCACAGCTGTTCCAAACTCCGGTTAGAATTCCACTGTAACCCAGGCCGATCTGCACATTACGATTTTCTCTTGTGATTGTCAAGTGAAACTTTCCCGAGAAACCATTTTAGCCCGTGTACAGCCACTCGTGCTCCTCAAGAAAAATAAGAGGGGCCCAGCTTCCGCCAGAAGTTTTTTCCCCCGACGAGAGTAGGTTGCTGCTCACAGGCTTCAAGACTCGGGCCTTTAATTTTCACCCGCACGACTATGGACATGACAATTGCATGCGAGTTCAAGGTAGGTTCGACCTAGGCAAAACGATTCGGCGGTAAGCATTTTGTGGCATGCGACATTCGAGGCAAACATTGCACCGTGCAAATCAGCCTCTAGAGGAAAACGATTCCTATTTCCTCGCATAACTCTGAGAGAAACACGAATTTTGGTCACAAATGCCATAAGATGCTGGCAATTTACAATAAGAAACCATGCATGCATCGTGTAACACGATGTAAGTTACGTGCAGTAGCATAGTGCTGTATTGAAGCTAAATCATTTTGTTGTTGTTGTTGTTGTTGTAATTGCTGTTTTGTTTTGTTTTGTTTTGTTTCAGTTTCGTTCCTTACCCGCGAAAATTGACACCGAACAACAAACAAGCCCGAAATTCTCATATGGAAAGGAAAGAACTGAACTGTGCAAATATGGACATTTGTTTTCTAAGCATAATGCGGTAGTGACATAACGTGACATCTTACGTAAGGCTGGAATGTTCGTCGTCATGGTGATGATGGTGACGATGTCGACGTCTCTTTCTGGTTTGCTTTGTGAGTGACATGAACAACGCCATGATAAACACTAGTGTATTGAGCTGAAATGACAGAACAAAACAAAAACTGAACAACCAAATAAATAAAGATTAAAACAATAAATAAATAATACAAATGTATCGCAATCCCCTCACGGTGAGAATGAATGCAAAATAGATTTCAAACAAGTTCTCAAGTATTGTCGTATTATAGTTAATAGAGGGAAATGGTTAAGAAGCCCGGTAAACATCAAAGAAGCAAACAAACAAGCTAAGATTTATGTTGGAAGGTCCTTGACCCTGCACATCTTTTGTTTTATGCTCATTGACTATGCATGCATTGCACAATCGCAATGCTTCTCTTGGTTAGTTGTATGAGCACACAAAACCACTCTGTATTTTTCAAGGTTTGTGCAGGATCAACCCCAAAATAGCCAACAAAAACATACAACAAAGAACTTTGCCAGATTTCTTAACCATTTTTCGCTATTAACTTTGGTAAAACTCTTTAAGTCAGGTATCTTAGAAGTTAGGCACTGAAACAACTCTCTTTGTACAAGAGCTCTTACTTGGTAGTCACGAGTGACCCTTCGCTAACAGCCCCTCCCATAAGCGGACACTTCGTTGTAGTCGAGGCACACGTCACTCACAAACACAATGAAATCATTCGTTACTTCCCACCCTCAAACTGCACATTGGATTATCGCGAAGTTCGAGGTGAGAAAAGAATTATCACGACCATCAAACTCGAATTTTCCGAGTTTCAAACTCGTCAGGATGGCATGAAATCAAATGTTGTCCAAGTATACGATTCCCAATGAGACAATTTCCTAAACCTGTGAGTATTGACATGCACCTCAGTTTTGGTCAATCGTAACAAACCTTGCAAGTCATTTTATTTTATTGCTAGCCAAACAAAAGCGGTTTGCAACTGAGTGTCAACAATGATTCAAACTTGCTTTATTTTGCTTTACTCCACTCCGTGATTCAAATGAAAAGAAAAAAACCCACCCCAGCTCAACCATTCATACGCTAACCAAAACCAGCTGCGACTTGTTCGCACTGTAGTTTTCTCGCGCTTGCACCAGTTACGTGTATTTGCTTTGAGTTCCCATTGGTTCATTGTGGTGTTACGATGTACCAGCTCAACCAATCACATGCAAACAAAAACCAACCGCGGCTTGGTCACACACATTTTCCCGCGCTTGGTACCAGTTACCTATATTTGCCTCATGTTCCCATTGGTTCATTGTGGTGTTGACGTTGCGATTGCTCTTGGTTTTACGACACGAAACTGAAAAACCGAGATCAGTTTTAGCTCTATGATAACTTACTGTTACAACTATAATGATCGGGATAGTGAAAGTCCAGATGAGAGTTCCGTCCGTCGACATCCAACAACTGAAAGAAATGATAAAACTCGACTTCAAAATACAGCTTGTTAACACATTAATTTTTTGAAGTAATATTTTTTTGCTCATATAAGTGAGAAGTGCTTTATGAATCACCATGGCATCGTTCTCAGAAACTTTACATAGCTGAATGATTCATAAGCACTTCTCTAAGGAAAAAAAAAAGAAAAATAAACGTGACATAAGCATGTAAAATAGCTGACTTACAATCTCTTATTGCCGTAACCTTCGCTCGCCAGACCAGCAGAAATTCCCACTACAATTGCAGGACATCCTGAAAACAAACAAAAAAACAAAACAAAACAGATCAACCTATTAAACGTACAAATAGCTTCATTTCCCAAAACATTTCTCAACTTAAATTTGAAAAGACTTAAGTCTTATCTCTCCTCTTTCCTCCATTAGATATAACATCGTATTGAATGCCAAGTCGATACCAACACAGTATGGTGACACCTCAACGCGTTAAGACACTGTCGTGACTTACCCCACCCCATGAAGTAATAGAAGGACATTTTGCCAGTGTCTATGTTTCTCTTTTCTCTGAGCCTGCGATACATGTGCAGTCCTTCGACGAACATCCACGAAAAAGATGCGCTGAAGAAGTAGTGCAGCACAATGGCGATCAGCTTGCAGATTCTCTGCAAAAAACAAAATACAACCGAAGTTAGATCAAAGGTTTCTCTTTAGGACTTATCACCCTGATTCACTGCATATTCACATCTGTGAAAAAGAAAATTATAGAACGAAACCGAAAATAAAGTTGCTTTAACAACGCATTTACCTGATCTCCAGTCCGGTTTATTCCCATAAGGAAGGTCAACTCCGCAATGAAAATAGCCACGATCAAGTTCTTGTGGATGGTCACAGAGTTACTCTTCAGTTTTCTGTGAAGACAAAACATTGAGCCACTAAGATGAAGGAGCTTACTGCAGTCCTTTTCTAAGCACTGGTCTGGTACACCAAACTCATCGCACTAGCCAAAACAGCCATCTGCTTAACTCGCTCGATTCAACCGTAGGAGAAGTGTGAGATTCGAAGCGAAAAATTATATGGCATTGACATAGCTCTGAAGGAATCCCTGCAACGTCTTTGATTGGCTGTCGCATGGCAACGAGTTTTGGCGCGTAAGGAAAAGCCAATTAGAACTGCGCGGAACTCTGCGGAGCAAACGCCTTCAGAATTGGATTTTCCATATCGAATCGCACACAAGAGGGACGGGGACTGAAACAGGAATGAAATTAACAGCCAAGAAGCAACTTACCTTAGGCATAAAAATAGGATAAACGCTGCGAGTAGCAAGGCAAGAGAGACTGCAATGCCAATATAAGTAACCAGCCGCATAGCGAAGGCAGCTTGTTCAGGATACTGCAATAAAAGAAAGAAAACACCTTCGTGTTAGGATGCAGACAAATTTTTCTCTCTGACAAAAAAATAATTTGCAGCGGGAAGAGTGAAGGAATGATATTTGTGGATTCTTTTTGGGTGGGCGCGTTCATAACAGTGATGCAGAGGGAGCGATATGGGTAGCGGCGGTTTTACAGGTTTAGCCAGTCAAAAAAAAAAAAAAAAAAGTTCCAAACAGTCTTAAATTCTCTCTCAAGAAATCAAAGTGCGTTACGCGGACTGCAAGAAGGCGTGGAGTTCGCCATTTCCTCTCAATCCAACTCAGAATGATCGCTCCTTTCTGGTGGTTTCCACCGAACGAAACCACACTACGCTAGGGACTGTCAAACATTAGTTTATCCAAAACGATTATTATACCACACCTTCTCACCATCCTGCGAGTAAAAGGCAATATAGATATATAAACTACATTCAATCATACCTGAAGATTCAAATCAGACAACACAGCAAACGCCGTCAAGTGTGCGCATGAGCAGACAGTGTGTGTCAAGTTGGATGTCTCCAATTCACAGCCGTCGCTTGACCATCCACCCCCACGTGTGTTTCTGCAGTGACGTAAAAACATAATCAGTTGGGTCCAGCGTCCACAATGATCCGTCAGGAAGACACGCTTTTCAAATGGGAGGAATTTAAAAACGCCGGCTTTGCGTTTTAGTGTGAACGGAAAACATTTTGAAAACGGAGCTTTTCGAAAACGATGGCGACACGATAATCACGTGATTTCCCTGACCGAGTTATCCTCAAACACAAATCCAAAATGACCAGTTATGGTTGCGTTTTCAATTTCCCCGGCAAGGTCTGCACGGAAAACAATTGATACGTTTTCAGAGTGAAAACGCCGTTTTCAAACTTCTCCGGTGTAGTGTGAACGGGGCCTGAGTTTTTAAGCCAGGAACTCAGACAATGAAACGTCACAAAAGCTCACAGTTGTTTAAGATTATACTCACGGGACTGAATAGTTCCAATGCACACAGATGTAAGAAGAACGATTAACCTGCAAATGAAAAAAAAAAAAAAAGCGTTTAATTTGATAAACACAAAGTACGTTCTATTTCAAGTCTTGCAGTTCCGAGCGTGAGAAATTTCTTTTAATGTTTGTTCCAAGAATAAGTTCCATTTTAGCAATCTTCCGTAATTTATGCATGCGTGCAAAAACCTGTTACCTGGTTATAACTTACCAATCTGTTGGCAAAAGCGATGCGTATTGGATTTGTTAAAGGCACGTTGTCCATTTGTGGTAACTTGACAGAAATGACGTCAGAGCTGACTTCCACGTTGTATTTGGAGTCGCTAAAAAAAACAGTTGGTGAAAAATGAACAACAGAATTAGATTAGAGTAAAAATGGAAAATGAAAACAACCCTCTCTCTGTCCCGCTACACTACGCTCTCGGGAGCGTGGCGTTGCGTGACAGAGAGACTGCCAGAACTGAACTAAGCTAACCTGATTTTTGCAGCGTACGACTTGGGCAACAAGTCTCCAATGTTCTTTATTATCATGAAACCGACTCCAATGTTATTTTCTATATCTGAAGAAGAAGTCAATAAAATTGTCGTTAACATCAAGACTATCCAACATCGATGAGTCTCTTTATTGTCAAGGAGATATTGGCGTGGGATGTTTTAGAATAAGTTCCCTGCAGGAAACACCATGGGTTTTGCGTATCTGAAAAAATAATCTGTTTGTTTGTATTTCTCGCTCACAATGCGGATTAGCAAAGAAAAGCTTGTCTCGATAGTCCATCCATCGCAAGTTATCAACCCTCCTTTCTTCCTCGTGATTTTGATAGGTTGTCTCGACAGTTCATTAGGACCCTCCAGTGGAGAGGAACTGTGAGAGCGCTTTATCCAAAACTCACCAGGCCACGGCTGGAGCCCGGATCGTTCGTTCCATTAGAATCATCCTACAGTCCTCCTTTTTTGGCAAAACAAGTATCCCCCCCCCCCCCCCCCCCACCCACCAATTTTTCCCATGATCTATAAGAGCGAGAACATTCGACATCGCAAATAACACCCTCTCATACCCCAAACGTACCTTTCACGCCTTGGAAGAAATTAATGGGAAGGTCGATTCTGTTGGATATATTGCGCCAGATCTTGTGCGGAGCGTCACTGTAAAGGTCAGTTTTTGCTGGGTAAGACAATCCTGAAAATCCTTTGACAAAAATTGGATGCAGCTCCATAACTGGAAAAAAAAAGACATAACGGAGATTAGTTAAAGTCTTTCCACAAACCCTCCAGTTTGTCTTCAGTTCGTCGAGATGGCAAGCAAATATGAAGCGCGGGGGATATGAACGAGCCAAAACGTTCTATTTCAATTTTATCGCTATGTTCCATTTAAGCAATAGAATACTTTTTCCGTGTTTACATGTTACCTGTTACCTATCTTCTTCGTGCCATGTGGCACATAAGTCCTCAACACAATCCCGCCAACCAGCTCTGTCAGCCGCTGCGATTTGTACCTCACTCCAGTTCTTCCATCCAGCTTTTTCCCTACATAGCCTCATCTAAACACGAGGAGGGTTGGGAAATTCGAGACAGTTATGCAAACCCGAGACGCAGTCTCGGGTTTGCGTAACTTTCGAGAATTCTCTCAACCCCCGAGTGTTTAGATGAGGCTATGTAAACATGGAAAAAGTACTCTATTGCTTTTATGAAATAATTCTCAAAAATACGCGCGAATCTAAAACGTCACAACCGTGTTTCCGTACTCTCATCTAAACACACCTATCGACCAATGAGAGCGCGCGTAGTAGCTCAGTTATTTTATAAATTCAGTTTCGAGAGAGTTTCGACAGAGAAACTAACTAAATGACTTTAGAGTATCGCGAGATTCGTAGGTAAAATACAAGTTCATTTTTTAATCGACGTTGTCCTCGGCGTCGCCGTGATAGTTACTTAAACTCTCTAAGGTTTGAGATTCCTAATAAACTCCAGTCAAAACAGAGATAGATTATTTTTCTCACCTATGTTGGGTGTGATAATCGTGTAAGGTGGCAAGATGTTCTCGGTGGAACGTCTGTACCGGTGAGAATCTCTCTTTAAGTATGGCAGACTCCTGGCTAAGTTGCCGCTGAAGTTTTCCATCTGTTCTAGAAGATCGGCAGTACCAGCAGAGTGCTGTGGAATTTCAAAGAAAAATAAAATCCTGAGGTTTCAAAACCGTAAATGGAGATGTGTTTAACATCCCTCTCCAATAATCCGTCCTGTTCTTTTATAACGGACCTCGCTGCAATTCCTGTTTGCTTGCATGACTGTAGCTCTAACTTAAAAGACTTTGAAGAAACTCTAGTGTGCGACCATTCAAATGAAAGGTATTGAGCAATAGCATCATGTGATACAATTTGTTTGGGAATGCTGTAAAGAATGAAATTTAATCTCTTGACATTCAATTTTACAATCAAGTTTGTCTAAAAGGTGAGCTGTAAATTAATGCTGATGTTGCATTTTCTAATATACTCTTTGCTTTTCAATCTTACGATAATGTTGGCCCAAAAGGCATGCTCTAAATTCATGCTCTTGCCATTTTTGGATATACTCCGCTTAAACAACCGGGAAAAACAAAACAAGAATATTGTCATATTCTTTTCTTACTTGTTGAACAACATCCCAAACATCTTTGTTGTCTGAGCTAAACAGCATACTGGCGGACAGAAGAAGAATCTGCGAAAACAAACAAAACAAAACTATGACGAAGCAAAAACACATCAAATACCATGCAAAGTTTCTTGAACTTCGTCTTTCGTAGTTCGTCCCAAACTTCCCCAACCTCAATATTCTTCTTTCTTTCTCTTTTATTTATTTACTTACACTTCTTTGAGGATTTCGGCCCAAGACGTTTATCATTTTATGGTTTCCTTCAATTTTGAAGTACTGTAGCTTGTTACATCGCAAAAATAGCTTCATGTGTTGTGAGACAAATTTGTTGCCGTATTCGGCGACAAATCGTTATTTCGTATTCGTATTTAGCGGAGACGGCGTGGCGCTTAAGGCGCTGGATTCATGTAATCCCCAGGTCCCGAGTTCTAATCCTCTTGAGCCCTGCCACTTGATGGATATGAGTTTGGTGGTCCCGAATTCAATTCCTTCGCGCTTCATAAATAGCCAACTGGTCAGTCTCTCACAAGTTGGGATTCTCAACACGTTTCTACAATTTCAATGTTGATATCTCCGGGGCACTGAAAACAGTGGGTTACATGACTTCCATTTTCTTACCTTTGCAAACTCCTTTGTCCTGGCCGAGACGAGTGTGCTGGAGTTCTGCTTGCTCTCGTAATCAAACAGCGTTGTGATAATCTTCAAGGCAATGTCGATGTCCTTTGCGTAGAGACGCGGTGAAAACGTTATAGCAAGATCTAACCTCCGCGCTAAGCCAATGGCAAAATCAGGCTCCCAGTTTACAACGCCAGATGTTAGATTTTTCAACTGAAAAAAAGACTCGCCAGTTATTTAAAGGTGGTCTGCCAGCGGGTATTTGACCGACAGGGGGAAAGGTGGGACTAGCCCGGCGGCTGCAGGACGGGAATAACTCCGAGGGATGTGGACACTGAATTTTGTTGTCAGTTCTGTAGTTTTTGATAACTTCTGTTGTGGCGTCCAGTGTAGATTGCTAACCACGTTGCTGCCTTTCTTAAAACACACGTTTTAAGGCGGGGGGTGTGGGAAAGAAGAATTGATGGAACCAACTCCTACAAGGCGTATACTTCAACAGCGATAATTGGCACAAATTATACAGCGCCGTCGCAATGGCTATAGCTATAACAAAACTACCCAGCAACATGTTGGAATCTCTACGTTTGTTGAGCAAAAGGAGAAAAAAATACGCCAAAAAGAAAGATTATCGACAAGGAAAAAAATTGTTGTTTTCGCAGTTTCGTTTTTTAGCGCAGAACGCTGTAAACGGAGTCGACAGCTATATTTCTTCAACCGTTCAGTTTTCTTCCCGCTCTCGTGACACGAATGATTTTCGACCCCAAAAAATGGATACTGATGACCTATGCTTAAAGATCGGTGAAGTGTTCTGATTGGTTGTTGCTAGGTGACAGATTTCCGCACGCAAATAACAACCAATCACGACACAAGACAGATTTTTGACGAGCTACGTCATAAGTTTGTAATTTTGGGGCTTTAAATCTCTGACATATTTCTAGCGTAAGATAAATTGAGAGCTCATTTAGAGGTTGTTGTTGCCTTCGTTTCCTTCTCAGCAAGCTGAGAGGCAAATAAAAACAAGCTCTCATAAAACTAAAGCCAAAGAAATTACAGCCACTCGTAGAAATGCAGACACTCACCCTTCCCTGTAATGCTAAGAACGAGTTCGAAGCACATTCCAGTAAGCTTGGTTTCTGCCAGCCATCGTCTTTGTCACACACCCGAGTTGCTACTCCTACAAAACAAAATAGTGTTTAACAAGTTAACTCCCAAGAATTAATGTGAAAGGTATAAATTCTTAAACATTTTACTTAGGTGTCATGCAAAGACTTCAAACAACTTAACATAACAACACATGAAAGTACTTCTTAAAAGCTTTCATCTAAAGTAAATGGTCACACACTAGAGTTTCGTCCACCGGAGTTCGGTACCACATCACCTGTGAACCGACTTAAGTGTTTGCTTCTAACACTGGAGAAGAAAACACCACTAAGGCAAAATGACATCACAGTGTATCTACAAACCTGAAGATCCAAACGGACATTTTTCCTCTGCCGTTTTACCGAATGCGGCTTTTCCCCACCATATTTCCTCCGCAAATGACCTCGGACACGACGTGTTTATGACTAAATTAAAAACACAACACAAAATAAGTTCAAACAACTTCACATGCATGTGACATGGGGTAGACTTTGGTCACGGGTGTCACACAAGACCTCTCCCAAATGGTGGGAGGGAACAGTGGGAGGGACCATAAACAGCATTGCGTGACACCGTAACAACCTAACTAACAGCTGTGAAGCAGATATACTTAATATACTCACCGACACATCCTCTGCCGTTCACAATCTGGCCCTGTTTGTCTTCACACGCATTACAACGTCTACCAACAACATTTTTAGCTCCACTGTGACCTTCTTGGCAAGGGCACTGCCCACCCTCTACAGCACAGTATTCGCCAGTGCTACCAATTGCTTCACAATCACATTTGAAACAGCCGTCACTAAACTCTGGAGTACTCTCGCCACCAGAGTATCTGTAGCTTACAATCTTGCGGTAATATTTTGGCTGAAAAGTAAGAAAGTCACTAAGTTACTGCAGCTTTCACTACCAAGAATACTAGAGTTGACAACAAAGAAAATTTATTTACCAGACGATACTGCTCAGTAGCTTTCATTTAACTGATCACACACTAGAGTTTTATCAACAGACTTGAAAGGTAGCACGGCCTTGTACAGCATAATAAACAGTACCACATGAAAGTACTGCTGAATAGCTTTCATTTGAATGGTCACACACTAGAGTTTTATCCACAGACTTGAAAGTTAGAACCACCTTGTACAGCATAATAAACAGTACCACATGAAAGTACTGCTGAATAGCTTTCATTTGAATGGTCACACACTAGGGTTTCATCCACAGACTTAAAAAGTCAGAACCACGTTGTAAAGCATAATAAACAGTACCACATGAAAGTGAAGGCTCAATAGCTTTCATTTGAATGGTCACACGCTAGGGTGTAATCCACTTATTCAAAAGGTAGAACGGCGTTCATTGGGTGTTAGGTTTAACACTACAAATGTCTGTTTCTTGATGTTCAATCTGGTATTAAGGTAGCACATAATCTCTGAAGTCTTTAGTTCTTACATTGCAGTAACATTCTCCGGTGGACTTATTACAAACAGGGCTTAGATTCATTCCAATCGCACATTGACACGGACCACAGACTCCAATGCTTGAAGCTCCAAAGAACTTGTCTCGACACGGAATCTCCATACGAACTTCACAAAATTCACCTGGGGAAAGATTGAAGTTAGTAACAGCATTACGATTTCATGATCATGCATTTGGAGCGCCATACAGCGGTTATCAGCTGAGAATTGAAAGAGATTTGCATTTCCTACGCTACGCGATTGGCTTAAAAAAAAAAATTGCGCCACTTTGTCATCCATTCAGAAGTCCATGTAAAACCAATCGTGACTCGCTTGCACGAAGTTTCCTGCGCTTTCCATCAGCTACATATATCTGCTTCAAGTTTTAACTGGTTCACTGTCCAGATTGTCTGTGTCGTTTGTTTGTGATTACGGACACAGACAATCCAATCCTTGGTTTCTGATTGGGGGAGGCGCGGTGGCCTCATGGTTAGTGCGCTCGTCTCCGGATCGAGCGGTCCGAGTTCAAGCCCTGGCCGGGAACATTGCGTTGTGTTGTTGGGCAAGACACTTTACTCTCAGTGTCTCTTTCCACCCTGGTGTATAAATAGGTACCGGCGAACTTAATGCTGGGGTTGACCCTGCGATGAACTAGCATCCCATCCAGGGGGGAGTAGAAATACTCCTAGTCGCTTCATGCTACTGAAACCAGGATATGCTCCGGCCTGATGCGTCACTTGGCTCGTATGCAGACTTCACCTATACTTTAGCTTAGTTTGTGATTGGTTAACCGGTTTTGGTTTCAAAACACTCAATTGAAAACTGATCTTAAAACAATACACTGCGTTGAGTTCTCTGTTGGCAAAATTTCTCAAGAAAAGATACTAACGATTGTAAAATGAAGATTAGTGTAAGTGATTGTAATATTGACAAATATGAAAGCACAAAACTAGAACAGCCTTCGTTATGCATACATACGTAGAGTAAAAACTCCCTGTTTAGAGAATTTCCACCGTATCTACGAGTATGTCCCAGTGGTATGATTTCCACCATAGATCTATTCAGTGGGCCTGTTGGTCTCAACAACTTTTTCGAGCTAAATACGTAACGCCAGCGTTCAATTCCAAATGAAAATACGAAAAAGTAGCAGCTGTCGTTCTTCTCCAAAATACGAAAGAAATAGTTATTTTATGTTGCTGTCGTGCAGAGGACGGCAAAGAAATGTACAACAATGTATAACGCACGTGCACAGACATTGTTTTACTCATTAAACCTTTCGGTGGTGGCTTTCTCGTCGCCGTTGCCGTCGTGGCTGTAATGAGTACCCCCCTCCCCACCCCTTGTTACCAAGTGAATTTAACTGTTATCCAATTGTCTCTCACCCGTGTACTGCTTTGGGCAAACACATTGGAATCCTTTCTGTGTGTCGGTCTTCTCACATCTCCCATGCCGACAGGGCTTCAAGGAACACACATCCACACAGTGCTTGCCGACATATCCCGTGGGACACACGCACCTATAGGAATCAAACTCCTCTTGGCATGTGCTGTAGCTAGGACAGGGGTTGGAAAAGCAGTGACTCGGCATCTGGGTTTCACACCCACGTGCAGTGTTGTGGTTTACACCCGCGTTAATGTTGATTTCCTTACTGCCTATAAAAACACCTGGAGATAAACAAAATGACAAGGATTGAGTGGGTTCTCTTTGAAATCATCGACACCTCTTTTTTGGGGAGGGAGGGAGGGGGGGTTTCGTTTAATAATTAACCAGTGTATCTTTCATAGTGTGTAATGTAGCTGTATTTGTATCGTACAATTTTAGTGTAAAGTAGCTATATAAAACACAATGTATAAGTGTTGCAAGTAGTGTAAAGTAGCTGTGTTGTATTGCAAGTTTTCAAGTTGCTGTATTGCACTGTTAGTTGCGCAAATATCAGTATTGAAAGTAATTTAGCTAGCTGTAATATTGCATAAAAATAAAGTTTATTATTGTTAAAAAAATTCTTGTTCACAAACCTTCTATGCAGCCTCTAAATCCCCCATACACAGTAGACGTGGTAGAATTCTTTCTTGCTCCAATAAAAAACTCGCTGACACTTCCAAGATCTTTCCCGTTCGATGAGGCAACTCCTATTGAGTAGATATAATCCACTGTGATGTTAAGGGAAGAGTCGGTCCACAATATGTTCACATGATGCCATCTGGTGTCATTAACGGCTATGTGAGGAAGTTGCAGAACTAGTAATTCGTTGTAGTTGTACATAAGTTTTCCATTGACCACCTTAAAAACACAGAATTAAATGAAAATGATTACAAAAGACCCAGTAAAAAAGTGCTTACAATGTGATGTATTTTTATTTATAGCAAAAATCAAACATCTTTGTGTTGTGGATCCACGAGGCAATAGCCGAGTGGATCCGCAGAATGTTATGACAAAATTCATTCTCAATGACAGGACAGACGTATGAAAAACTGATGTCAATTTGTTTTTTTACGATAACAAACTGTCAAGTTGTCCGCTCTCACTTGGTGCCGCATCGCATAAATTATAAATCCATGTGTCTGTCCGCCTTTTGACAATGACAATTAGCCAATAAGCGCGCGAGAATTTCTGAAGTTATCGTAAAAACCAGAATAAATGTGAGTAACGTGGCCAATCAGAGAACGGCATTCGTGATAGAACGCAGGTAGCTTTGTAGTCGCTAAGTGTGTACTAAAAGTATACAGATTGGGGAACTGATAACTCTTTCTCAAACCAATGATACATCAATTTTAAACAAAGGAAATCATGACGGTGACGGTGTAATTCTTGGATATCTGATATTAATTAGCATAGATTTCTACGAGTTTATTTCTCCGTTTTCTCCTTAGGGTTAGTTTCTATTGAGAAGATCTATCAAACACGAAAGATCGTGTTTGACCACATTTCCCAACACCTCGAAGTTCGTCAAAAATACTCCGCTACTCGTCGTATTCACAACTCTCTTCTCGGTGTTTGGAAACGTGGTCAAACACGGTCTTTCGTGTTCGATATATTACATGAAAACCTACCTTGAGCACAGATGACGAGGACGAGAATGTTGTTTCAACCAAGGTGCCCGATGGCTTCGCTGTTCTGAATCTCAACGAGAAACTCCATGGAAGTGTAACTGTTGATGTGTAAGGCACGCGTTTATAGCTCTGGCCTAAGAACCGCTCGGTTAATTTCATAACTGTCAAACAAGAAAGATGTAGCAAGTCAATGTGAGTTAGTTCTTAGGGTGGCAATGCAACTTATGAGCATGCCATGACGACTGAATTTTGCATTTGTCCGTAAAATAATTATTACATGCCTTTGACTTAAAACACAGAGGCTTCAAGTTTAAGTCCTCCACTTCAGAATTCAAGTTGGTAAGCACAACTGAGCTGGTTTTTTGCCTTCAATGTACATAACTTTGTATAGCTGTATCATCCAATTGAAAATTGCCCGATCCTTTGATACTAACCAGCATCAAAGAATAAAGGAGCTACGTCACGGGTTTCCGCAACTTGAAAAGTTTAGCCTAAATTTTTCAAGTTCATCGTTTGTAATCTGTGTTAATCTTCTCCATCCTTAGCCATGCTTGTTCCTCTGTGGTTTATTATTATCTCTTTGGCGTTTTTCTATCTTAGACTACTATTTTGTACACAGCCAAAAAAAAAAAACTCAAAATGCCTTGATTAAGCCCCTTTAAATGTATGTTTATTGCTCAGTTAAAGGTGCCACATTTTCACCTCAATAACATGTGACTTGCATGTGTTTATTAACTCAATGCGCCTCTTGATTACCTGTTTCACAACGACTTCCACCATAACCCGGCGGACATGTACACTGCCGTGTTCCAAGAATGTTGGTACATTTGCCTCGTTGGCAAGGTTTATAAGAGCAGGTATCTCCCATGGCTTTGCACTTTGCTGATGTTCCATTCTTGTACAGCGGACGGCTCAGGTCTAGAAACTTGTGATCAATATAGACATTTCTAATACAGCCGATAAAGTGTTGGTACTGGATAGGAAAGTCAACTGGTATTTGCAGTAACCCTCCAAGCAACAGTGGGCCAGTGAGATCCAGTGAGCTTCAAAAAAAATAAATAAATAAGTACACTGTATTAGTATTATGTTAGTTGAACAAAGCACCTATTGAAGTACTTACATGTAGGAAGTCAAAGGACTGCTTGCACTGAGAACTTGCTTTTCACCAGTGTAATGTACATATGTACGAGGCCATAACAAGTAGTACTTTAGAAAGTACTACTTGGAAGACCCTGCCACACCCTGCCCCTAGGTCCAACCCCTTACCGTTTTGTGCACCATTTTGACAGAAAAGGTACCCTTTTCATGTGCCTTTAATTGAAAAAAGGTGCCCTTTCACATACTCTCATACCTGGCCCATGTTATGAATCAATCACACCGAAAAAGGAAATCTTCTTGTCATTTTCATGTAGTGCATAGAAAATTAAATGACACAGCCATAATATGCGTCTGTTCGAAATACTTAAATTTAAGTAACTAAGTGACAGATTTCCCTACCCTTTCATATACCTCAACTTGTGAAATCCCTACCCTTTTATAAACCTAAAGCCTGAAAAAGGTACCCCCTTCAGGCAGAGCCTCCCTATATAGACCATTACAAGGAGTGCCATAACCTCCATCTCTCCCCCCATCCCCCCACCCCCCTCCAGTTTCCATAGCAGATCTTCTTTGGTCTTGCCATGGAAGTTTTGGCTAGACTAGCTCTTGCCAAGATACGAACCATCAGGCCTGACCAAACTTTCCTTATATGCCACCAAAGCATACAAAAATGGTATGATTAGATGTAGATGTAGGCAAGAAACATGTATGTACAAAGATTTGCCATTCCTACATTGATCAGTGTAAAATGCAGACTGCAGACTGCAGACGGCTGTTTGCAGACCAGGGGTAAAATGAAGACTAAGGGTAAAATGCAGACTGCAGTACACACATATGGTGGTATTTTCCTTTACTGAGTTCTAACTGTAACAAGGGTTATTCAGACTAATTGTAATGAAATTCTGCGCTCCGGTCGGCCTGCATAGCGCCCCAGTTTTGCTGAATATCACTCCTGTTAACCTGAATATCACTCAGGTTAGCCTCCAGGAATAATGCTTCAGTTTGCTTGTTAATGGCTACATGTAGCTCTCAGTGATGGAAATGGCACAACGATTCAGTTAAAAAGTGTGCAGTCTACATTTTACCCTTAGTATGCATTTTATTCCTGCTCCACATAGTGCAGTCTGCAGTCTGCGTTTTACACTAGCCAATTCCTGGATTTTTCAAAATGGTTGAAATGGAAATACACACACCTGTATGTCTCTGGTTTATCCTTTCCTTGCAGCTGCTTGGCTGCAGCACAAGGGAATGACGCTGCTTTTGTTCCAAAATTCAGTGCTACTGCCAGTTTGCAGTCATCTACAATGATAATTCCAGTCTAGAGAAAAATAATCCACTCCAGTTAGAAGTGTTTCAGGGAGGTGCTGTGGCCCCAGATCGAGTGGTCTGGGTTCAAGCCCTAGCTGGGGACATTGTGTTCTGTTCTTGGGCAAGACACTTTACCCTCACAGTGTCTCTCTTCTCCACCCAGGTGTATAAACGATTACTGGCTACTTTAAAGCTGGGGGTAGCCCTGCGATGGAGTAGCAAAAAGTACATTGGATGTATATTACCGCATAAATTCTTTTATGATTGTTTCTAACTCTTTAGTAATCTTTTCCTGCCTTTTTTCCCTCTGGATGGCAACATGTTTAAATAACAAACCCTTCAGCCTTGAGCAATATGCTCAGCAAAATCTCTCCTCAGGCTTTAATCTAACCTGTGCTGCATTATTTAGAAGCCTCACATGTACCTATCGTACAATTTAGCTTCCTGAATAGAAAAGTCTATGGAAACATCTAGAAAAGCCATTACATTGATGGAGGATGGGTACATGTGTATTTCTGGAGGGCTTTTTGTACTGAGGATTCTGGAAGTGTGGTGGCCTTGAGGCTAGTTCACTCAATGGCTGATTGAGCAGTCTTGGTTCAAGTCCTGGCCAGGGACATTGTGTTGTGTTCTTGGGTCATACACTTAACTCTTGCAGTGCCTCTCACCACTCAGGTATATACATGTAAATGGGTACCAGTGGATTTAATGTTGAGGGGTTACCCTGTGATGGACTAGCATTCCATCCAGGGGAGTAGAAATACTCAGGTTAGCCGCTTCATGCTACTTCAGGTGCCAACCTTATGGGCCACTTGGCTCACCTTTTGTGACTGAGATTGGGGTCTAGGGTCAACTTTCCAATTTTTTGGGACAAGTGAAAAATGTGCATTCATTAAGTTACAAAAATCAACTTTGGATGGCTGTAAATACACAGGAAACCCAACACACTCTTCATTAATTTGCCATCGGTGACCTACATTGAATAGGCAGACAACATAGGACAAACACTTAAGTATTCTGCACCATGCGACAACCTGTCTTTAAAACCTTAACAGTCTAATCCAAAATATGATGAAAATTACAGCACTCAGCTTTCAAGGAATGAAATATGATTCATTGGATCATGAAATGGACCGATAGCAGCACACTTTATAATGCTTTCTTGGACCTTGCATGCAGTCACGTAGAACAGACATCTTTATGTTGAACTTGGATTAAATTTCATTGCATGAATTCTTGGGCACTCATCTTCAGATAGAGATCTAATGCAATGTTTCATCAATGATTAAACAAACCACCCAAACATCTATGGTAGCAAGATCTGAAATCAACTTTGAGATTGCCTGTTAGCTAATGCTAATATTTTGTTAGACATTAATGAGCTATTTTCGCCACCACATCAACAGAGATCAAATCCTTTAAGTTTATCTTCAACAACATTGGTGTTTTTGTCCTTGTACACTGCCATATAAACCAACTCTAAATTAAGACAAAAATAACAGGGAAAGTTTCAAATGAAAACAAATATGCTGGTTTTAGTGCTGATAACCCCTGAACTAGCAACATGTGAGAGGCAGAAATCAAACACCAAGATAAACATATAACTTCCAACTCAATCTGAAAAATACTTCAAATGCTCAAGCATCAAACAGTTTTAACTTTGAAACCGCTGCTAGCCAAAATTGTACAAAAGGACTGCTATAATTTTCTAACCATAATCAAAGTCTGTTTCTTGATCATGATCTTCTCAAATATAAATAAATTTAAAACTACTGAAGTACATTTACAGAAAAAGCCCACCAGAATGAATGTACCTACTTCAGTCTTGTAAAAACATGTAAAGTGTAACGCAAAACACATTATTTGATAAAATATTTCACAGATTGACAAGCACTTAATGGTACCTAATTATGTCCTACATTCTATTCATGTATAATATTTTCACAAATCTTGAATAAACTGTGCAACAGGACGAAATGAGAGTTAATAACATTTTTGATCAGTTTCAGGCAATATTTTGCTAGATTTAAGAATGCTCTCAGTGGCACATGACACCCAACTGAAGTGAAATTAAATTTTGAAAAAAGGAAAAAAACTGCTGAAATGACATAAATTTGTGTTAAGGGAACTGGAGTCATGTTACATTGTACTAAATGTTTCACTTGTAAGAAATCAAGTCAGGTCGCAAAACAATTTTATTTTTGGTGTATACATGTATCTTATCAGACATAGCAGATCAAAAATGCCCCAGTAAAGCTTGTCAAAACAAACACATGGCTATCTAAGGGATTAATCTTTCTCTAGATTTCTCTCTCTCTCAAGGATTAAATGCTTGCCTGAACACATAGGCCTTAAAAGTGACATACCTTACACATCTGTCACTACTTACATCCAGATTCCATTCCTGTGTTATTCTAAATAAAAGCTCACTGAAATAACATTTTCTGACTAAAATGTAAACACAAATTCTAGATCAAAGAACATTTGGAAGGCATTTCGTTATTTATGTAACAGTTTTCAAACAGGGAGAGATACAGTAGTTTGACCTGCATGGAATTCACAGCTTGTAAAAAATTTAGGTTTAATTAATTATATACCCAAAAATATCCTTTAATTAAACGAATTTATATAATTGCTTTTATTACTTCCTGTCCAGGATGATCAATTTAATTAATTACACTATTTAGCAGTAATGATCTTTGATCTACCAACAGTACAAATGGAAAATGTGAATATTTCAATTGGTCTGGATTTTTTCAAGTTTCAACAAGCAATGATAAAATAAGTGCAAGGTGTATAAATGAATCTGGTCCAATAATTTAAAAGGGTAAGAGAACTTTGCATTTAATTTGATCACAAAAATACTACTGTATTACATTGTATATCAAAATGAACTGCTGCATTGCACACCTCACAGTAATCATTCTGGCAGCTGTTACTTTCAGGAAGAATACTGACAACTTTTGGAGGTTTTGCTTTCTACAAAGAACAGTCAACTTTTGAAAGTACTTTTGGTATGAGCACCAAATTTATAACTATAATTACCATATCGGGCTAGCAAATATTGTTCTTCAAAACCCATGGGTCATGCAAAATTTTCATCTAATTTAACAGGTCCCATAGTCTATTTTTTTATTGGTTATGTGCATCTTGCAGTCTCAAATTCTTTTCACAAAGCTGTCACGGACGGAGTCTCGATTTTTTGCAAGGCAGAGAAAGACTTGAAGTACCAATTTGTTTGTTTGTTCATTTGTTTTTATAAATGACATCTGAGTGGCGAGAGGCACTGTGCAAGTAGTGTCTTACCCAACAACAAAACACAATGTCTTTGGCCAGGACTCAAGCCTGGACCACTCGATCAGGAGTCGAACGCCCTAACTGTGAGGCTACCGCACCTTCCACATTGTGTATACACATTATTCAAATAACTGTATGGAGAAAACTGGGTTTCACGTGGGCTGATCTGTGATGTACATACAGTATGTGCATTTACTCATAAAATGTAGTGCAGCTGTATAGTGTCATATTGTGCATCTTTAATTAAGGGAATAAACCTGGTATCATACCCTGTTTTCAAAGGCCACTTCCACTTTATGCCATTTGCCATCAATGACACCACCATTCACATTGGACGTAATGGTAACAGTCTGTGAGAAAAGTGAAAACCGAAAGCGTACTTGTCCTTGCCACACCTCTACAGCTATAAAGTCATGTTTACCATCATAGCGGCCATTGAACAGAAGCAAACCACTGTGCTCTGTGGTTACAAATTCCAACTTGATGTTTAGGCGCCATCTTTGCTTCAGTGCTACAGGAGAAACCCAAGGAAAAGTGTTGTAAATCTGCAAGTAAGCATCTGCAAATGTGTTGTACCAAGCTAAGGAAAACTCAATTAGCATTATTGTAACATTTCTAGAAAATGTGTGGTTCCAGATAAACATCCAC
Organism: Orbicella franksi; assembly: GCF_964199315.1. Lineage (NCBI taxonomy): Eukaryota > Metazoa > Cnidaria > Anthozoa > Scleractinia > Merulinidae > Orbicella > Orbicella franksi. The sequence goes on along the minus strand of NC_138155.1, from coordinate 21,306,891 downwards.
AGCCAGACCAAGAAGGTTTATTGGAAATTAAAAGGGGAGGGAAAGTATGAACCCAAACTGGAATTTCCAGAGGGATGGGAGGGGATTTCACACCAACCCTCCATGGGAGGGCTAAGGATATACTGCATTTTCTGAAACAACACAAAGTGCTGTAAACTTACCTGGAAATGTGCCCTTGTCAACTATCACACAATAGACATCTTCAGCTCATAATCTAATTGTCAAATAAGACATGGTACACGTACATGTTTTCTTTTTCTTAAATAATGTGTGGTTCCAGAAAATATCCATACCCACCCCAAGAAGGGTTATACAAGGGGAAGGGGTTTTCAACAGCCAAACTTCTTTAAAGGAAAGTGAACCAAAACTGTAACTTCCCGAGGGATGGAAGGGGGCGGGGGTCAGACAAAACCCCTTCCAGGAAGGGGCTTAGATATTTTCTGGAACAACACAATGTAGACTTACCTGGAAATGCGATAAAAGATCCCTTTGTGAAACTACGTGTTGTCAGCTCACACAAAGATCCATCAATGGCATCGTCATCATGACACTGACATGAGAAGCCACTCCCTTTAGAATTTCTACAGAGTCCATCATTCCTGCATGGGTTTGACTTCAGATGATTTTCCGAGGGTTCTGCATCAGTGGGGCATTTACTCTTTGACATGTCTATCTCACAGTTCACCCCTGTCCTTCCAGGATTACAAACACATGAGTAACTTGCTTCGACGCTTACACACTTCCCATTGCTCTGACAGGGGTTTGAATAACAAAGGTTTAAAGGTGTGTCACAATCTTTCCCACGGTAGTCTGAGGCACAAAGACACCTGTAGGCAGTTTGCACTCCGACTGTACGGAAAACCACCTTTAAGGAGCTGTAGGTATCAGATCTGTCAGTAAAGTCAGTGTAAGACAAGCAACTTTTTCTAGATTCTAGAAGTGGAAAGTTGCAACTCTCTTTGACACAAAGAGTGTCTTCGAACGGAAGGAGAGTCAGTTTGGCTTTTTTGGCAATCTGCACCATATTTAAGTAGATCAAATCTCTAACATACTGAGGGTCGTAAAAGCCAAAGCGGTTACCGCTGATGTCAACCTTGTAAATAGTGAGCCAGATCTTCAGTTTAGAAATATCATCCTCAAATCGAGTCTGAGCCTTAATAATCTTGGATTCGATGTCAAACAACGTGACCTGCGTCGGATCACAATTCACAACATTTGCGATACCCTCAACAAGTTCCTCATAAGATGAGTCGAAGAATCCTCTAATTGTCACATCGTAGATATCAAGGGTTAAACTGCTGTTCAACATCTGGGGTGTAACAGATGTTACTAATATCCGTCCACTGGCCCTGGCAGAGTATTTTCCATCAGAAACTTGCACAACCATTGTAACTGGTTTCCCGGTATTAAGTACAGTGGGACTTATCACAAGTTCGCCTGTTGTTCTGTTTAGAAATACCCAGTCGCCTTGAGTGACAGACTGGATCTGATACAAAAGACGATCAGATACATCTGGATCGTACGCCGGGATTTTAAAGTTTGGCTGTTTTGGGAAGTTATCATCCTTAACGTTGATCACCATGAAGAAATTCTGGAGTACAGGTTGATTGTCATTAACATCTATTAACGTTACATTTACTCTCGTGTCCACGAAGAATGGCGAGGATGTTGCTCGAACTTTAAGGATGTATTCAGACTTTGTTTCATAGTCTAACTTTGTTCTAGTCTGGATCAAACCATCCCGCTGAATGACGAACATCAATGGATCATTTCCTGAAACAATGCTGTATGTTATTGCACCCCCCTGAACAAGATCTTGGGACACAGCTTTGACTCTCACAACATCAGACCGCTCTTTTGTATCCTCCGTGAGAAACACAATGTACGGATCTTTTTCGAATTTTGGCTTACTGTCACGAACATCTTTTAGCGTGATCTTGACCTTCACAGATGACTTCATTGATGGTCGTCCTTTATCAGAAGCAACCACAGTCAACTCATATTCTGGAATTGTTTCACGATCAAGTGACAACAATGTTCTTATTACTCCTTGAGTGCTGTCAATCTGGAAAGCTCCGTCACCATCACCTAAGGTTAGCATATTAACAAATAACCTTATAAACATACATTTATAGCTAACATGTATGTACTGTCAGTACATTTGCACTGTAGTATTAACCTTCAAACTAAGACTCGAGGCAAATGGACTAACTTGTCACCAGAACTTGTTCAATCAAACATAGCTTCCACATGCCTAAACACTCCCTATAATTCATGTGGACATGCACAAACTATACTCAGACTCTGTGTTTATGTCATGTAAACCAACACCAAATATACCACACATACAAAAACTACACACCACTGCAGTGGGGTACTGACTACTATTAAAAACTAGATCATTAGATAATGCAATTTTAGAGGTTTCATTGGCTTTTCCTTTTACACAATGTATGGACAAGATAGACTTAATAATACATACACTATGTAGATTGTGGGTACATCATACTGAAAGTTAAAATAGTAAACTTACCATCTCTAGCAAAAGAGTAGATGATAGCCTTGTTGGAGCCCTCGTCATCATCAACAGCAGACACTTGCAACACTCTAGTGCCTGGGCGTACATTTTCGAAAATTGATTTCCCATAGTTGGACTGCAAAAATCTTGGTTTGTTGTCATTTACATCTGTCACTGTAATATGCACATTTGCAGTTCCAGATAATTGCGGAGTACCCTGATCTGTTGCAATCACTTCGAACCTGTACTGAGCTGATGTTTCACGATCCAAGGTTTGTGCAACAGTTATCTCGCCTGTTTTAGGATTGATTGTGAAATCTTGTTGTGACTGCCTAATAGCATAAGTGAGTTTAGCGTTCAAGCCTTGATCATTATCAGTTGCCTTGACTACAAGAACCCTGCCTCCCACTGCAGTAGCCTCGCTAATCCTTTGTCGATAAATTCTTTGCTGGAAAATGGGCTTGTGGGTGTTTGAATCTGTCACGTTGATACGCACTAAAGCAGAACTCTCCAATTGGTTATCCCTTGCCTTGACAGTCAAGGAATAGAACTTAGTCTTACCATAATCCAGGCGGCATGAAAGGGTTATAACACCGGTGTTACCAGATATTCTAAAACACCTTGAATTTTGATCAAAGGTATACATGATGTTGCTTTGACCCAGATCAGGATCAGTAGCTGTGACACGCAGAATGGTTGTCCCAAACCTCGCATTTTCCTCTACAGATTCATAATAAACTGGCTTTGAGAATTTCGGTGGGTTATCATTAATGTCACCAACATTTACAGTCACTCTTGCTCGATTGCTTAAAGGAGGTTTTCCTTTATCCTCAGCCTTGACATGAAAAACATAACGATTGACCACCTCACGATCTAATTTCCTGGTGAGGTACAAGTCGCCAGAGTCCTGGTTAATGCCGAACGGCAAGTTAGACTCCACTACACTGTAAACAATCTGCTTATTTGTGCCATCATCGTCGTCAAAGGCCTGGACACGAGTGAAGGTGTGTCCAACATTTTCACGCTCTGAGACCAACTCTTGAAACTCTGAACTGACAAACTGTGGAGCATTGTCATTCACATCCTCAAGATATATCTCCACTGAAGTTTCATTATAATTTGGATATTCACCTTTGTCTTGTGCCGTAACAAATAGCATATGTACAGGAAGGTACTCGTAATTAAGTTCCTTACTCACTTTGATCTGTCCATTGAGGTGATTAATGGAAAAAAGTCCCTGATCATTACCGCTACTGAAGCTGTAAACAACCACAGCATTGCTGCCAAAGTCATTGTCTGATGCGCTTACTGTCAACACAAGTTGACCAGGTTTAGTGTTTTCAGGAATTTTGGCCGTGTACTCTCTCTTTGAAAACTGCGGCACACAGTCGTTTACATCCGTCACTGTTATTCGAACAGTAGCCGTGTCAGTTTTAGGTGGGGAACCACCATCGCTTGCCTGGATTGTAAGAGAGTACTCCTGGACACTCTCACGGTCCAGTGCTCTGTCTACAGTTATAGACCCAGTGCTCTGGCCTATACGAAAGACACTGTTTACACCTCCATTGTTAGTGATGCTGTATTGGATCTCTGCATTTGAGCCGGTGTCCAGATCACGAGCACGGACATCAAGAACGGTATCACCGACGAAAATATCCTCTGGTATAGACTTACTGTAGGAGGAGGCTTCAAACTTGGGTGCATTATCATTAACATCGTCAACAATAATCGTCAGATCTGCCTCGGCGTATAACGACTTGTGCTGTTCGTACTCGGCTTTCACACGAAAATAATGCATCGGCATTTTTTCGCGATCCAGTGAAGCAGTAGTTTTAATTAACCCGCTGTCAGCGTCGATCTGGAAAAAGGACTGGCTGAGCAGATTTTGCGACGCCTCCATATTGTATCTAATTTTCCCAGCATTGCCATTGTTCGTATCTTCCGCTCGAATGGAACTTACACTCGTTCCTACATTAGCATCTTCTCGTATGTGAGCCGTTAAATAAGAACTGGAGAATCGTGGAACCGTTTGTTGTATTCTCCGGCGAAATCGCCGTACGTTCTTGTCGAAACGATTAGCGTGATTATCAATAAACAACTTAACTCGGGCAACAAGAGGTTGTTTATTTCTTCGTCCATGTTTCGCGTTTTCCGGAAATACTAAATCCACCACTAGCACTCGGTCTTGAAGTTCACGAAGAGATCTTCGAAGAACTAGATAATCCGATTTGGCGCCAATTCTAAAATACTTTCTCCAAGGCGTTTTTCTAAGTTTAAGCGATGTTGGATTCATGAGTGGTTCTCCCGTGTGAAGAATGATGTCTCTGAGTCGCAGGACACGGGTTCCGATCGGAGCTGTCCGCGGCAGATTTCGTCGTGATTTTCTAAAGCAATTTTCGCCAAATACAGACACAGTCAGTGGTCTTAAAACCCTTTCGGAAGAATTATAAATAGAAGACGACTCTACATAAACTGTGAACGGATTAAGCTGTAGAAACCCGCAGTTTGGTCTATGAATCATACGCACTAAGCCATTTGTTGAATCAATAGAGAGAACTTGAAGAGTTGTTTGAATGTCAATGGTTGAAGCTTCGATAGCATAATTCGTCCAGCCAGTTCGACTTAAATTAGCTAAAACACTTTCTGGCTCCGTCGATGAATAAATATTAATAACTCTGCAGTCCACTTGCTTGAAAAACCACAGGCATAAATGTACAATAAAAGCCAGCCAAACACAGTTGAAGCGAGCCATTTGGCGGTGAATCTGTTGTCACAGTCACAGAATCAACGCTTGTCATAAGACAAGTCGAAAATCGCACGTTTCCCCAATCACAGCGATAAGTGAACAAGACTCTGCACTTAGCGGCTCCATAAACTCGACACTAGATTGGATTCAGTCCTCATCTTTGAAAACACCACCAAATATCTTTGATCTTTCGGTTAGTTTGGTTCGAGTGTCGGCAAGGGGTCTAATTTTCTTTGAGTGACAAGTTTGATTAATTTCAGCATCTAATTGGCTTAAGTTAACCACGTGACCTCTTTATCTAGCCGCGGTAAGTCAAATAAACTATTCGCTTTTTGCTCAAAACATTCTTGTCTCTTTTATTTACAAACAAAAGAACCGCTTGACACTGTAAGAGATATAACTACCACTACTACACTTTTATTTTGGCAGGATCTGCAGTTTGAAGTAAGTGGAGATTGCCTTGATAATAAAAATTTTCGAGACCTTTCGGCGAGGAGGTTAAGAACAGCAGAAGACTTTCATGCGGAATTCCACAAATTTTGGGAGTAGACAAAATCGGAAGAGCAAGACAACTGCTTACATCAAATGTAAACTTTGAACAGTGCATCCAAAAATTCCAGCCCTCCTACGTTTAAAATTCAAAATATATTTCAGATTTATTCGTCCGCGATTGACTTGTATCTCATATCTCGGTCCTTTTTCAACTCAAAATAACAAATACATAACGCGATAGGATCGGATCGCAGGGCAGTTTGCGGCTTGTTGAAAGATGGCTAATTAGCGAAGCGACGAAAACGTGCTCGAAAAACGAAATTATTCGTGGCTTTTCAACTCAGTCTGGCTTGATACCACACAAGATTGAAGTTCTGTTTTTTCTTTGTATAGTGGAAAAATAGTCACAAGGTTTTACGCGAAAGTCGGGCATAGGAAAATTGTCATGACAATGAATTAAACGGAACGGATGTAGCGATGACTGAAAATACCTGAGTGGGAGTGAATTGAATCATCGAGCGACTGTAATTTATCAGAATTTTGTGGAAACAAGAGCTTAAAACATTTTAATTTACATGCGATGTAAAGTTATGTTCAGGGGACTCCTGCCCTGTAAATATCCGCCCTTAAAAAGCAGGCAAAAACTTCTGCGCTGCCGGGTAAAATATTGAAATTATTTGTTAACTGGTGAAAAAAGGCAACAAAGATAGTATTTTACTTTGTTAGACTCTAACTGGATCGTGAATATATCAAAGAAAATTAATTCAAGATACTTGACAGAATGAAAATGTAATTAATCACTTAATAAACATTTGTGAGCTAAATTGAAGAAAACGGATACTTTGCCCATTAAACCGGAAATACATTCTGCGATATCAGGAGTAAATTTGCATTTTATCATCATTTGGTTATTTATGCGAAGTTTAATAAAATGAAGCCACCACACCTTTGTGTATTTTCCGATAGGAATCTTTTATAAACCGTCTTCCGACTGAACTTGGCGGACAAAAATATGAAGGCTGATTTAACTGAAACAATAGCAGATGTACTTTCCCTCGGCAGTGAAAGACGAAATGTTTTACTAACCGCCGATGCTTCTTCTCCCGGCCTAGTTATGCCTTGAATTTCGTTCACTGATCCGTTCGCTCGCCCATCTATTTCTGTACCCAAGTGATGTCGAAAACATGATAGGGTTATATATCGTATCCTTTATAAACTGATGTTTGCACTGTTCTTCCGAAAAAGAGTTTACCTCAAGGAAAGATTCTCTCACGTATTTTTAAACAATAAATTGAATACGAGAATCGGAAAAGGTTAAACCTCATAAAGCGGGAATAGATTACGACATAATTTCATAAAGCCACAACGGACAATGTGAGTTTTCTGTTTTTGAATTGTTTCAATAGTTTGCGTTACCTAATAAAATTCCACGAGTGTTTTGTAAGCAGGAATTTCAAAAACTGCTCCGAACGTGAAAGAGTCGAAAATTAAATACTGAGATTGAACAATCGTTCAGTCATTTCCGTGGCTTTACATCATCCTGTGAAATGCAGCTTTATCCCTTGTTTTCAATGTTTAGTAAATTGAATTAAACGGATGTTTTGACGATGAAACAGGAAAGATTCATGTTGTGGTTCGTACAAAAAAGCCATGTATAAATTTCCATTCATTTTTTAATGTAAATGATATATTCAATCAACCCTCTTTTCTCTTCTAGTTCTATTCAACAGTATGGCCACTCCTTTGTGTGTTTTTCTTCTTTGTTCTCCGCAAAGCCTTCTTAGTTCTGGTCCATACGTCGCGCTAAGCAATGGGCGTGTCGAACTCAGTTGCGAGGAATGGAAAGTCAGGAACGCGACTGCAGCTCGCTTTTGAGCGCAACTGTTGGTCGATAGTTGATTCAATGCTGAACAATGCTTATACTCGTGTCGAACTCAATTGTTCTGAACTCAGTTCAATCAAGTTAGGGACGACCATTATTTTTTTGCGGGGGTGAGTAATTTCAAAAAAAAAGAAATTACCATTGTTATTAAGTTTCATCGTTAAAAAATGGTAATTTTTTTTTTATTATTTCTGTAAAACATATTTAAAGTCTAAGTCCATTAGAGATGCCGAAAAGGTATTATTATAAGAATTTTAAACTAATAAAGCTTAGTGCTATAGCAGGACAAGACACGAAAAAAGTCTTGACAAGTGATGATGTAACTTTTACTTTCGTGGCTAAAATTACAGTTAACATTTTTTACGGCTTCCTAACGGCTAAATTTTTGGCTTGTTTTACGGCCGGCTAACAGTTAGGGTGGGAGTTAACCTAAACTTCTGTAAAAAAAAAAAATCGAAGTTTTGCTTTCATCGGAATTTGAATCATAAGGTATTGAAGTTTTATTTTGAGAATTTCTGTTACTATACTGCAAGTTCAAAGCTCGTTTTCATTTCTGAAAACGAGTTATTTTTGCCTTTGAAAAAAATATTTTGAGAAGGTTTTGTCCAATTAATTGAGATGAAACTTTCAGGATTTGTTGTTCTGAGTAAGTCTTGTGTTTTAAGCTTAGAACTTTCCCATCCAGTGCATTTTGTCGAAGTTATGCAGTGAAACGTATGCTGGATTTTCTGTGTCAGATTTAACTGGTCACCATTTTATGTCTTTTTAACTTTTCACAAATCTCTCTGCTTGAAACAGCAAGCTATTAATTTTCTTTTGAAATTTGTACAAATCATTCCTTTTGATCAGTTCTTGTAGGAGTTATTTTTCCTCAAGCCAGCATTCCCCAGCAGGTGGCAAATTTAATTAGCCGGTGTCAGTTAACAATACAGTTCTAGGGTACAAAGATATTTTTTCATAATCTTTGGTCTTTAAGCTTTCTAAAAATGTATACTTTGCCATGGTTTGGAATTAAATCTTACGACGAGAAAAGTTTGAAAAAATGGTGCGTTTTTAGGTTAACCCCCGCCTTAACCCTATTGAGATACACTGATATCCTAAATAATGGGATAAATTTACACATCTAAAATCTTAATTAAGTTAGGTCGAACTTTAATTAGTGAAACATTTAATTTAGTTGTCAAACGTCTTGTGATATTTTCTGTACGTGACGTGGTCTGAGTTGCATGGGAGATGCACAAAGTTATGCAATTTACGATTTACTTGTAGTAAAGCCCAACATCAATGGCCACTAGTGTCTTTTATTCTGCACTGTTTCCAAACCGGCTGACTTGTCAGAGTTGACTGGGTTCATTTGATTGCAAAAGTTAGAGTGCAAATGAACAGTAAAACTTGTCAGGTTTTTTGGTGCTTTTAACGTACTAAACGGAACCTTTGTATGTTGTTTATATACTTTCTTTCCCTTTATCGAAGGATCGAATAAATAGTATAATCTGATAACACCGCGGGTGCCAATGTCTGTTCTCTAGTGTCCTGCTGTAATAATGTAAAAAAAGAAAATGATTTATGCTTCATCTCGAATTAATTAAATTCTTTATTTGTAGACAAAACAACGCATTCCCAAACGGAAAAAACAATTTATGACTTACTATTTTACCTCCCTCTATAGGACAGAACACAATATTCAAATATTTTAAAAATATCCTAACCCCAGATGCACCGAGATTTGTAGTTCATTTTGAAATTCCTTCCCTGTTTCAATAGTTATCGGCTATTTTGCACCAGTAGAGCGCCTTAGTTGACAAGATAGCCGAGAACGGGCCTGGAAAAAGGCAAAATTTGTACATGTTGCAGTATTGTAGTGGCAACAAAAAAAGATGAGTAAATACGTATTAATAACTATGATTTGCCGCAAGAATGTCGCGGACACGCCCATTGTAGACTACCTAAGATCCTGATTTAGGTATCCTATCACTCGATTAGCTTCCGACACAGACGTTCTTTAGGCGCGTCAAGCAATCTTCTTCCTCCTCATAGGAAGATTGCGTGACGAGCCCAAAGACGCGCAGGAGGCCAACGATTAATGTTAAGGGGCATTCAGATCCAGATCTTTCCCTTTCGAGTCTGCCTCCAGCGCAATTTTGCTGGGCTGGGAAACCTGACAGGGCAAGCATCTGATAAAAGTCATGAAAAACCTAACCACAGTAACCTTCAAAATGGGTTTCTTAATTTTCTACCTTACAAGAGTTTATTTTATATGATGTCTTTGTTTTGTTTGTATTTGTTCTATTACTTTCATCTTTCAGGTTGTTTGACCAAACTGACTCCGTGGCGTCATTCCACGAGTTGAAGAGAGAAGACGTGTCGACCGTTAACAATCCATTCTGATCACGTGGCTACACCATGATGCATGTAGTACTTGTCTCTAATTGGTGGTCACTTGCGCGCGCAGACGCGGCAACTCATAATCAAGAAACAGCCAATCAGAGAAGCTGCACGGAATTGAGTACTGGTACGTCATCAGATGTGAATGTTTAGATTCAAGTCGAGCCCTCCCGCAGAAGCAACCTCGTTCGTCAGGGTCGTCTATCTTGTTAGAGGAAGAGCAGGGACCCTGGGAACGAGTTTGCAGGGCAAGAACTGCGATGGAATTACAAAATGAGCTTCTACTGGAGTAGTCCGTTTGTTTAAGGCCACCTTCTGAGAGGGGAATTCCTTCACGTCGTAGTCCCTTTCTTGGATATTTGTTACCGTGCTATGGACGAAACGTGCAGCTTTTTCGTAAAAATATCATCCAAAGAAAAATGGTTATTATTTTATAATTTACTACCTCTTGCTATAGCTCGATCAAGGATTTGTTTAGATTAAAGTAAAGGGCTAGAGTAGCAACAACCTAGTAAATTGTGCGTTATTGCCTTACTGCCCCGTCCACTCTACGCTAGAGAAATTTGAAAACGCAGCTTTATTTCTACCGTTAGGCCTACTGTCCACACTAATCCGTCACGAACGCGGAGCTTTTCGAAAGCCGCGCTCTGCAGCAAACCGGAAGAGTTTGAAAACGCTGGCTTTGCATTTTGGTGTGGACGGAAAACATTTGCAAAGCGGAGCTTTTCGAAAACGATGGCGTTGCGATTATCATGTGACTTCTTTGCCCGAGTTTTCCTCAAACACAAATCGACATTGACCGATTATTGGTGCGTTTTGAAATTTCTCCGACGTAGTGTGGACAGAAAACATTTCATGCGTTTTCGGAGGTAAAACTCCGTTTTCAAATTCCTGCAGCATAGTACGGACGGGGCGTTAGATAATTTTGCTTTGTACCGACAAATGCTCAGAACTTGCAATAAAGAATATTTATCATTGCTGAGATTAAGTAAAATTTAGAATTTGCGAAGTAAAGTGTTATAGTAAAAACATTATTAGTCGGCTCCTTTCATGTTTTATCCCGGGTCTTTTGTTAGATGTGTTTGAAATCGAGCCAAGCTGCGTACACTTCACACGGTAAAAAGTTAATAACACTTTAAAAAAAAAAAAAATAAACTTTATATTCAGCAAACAATCAATATACACCAATTGGGTTATCGGGCTAAATCTGCCGACGAAACGCAAATAAAAGATTCTTTTCCTTTATTGACAACTTTCGCAGTTCTGTTTTTTAAACGGAAAACAGATGAAGTAGTCATTTCAAGCGAAAAGCAGCTTGTTCGCTTGTTTTCCTTTGATAATTAACGCCGCTCAAAAATGGCGAGAACCCTCACGTGCCGTTTTGAAGTTTGGAACAAACCCCAACTTCAAGGGTTGCGGTAGTTGAAGCCGAGATAACAAGGCGTTATCATTTGAAGTGCGATTAAGAACCGGAAAGCTCATCTTAGTTTGTTTTTTGCAAAACTAATAAAGCTCTCTGTCCGGCGAGTAATCTGATTAACAAAGTCAAACCTTGAGCTATTCCGACATGTCATTGTCAAAAATGTAATTAAAGTGTATATAATTTTGAGTCTTTCCAGGTAAAGGATTTTATCAGAAAAGGCTTTAAGTGTGAATTTGCTTTGCGACGCAACATTTGATATTCTTGCTATGGCAACGAGTTCATTTTTTTGCTAGCGAAGCTAAAGAAGAAAGGAAAGCCAACTAGTTTTGTAATTAAGGTGAACACTCGTTTGACGAACTATAAACTAAACATGGAAGTCGGAGTTCCGTTTAAAGGGAAAAGATACACAGTTAAGCAAATACTATAAGGCGATTTCGAAGGTTTAAGATAAAGAGGTAATCTGGATTAAACGCAAATGTTTTTAAAAAAGATTAAAATCCGGAATAGCTTATACAACACATTTCTCAAGGTTTATCGTAAGTGCTAAGTCGCGAATTTTGAACTTTAGAAAATATCTATAAATACCAATACGTGACTACAGAAAAACGCGCTATATTCTTGCTGTAGGAATCGAACAAGAAAACAAAACTAAAAAAACTTCAGAAAAAGGTGATTCTTTACAGCTTTTATAATATATTTTTTTTCAGGGGTGCGTGCCAACACTTTTAATAAAGCAAAGAACATTTGCGAAAATTCCATCGCAGGTTGTGCGAACATTGAATTGCGCATGTCTTTTATCTAAGGGCGCGCTCATGTGACGTCATGTATCGCGTGCGAGAAAGCAAGTGTAAAACTCTTTCACTAGTTGTTGATCTTTCTTTTTTTGTCATATTTTATAGGCTTAAACAAGAGTTTAAAAGCAGCTTGAAACTATGGCTACGTACACCAAAGTGTTTTAACGCGTTTTAAGTGCTGAAGTTGTTTTCGTTTCTTCTTAGAGTTAGTTGCGTCATTTTTCAGTGCACGAAGTCTAAAACTTTCGTCTAGCAGGCAACTGTAGTAAACCACTTAGGCTCGATTTCCAGCCGTTTTGTGAGCCCGCGTTCCTTGCCCCGCACATTGGGAGGAGGATAAACAACCGCAATCCCAAAAAGGCTAGAAATCGATCCTGTAAGCCACCTTAAGGCCACCTTCTGAGAGGCGAGTTCCTTCACGTCTTGGCCCCTTCTTGATATGTACCTTACTCTGTTGAGGACGAGACGTCCAGCTTTTTTGTAAAATTATGCTATCCAGAGCCACAAAAGGTTATCAAGTGCAAAGGTTTCAAGAACTAATGATTTAGTTTATTTCATAAGTTAAAACCGCCGACTGTGGCTCGATTAAGGAATTGTTTAGATTAAAGTAAAGTACTAAAGTAGCAACAAACTCGGAATAACTTGTGTCGGTTTTGCCTTAGGCCCGCCGGAGAGATTTGAAAAAGCAGCTTTCTTTCTACGGTTAGGCCTACCGTCCACACTAATCCGTCACGAAAACTGAGCTTTTTGTAAACGCTCTACAGCAAACTGGAGGAATTAGAAAACGCCGGCTTTGTGTTTTAGTGTGGACGGAAAACATTTTGAAGATGAGTTTTTAGTAAACAATGACGTTACGATAATCATGATAAGCTCTACCCGAGTTTTACTCAGACACAAATGGAAAATGACCGGTGATTGTCTCGTTTTCAAATTCCTCCTGCGTAGTGTTTACGGAAAACATTTGATGCGTTCTTAGGGTGAGGCCTCCGTTTTTAAATTTCTCCGGCGTATTGTGGACGTGGTCTTTATTTGTTATAGATACACTCCGTTCTACAATATGAAATTGATATACCGTGGATAAATGAATACTTCATTATATATTACTAATAAAGAAATAGCTGGCTCGTAAGTGCACGAGATCATTTAATCGACCGCCCGCAACTGTTGTTTCAGAATAGGGCGGTGTTTTAGTTCCACATTAGTTGACACAAAAAGAGCGGTGATCTATTTGAATTGTAGGGCGGCGTTTTACTTCCCCATAAGTTGACACAAAAAGAGCGGTGATCTAACTGAATTTTGCGCTAACTACAATAGGAATGATCTGAAATCCAAGTTACCGCCGTTAAGTTGATCTTTTGCGGATCCCGCACAACAAAAAAAGCGCGCTAAGTTAAGCGCGGGGTCCTTTGCACAATATACACGCTATATTTTAGCCGGTGGTCTCCGCTCCTGTCCTTGAAATTTTCAAGAATAAAAATATGGGACAAACATTAAATAAATTTTTACGCGCGCAGTTTATTGCTAGTATAGTGGATCCTGTTTATAAAGAAAACTGCTCGTAGCCCGAGATTACTGTTAACACACATGATTCTTGTCACAATATCTTCGTTGTAATTCAGCAATGCTACGCGCATGGAGCAGGTACACTTTAGCGCAAACTTAAGCTACATTTTATTTTACGAGCGTAAAGCTGTTTCCCTCCCGTTGACGCGCGTAAAATAACACGACAGTGAAAATTAACCTTGCTGTTCTCTACAAAGAATTTATATTTACAGCAAGGAAACAGTAGTAGAAACAACAACACAGAAAAACTAATTAATAGCTTTATAGGTTCCTCTTACAGTGCCAATACTTTATCAAGAGGAAACGCTCTGTAAAAACAACAAAGAGAATCGTCAACTATCTTGATACATGGGTTTGATTGACCGCTAAATTCTCAAAAGTGACATAAGGAAACTGGAAACTTATCTGTACGGAGAATAAATATTTTGAAACTAATGCTGTTAACGGAAAAGCAGTTCTGAAGAGACAAGCAGAAAGAAAGTAATCGGTTCCTTTGTCGGTCAGCCCTTCGTAAAATAAGCCGCAACCCAGTTAACTTTCTTGCCGCTATGTAGCGGTGCGAATGTTTGATTATTTCAAAACTCACTGTGATCGGCAACGACCTTTGACAAACTCTGTGTATGTTTGTCGGGCCGCTTTTTTGTTTGTTGATTGACAGCTGTCAGTGTATAAGTAAAAGCTGCAGTTGCATGGGCTCTTCATTCAGTAAATGACTTTTGTGCTGTAGTTATTGTAACAAGAGTTTATCAGCTCAGCTATGATGGAGAGTTATTATTTCAAGTCAGTTGTTTCCGTCGTGGATTCTACGCAGTCGAGAAAATCACGTGAGCTCTCACACACTCCTCCTATCCGTACTCCGTCCTTGGCACCAGTCTTCCGTCAACAGAAGTTGACCGACTTTTCCATCAGCAGAATCCTTGGTCTGGAAAACGACGAAGCACACAAAGAGTCAATATCCTCTGGTAAGTTTAACTTATATGCTCACTTTGTAATATTGTGTCATATCCATAATTAGGAACCTTATTAATTTACGTTCATTTAAGTACAATCTAAGGCGCCAAGAATATGTTTTATCCTTACCTAAAGTTAACACTACTAAATATGGACTCAAGTCATGGAGATATTTTGCAGCCAAAAAATGGAATGAACTATCAAATGACATTAGAATAAAAGTAGGCACCAATGAAATAGTAAACAGAATTAGATCGCTAAATTTCGGGGATTAGTAAATTTGTGACATTAGTTTTAATAGTATTACTGCGGCGGTAATATTTTTATAATAGTTTTGAATAGTTTTAATCAGTATTTAATTTGTGACTTTTACCTGATGAATTGTGATATTAGCGTTGTTTAGTTGTTAGGTTCTCATTAGTTATTAGGTGGAATACCTGTAAACTAGCTCTCAAGCTAAGCGTATATCCACGTTAAATAAAGCATTCATTCATTCATTCATACCCAGTTGTAAATAACGAGAAGTCTCAAACGGTAAAGTAACAGACAAATATTTTCTCATTAGTTTACTGCTATGGTTCCTGATAATTGAAGTGTAATTTAAAAGTTTCTAGTAGAAATATTTCATGTCGCAAGTGAGCTCTAGCAAATCTGTTTTATTTAAAACAGTTCTAAGGACTGTATTGACCGAAGTGTGTAAGACTACCATTTTGGCAGCAAAGGTCTAAAAATACTAGCGGAGTTCGAGAGCGAAACTTAGTCAAGCTCGTTCAGTCTGCCTCTGTGGAAAAAATGTTTACTCTCGTTTTGGTCTGTTGTGAATCGTTACAAATTGATTTTAGTAATTAAAAGTAGGTAGTGGAAGTTTCGGAGAATGAACCCTGCTGTGAGAACAGCTTTTCTGAGTTTTCTTGTCCATACAATGTATTTGTTCAATACCGCCGGCATTAAAAACTGATTTTTTAAAAACGTACGTGTTATTTGTTAATGCTAACGTATCTATTTTTTGTCAACAGCGCCGGTGCATCGCCGTCACCCCATTCAGACTCCGAGTTCTCAACACAGCTACAGTGACACCAGCCCAGCATTATCTCCTTGTTCAGACAACGCATGTTCCAGCAGTGATTGTGACAGCGAGTCCGATCAAGTATCGACACATTCCGAGCAGCCTCCGAGGAAGAAGCGACAGCGCACGACCTTCTCGCCTATGGAGGTGTGGGAGCTGGAACGAGCATACAGGCGGCAGCCATATTTGATGAGTGAAGATGAGGAGGACCTGGTACTGAGACTCGGAATCACAGCCAAAAGTTTGAAGGTAAAGATTTACTCTTACTGCAAAACGGCTTTAGGGAAAATTTATCAACTCAATACCAACAACGTATGGACGAAATATTTGTTTTTGATTTTCAAGCGAAGTTTTCTAACCTTGTGGAAGTAATAATCCCTAATTCTTTCCTAAAATAATGATGGATTTAATTATGATATCGTTTTGAAATCGCATTGATGGTTCGAGTTTGTTATGTTGTTGGAAACAGAATGTTTTTGTAAATTTTTACTCTCCCTTCAATTCTATCTAAAATTTCTTTTAAGTGTCCCCCCCCCCCCCATCCCCGCCCCCTCCGCGTCCGAATATTGTATAGGCTATTCGTGACTGCATGTTGCACATTCTATACAAAAATCTTTGTAAGCCTTTTTATTTTATCTCTCAGTCAGTACGCGTGCTGTGATTGGTCAAAATTTAAAGTTGTTTTTACTCCCAAAATGTTTCGTGATTTATTGCCAAGGGTTCTTAACCTTTTTAGGAAGTAAAAGTTTAAGGCTTTCTTTTACTTCTGAAATGTGTATCAAAACCTGCTAACGACTTAAGAGTCACTTAACAACGTTTTCAAATTGACCCGTTTTGCTGTCGAGGTGCTTCAGAAATTTGAAGCCGTTCAGCGTGAATAGAAATCGTTCCCGAACCCGTCAGACACCGTAGAGATATAATAAATATCTTACTAACCTCGTTTTCTCGGTCCGTACTGTAAGTTGCGGATCCTCGTTTTTTCCCCTTCGATTTAGGTTCCGTGCGCTTCGCACTTGGGCCATAAATCGATGGGGAAAACTCGGTCCGTAACTTACAGTATGGACTTCGAACTGGGTTAGTAAGAGACATGTATACATTCGAACATAAATGACTTTTTAAAATAATGCGAAGAATGTTTTGCTGACGTTTTTTTGTTTGTTTGTTTGTTTTTCTCCTTTATAGTATTGGTTCCAGAACCGACGGGCCAAATCAAGAAAAGAACGAGAAAAGATGACGTCTGGGTACCAGTACAGCTCGTCAAACCAGTTTGGACGTCCTGTCAGGGGAGGTGTGCTTTCTGAGAGGCAGCAGTTTCAGACCCAGTCCCCTCCAGACCAGTGGAAACACGCTAAATGTATACGCATGTCCTACCAAGCGCTGGAAAAACACTTGAAAGTTCCACCACACAGTCGATCAATCAGAGCAGACAATCATTACTCGTCATTCAAATCAAACCGGTTGAGAAGCCGTTCGTCGCTACTAGTACCGATGTTTCACGCTGACCAGTTCAAGAGAAGACCAGTGGAGTCCGCGAGACTACCGTACAGCAGCGGCTTACATAGAAACCAACCATATTGAATGTAGGTTTTAGGACCTTTTAGAAATGATCGAAAATAGCCAGGAATTTGTTCAATTTGTGATGCCAAACTTGTTTAAGTGTCTTGAAATGAACTAAATTAAACGTTATGTGCTAGGAAAATACAGTTTTATTACAGTTTGTAAAATATTTAACATAGCTTTCAAGAACCAATTGTAATTTAGTCAGCAGCGATGAATAATAAATAGATTAAGTTGAAAGTCTCGATATCAACAGTTCATTCATTTTATGGGAGCTTTGATGGATGGTTGACCAGAGGAAGATAATTATTTTGGCAACGAATGTAACAAATTTATTTACTACAAATGCATCAGTAGATGCTCACAACAATGCCCTATAGATCGTTTTCACTGTCACGCAATTAAAAAATAAATCGAAACCCATCCAGTGGAAAAAGCTTCCCCAAACGGCAGATATTCGTCGAAATGTTTCGCAGAAATTTACAGAGCCCAGTATGAAAACGCCACGTTGGTGTACATCCGTGGTACACCAATATGGCGGCTGGAAAACATGAGAAAATTAAGTACATATTTTTTAACAAACTCGATCGTAGCCTTGTGTCACGCACTTCCATAGCCCTGAAATTCAAAATGCTCTGGTTCCCAAACGAAGCACGCGATCGAGCTGTAAAATTGTAAACAGACATAAATATACCGTCTCTCATGCCTAATCGAGGATAAAAACTTTGGTGGCTCTTTAGTTTTGGATTTTAGAAAGTGATGACGTCACGTGAAAACGATCTATATACCCTCCCTAAAAACAATGCATTCGATGCGGTTAAAGACAAAGTTATTGCGAATCTTCACACCTAGGCCTCGCTCTATAAAGGGGTTGAAGCCATCGCGCAGGAGGTAAAAACGAGAGACGAGAATAACTTAATGTCCACAGTCAGAACTCGACCATTTCTTTTTACCAACCCCAAAATTCAACCTGCAGTCACCACCCGCTGCCACCCGCTGAAAACTAAAGGCAAGAACACTACTCGTTAGCCGCCATCTTGAACTTCCTTATCCGCAAAGTTCAAATCACTCGCTAAAGAGTTACTTTGATCGTCTTCGAATCGAGCAGTCCGGGCTCGTGCCCTGGTCGAGGTCATTGTGTTGTGTTCTTGGGCGAGGCACGCTACTATCACAGACCCCCTCTCCACCCAGGTGTATATATCGGTACGAATTTAATGCCGGGGTAACCCTGCGATGGATTAGCATCCCATCCAGGGTGAGAAGAAATAATCCTAGTCGCTTCTTGCCACAGAAATTAGAGATACTCACTCGCCTGTTGGGCCACTTGGCATGTAGACTTGACCTACTCACCTACCTATTTCACCTGTGTAATGTGCAAACCATAGGAAGGATTTGACAGTTAATGTTCCATTGTCTCTATGAGATGTACCTGCAGGGAATCTTGGTAGTTGTAGTGATCATCTTGGATTGGATATTTGTTTTGATGAATACAACCACCACGATTCCTTGCAGGCACATCTCATAGAAGGAATTGGCTATTTAGTTTTAAGCAATTAATCATGTGTCGTGTGACTTAACGCTGTAGCCGAGTTTCGTTCATTTCCGGCGTTTCTAGTTGTAGTGCATGCTTCTCAAATTGTTTTATATAAAACTTGCGACCATGTTTCTTCTTGTTAAGTGGTGTACTCTGTCATGTAGTTGAATTCGTCATTTAAACGAACAGTTTAAGGCCAGAGCGCCCGCGAACTCCACACTGATTTGTTCGCTTTGAGCATGCGCATGTAAGTTATCCTTCATAGAGGAAGAGAGAGCTTAGGAACTAGACTTCGGCTGATGGCTCCAATTCCATGTACCTACAAAAACCACCATGAACTGGGCAAATCAATGTAAATCCACTTCTCTCAGCTTCCCACTCCAACCTAACTCCCCTCCCCTCTCCCCCCCCCCAACTTCGTCGACTCCCGAATAAAGGGGCGTGAAGTCAAGCAGAAACAGAAGGCTTCAAAAAGGATGGCATTTTCAAATTCTATTGATCTGCGTAAATCCCAACACTACAAGTGAAACATTGGCTAAGAAAAGATCTTGATCTTCTCTTGGGGGAGTTTAAGTAAGGCCGAGGACAACGTCGAATGAAAAATGAATTGATATTTTGCCTACGAATCTTGACCAATCTTGTGTTACTCTAAATTCATTCAGTTTGTTTCTCTTTGTCAAAACTATCTGGAAAGCAAACGTGGGACCCACTGTAAAATTCGAAATATAAATTTTAAAAATTATCCGTTGTGGTTCACGTTTTCTTTGGTCATTTCACGGTGTAGTTTTGCAGCGAACGGCAAAGAAATTTACCAGGAATTATAACGTACGTGCAAAACCATTGTTCTGCTCATTAAACCTTTTGTTTAGCGTCTTTGCCCGTTGCCGTTGTGGTTTTCTTAAACTCCCTCTTTTAATTATACAACAGTGATTAAAAAGAGCGATTATTACAATAGCTTCTTTGTGCCACTGTTTGGCACTAACGTTGTTAACCAAGTATAGCGCTCGTGTAAATGTACATAATAAAAGCTAGTGCTGCGGGTTACACATGTACCAGGCTGAGCGAATAATCAACCTCATCAATACTTTCAGTTGGTTACCTCCCACGGATTTTCACTTTAGTTTAATTTTGATACCCTTGGTTGGCAATACTAGTAAAATAACAGCTTCTCGTTAAATAAATTTAAAATGTCAGTTTTCCTGTAATAAACATTAAACTGGCCTCTGTTCGTCCTGTTCTACATGGAACGAATTTCTTCTTTACAAGTTGTGGTGCTCTATGTACCTATCCAGTAGTAAAAAAACTCAAACGAAGGTATTTTTATAACAATTTACCCTGCTAGTTCTGATATTCGTTCTTATGTTCGTTGGCAGCTATCCCTGTTTAAGCAGAAAGCCCTCATTAACAAAAAAATTTTACTGTGTGAGAACTAGGTACATTTTCTGCGTTATTCAGATCGACTCAGTACTGTGACGGCTTTGTTGTGGATTAATTTTATGATCAAGGAATTGCAGTAAAGTCTCATTGGAGGTAACCGTTAGCCGTAAGACCAGCCAAAATTTAGCCGTTAGGCATTAAAAATTGAAAAATTAAAACCGTTAGCCATAAAAAATATTAACTGTAAAACAATTTTAGCCACCAAAGTGAAAGTCTTAAAATCTCTTGTTAAGACTTTACGTTTTGTTTTTGTTTTTGTTTTTTCTTTTTGTGGCTGGCAACCTATATAAGTCAACAATTAAATTAATACCCGTCTTTTTCCGTCCTGGAATGATCCTAAGGCTTTTACAGAAGTCAAAATAAATTTTCAACTTTTTTAAACAGAAAAGTTAATTTTTAACTTTTGAAAACAATGGTAACTAATTTCTAAGATTTCTGTTAACCATAATACGGTTAGCTGTGGCACTCTGTTGAGACCCTCTTACATTCTTTCAATCACTTAAGTCTACAGTCGCAACGCAGTTAGCTCGAAAAACACCAAAAGTGTCCAATCGTGTCCTTCATTGCTTGTCTTACCTCCCTCATCTTCCAGCAATACATAAAGTGGAGTTTAGCAAAAAGAGAGTAAGTGCTAAAGCTGATGCAAATTCAATAGACGCCGTAGGTGCGTGGAATTGTAAGATAAAGAATGTTATAATCCCTGGGAAATAACAAGCCAGTAACGCCATTTGTAACCACAACGCACTGGACACTGTCCTTTTGTAACGTGCTAGATTCATTGGAATTACTGCTCCATTCGCTTGTCCTTGCTGAATATGGTCGTGTACTTGAGTTTGGCGATGTCGAAGTGTGCAATAGATTTTTGAGTAACAGAAGGTTGAGGTCACTATGCACAATATAAAAATCACGAATGCCATGTAGTAAGGTATTTGGTGGTTGTAAGTTAAAGTAACTGCTATGAATGTGCAAACAATCCAAAATGTAACTACGATGATCCGCACTCGCCTCAAAGTTACTACCTGCCTGTATCGTAGCCCCAGCAAAAGAGCGAGAAGTCTGTCTACACTTATAGCACTCAGCGTTAACAAAGACACTCCGCAAAAAATCATGCCTATTGTAAGAAAAGACACCACAGCATAAAAGCAAAGTCTAGAGTGCTCTGGAGACATGAGGTAGATGACGAACAGAGGTTGCGTGATGGCACCCACACATAGGTCGGTTGCCGCAAGGCAGCTGAAGAGAAGTTTTGAATGTGGACGAAGAGACGATACTTTCTTAAAAGCAACAATGATCAGAATATTCCCCAGAAATGCTGTGACGCATAGAGGAATATTCAATGCTGAAATCAATATCTTTAGATGTATTCCATAAAGACCAGTTGGGCAAAATAACTGTTGGACGTTCGTGTTGTTTTCA
Source organism: Orbicella franksi (assembly GCF_964199315.1). Classification (NCBI taxonomy): domain Eukaryota; kingdom Metazoa; phylum Cnidaria; class Anthozoa; order Scleractinia; family Merulinidae; genus Orbicella; species Orbicella franksi. The sequence continues at coordinate 21,285,127 of NC_138155.1, read as the reverse complement.
TACACAGTTAAATTATCCATTTTCTTAACTTCCTTTAAGGGCCTGTCACGAAGATATTTCCAACACTCTTCTACAACTCTCTTCAGCTGGTCGTTACACCAATTATTACACGTCCCCTGTTGATAAGGAAATATATTTCAGCGCGCAAAATCACGTGAATGATATCTCTTTTAGAGGAAGTTTTTAAGCAGACCCGAGCTGGTACTCATGAGCATAACTGAGCCAATTTTCTGTCTAAGCCATGAAACTCTTGGAAGATCTAGCACCACAACACCATAACACTTTTTAAAATTTGATTATCAGTTATGATCCTATCCTTTGTGATAGCCTTTCGAAGCTGGTCGATCTGTTTGCATAAGCTGGATGTCTTTTAAAGCTTGGACAGTGGCAATGGGGAAAAGTTCCTTGAAACTCCACCTTCTCCCTTCACCCTCCTTTCTCTTAGTTTAACTCGATTTTTTAACGTATTTTCTCACAATACGCAGAAGGTCGCTTTACACTGTCATCATAATAATTCTCCGTGAAAATCTCCCACATGGTTTTAACCTTTTTTTCGAGAAGTAGACCTAACGCTTGCACAAATATTTGAAAGAGGAAGTCCTTGCTAAGAAATCACTTAAAGTTGAGCAAATAACTGACAGCTGACAAGAACTACTTGCTGTTCAAATTCACAGCACTTTTTCAGGATTTGTTTAGCTCTCATGACGAGTTTGCAACGCTACTAGCTCTCTCAGTTTTGTTTTGTTTTTGTTTTTTTTTTATTTTTTTAAATGAAGCTCGTTTCATATTTTTTTTTGGTTAAGTAATAGATAAGTGTTTTTGGAAAAAGCCTATTGCGAGTTCACTTCTTAGCTAAATTCTGAGTGCTGTCACGTCATGAAATAACATTTATTGCAAACCTCTGCCTTTCTAATGGAGGTCTTTACATTCTTCTATAGAATTTTCAAGCCTAAATCTGAGATGAAAGTCTGTTTGCATTTCCTTGTAGCAAGCCTCCAAATTTGCAAATTTCCAATAGATATTAGGCACGGTCTTCTAATTGTGGTTTCCATCACGGCACCATTTAACGTATATAAACCTGGATGTAATCTGTCATTCTCAAAACATTAAAACTCAATACCGTATTTCGATTGTTCTATCTCGAGCAAACAACATTTGAAAGAAGCACTCTTGGACTCAAGATCGAAAATAAAATTATCGCGTACTTCCTCGTAGATAATCCCGAAGAGCGATTCGGTTAATGTTTGGGTGAGATGTTTATATAACAAGTATATACCTTTGCAAAGACATTGTAGTTTTAGTTTTACTTCTACGTAGAATACTTATATTTGATGGAAACCACTGCTAAACCACACTGAAGATGAGCTGAATATTCGTCGTCAACTGCTAACTTGAAGGGCAGTTTCTCTAAAAGAAAAAACAAAAACAAAAAGAAAAGAAAACGAAAAATGATTACCTGAAAGACTGAACTTGCCTTGTGAATCGTTTCGGTTATCAGTGTTGGTTGTAGCTGACAGCGTAAACAGAAAGCTTTCTCGAACGCTAAGTGTTCGGCAACTGTTTGAAATTTGCAAGTAGATAGTTGGTGGTTTTAGAATATAGCGTGAGCCTTTTAGATATGAAATTGGCTTCAGTCAATACCTGTCACTGCATTAGTTACCGTTCTCATATTTCCGGGTCATATTCCATATCACATCAGTTTCGCTTCGTCCTCTGAGTTATTTTTATATTTTTTTCTCGATGGTTGCCTTTTGTTCATAATTTATTTAGTTTCAGCTGGCAAAATATATTTAAAGGAAAGATAACAACTTTGCTTAAAATCACATCAATTGACAATACCGTTTTATGAACGACAGCTTTGAAGACGAAGATTTCAATAAAAGCCCTACGTGTTGAGTGGAGAAAATGCGTCACACATTTTAAAATGAGTATATTCTGTAATAAGATGCTTGTTGTTTGATCACTTTGGAACAAGGAAAACGAAACCAATTGCGAGCTTATTTTTTAATATTATTATTCTTAGTTTCTCCGGTAACCTTAGTCCTCTCGAGTCATGCCAACTATTTCAATAGCAGTGACTTAAGTCATTAGTTATTAAAATAACTGATGACTCAAACCATTACTGCAGGTGCATGTTTACACCGGATGCTGTTTCACAGGAAGAGTTAAGCAAAAGCGTGCACAGATTTTTGTATTGCGTTATAATTCTTGGTACATTTCTTTGCCGTCCTCTGTAAAGAACAACATCGTGAAATGACCAAATTCTGTATTGTCTGGAGAATGTGAACCACGAACGCTAATTTTTTAAATTTTTATTTCAAATTTATCGCTGTGTTCTGGATTTAGCTTGGCGATAGTTTTTGACAGAGATAAACAACGTAAATGACTTTAGAGTACCGCGAGATTCTTAGGTAAAATACAAATTCATTCGGCATTTCCGTCGTGGTTTCTTAATCTCCCAAATGACTGATTGGGAGGTCCGTACGGGAATATATTTGGCTCGTGGCCCAGATATTTTCAGCCTAACCCACTTGATTGGTATCTTTTCTTACACCTTTACCGAGTCTGAGTTAACAGAGTTCTGCCATTGTTGTTGAATTGCGAGGACCAAATGAATTGTAACCCTGTGTAGTGCCGGATGACATTTCCCGGACAGGCTCACATCAACCTGCCTACTACTACATACATGTGTAAGTTCAAAGTATCGTTCGTGGTGCGTCAGTGTAGTAGTAGGATATATACGTCAAATAAATTATTTGCCAATCTTTATTCTTAATATAGGAATTTGTTTTTAAACACGAAACATGACGTTAACAAATAATAAAGAGTTTAAAAACAGCTTGAAACTATGGCTACGTATACCAGTGTTTTAACGCGTTTTAAGTGCTGAAGTTGTTTTCGTTTCTTCTTAGAGTTAGTTGTGTCATTTTTCAGTGTACGAAGTCTAAAACTTTCGTCTAGCAGGCAACTGTAGTAAACCACTTAGGCTCGATTTCCAGCCATTTTGTGAGCCCGCATTCCTTACCCCGCACATTGGGAGGAGGATAAACAACCGCAATCCCAAAACGGCTAGAAATCGATCCTGTAAGCCACCTTAAGGCCACCGTCTGAGAGGCGAATTCCTTCACGTCTTGGCCCCTTCTTGATATGTACCTTACTCTGTTGAGGACGAGACGTCCAGCTTTTTTGTAAAATTATACTATCCAGAGCCACAAAAAGTTATCAAGTGCAAAGGTTTCAAGAACTAATGATTTAGTTTATTTCATAATTTAAAACCGCCTACTGTGGCTCGATTAAGGAATTATTTAGATTAAAGTAATGTACTAAAGTAGCAACAAACTCGGAATAAATTGTGTCGGTTTTGCCTTAGGCCCGCCGGAGAGATTTGAAAAAGCAGCTTTCTTTCTACGGTTAGGCCTACCGTCCACACTGCAGCAAACTGGAGGAACTAGAAAACGCCAGCTTTGCGTTTCAGTGTGGACAGAAAACATTTTGAAGATGAGTTTTTAGTAAACAATGACGTTACGATAATCATGATAGGCTCTACCCGAGTTTTACTCAGACACAAATGGAAAATGACCGGTGATTGCCTCGTTTTCAAATTCCTCCTGCGTGGTGTTTAAGGAAAACATTTGATGCGTTTTAGGGTGAGACCTCCGTTTTTAAATTCCTCCGGCGTATTGTGGACGTGGTCTTTATTTGTTATAGATACACTCCGTTCTACAATATGAAATTGATATACCGTGGATAAATGAATACTTCATTATATATTACTAATAGAGAAATAGTTGGCTCGTAAGTGCACGAGATCATTTAATCGACCGCCCGCAACTGTTGTTTCAGAATAGGGCGGTGTTTTAGTTCCACATTAGTTGACACAAAAAGAGCGGTGATCTATTTGAATTGTAGGGCGGCGTTTTACTTCCCCATTAGTTGACACAAAAAGAGCGGTGATCTAACTGAATTTTGCGCTAACTACAATAGGAATGATCTGAAATCCAAGTTACCGCCGTTAAGTTGGTCTTTTGCGGATCCCGCACAACAAAAAAAGCGCGCTAAGTTAAGCGCGGGGTCCTTTGCACAATATACACGCTATATTTTAGCCGGTGGTCTCCGTTCCTGTCCTTGAAATTTTCAAGAATAAAAATATGGGACAAACATTAAATAAATTTTTACGCGCGCAGTTTATTGCTAGTCCAGTGGATCCTGTTTGTGTAGGTAATCATACGGTTTCGAGTTCAATTTGGAATTAATTTGCACGAGTGAGTTTTTCAAAAAGCTGAAATTGCACGAGCCGCTTCGGCGAGAGTAATTTCAGCTTTTTGAAAAACTCACAAGTGCAAATTAACTCCAAATTGAACGAGAAAAACCGTATGATTACTTATTAATAATATAAACATGAAAACATTCGCGCGGAGGAAGTGCGGGAAAATCTTTCTTGGAGCCATTTTTTCTTATTTGAGAAAACTTTTTTCAAAGTTTCAACACAAAATTTTCGTCATCATTTTACCTGATATCATTTTCTTAGAAAAATTCCTATTATCTTTCAGTCAATCATAATCCAGAATTTTGATGTGTAATTTGCACTGGTGTTACACTTTTTGCACTGATGTTACACTTTTTGCACTGGTGTTACACTTGAACTGCACTGCTCTTAGCCAATCAGAATCGAGTAATTTTTTCATGTGTATTATTAATAAAGAAAACTGCTCGTAGCCCGAGATTACTGTTAACACACATGATTCTTGTCACAATATCTTCGTTGTAATTCAGCAATGCTACGCGCATGGAGCAGGTACACTTTAGCGCAAACTTTAGCTATATTTTATTTTACGAGCGTAAAGCTGTTTCCCTCCCGTTGACGCGCGTAAAATAACACGACAGTGAAAATTAACCTTGATGTTCTCTACAGAAAATTTATATTTACAGCAAGGAAACAGTAGTAGAAACAAAAACACAGAAAAACTAATTAATAGCTTTATAGGTTCCTCTTACTGTGCCAATACTTTATCAAGAGGAAACGCTCTGTAAAGACAACAAAGAGAATCGTCAGCTATCTTGATATATGGGTTTGGTTGACCGCTAAATTCTCAAAAGTGACATAAGGAAACTGGAAACTTTTCTGTACGGAGAATAAATATTTTGAAACTAATACGGTTAACGGACAAGCAGTTCTGAAGAGACAAGCAGAAAGAAAGTAATTGCTGCATTTGCCGGTCAGCCCTTCGTAAAATAAGCCGCAACCCAGTTAACTTTCTTGCCGCTATGTAGCGGTGCGAATGTTTGATTATTTCAAAACTCACTGTGATCGGCAACGACCTTTGACAAACTCTGTGTTTGTTTGTCGGGCCGCTTTTTTGTTTTTTGATTGACAGCTGTCAGTGTATAAGTAAAAGCTGCAGTTGCATGGGTTCTTCATTCAGTAAATGACTTTTGTGCTGTAGTTATTGTAACTGGAGTTTATCTGCTCAGCTATGATGGAGAGTTATTATTTCAAGTCAGTTGTTTCCGTCGATGATTCTACGCAGTCGAGAAAATCACGTGAGCTCTCACACACTCCTCCTATCCGTACTCCGTCCTTGGCACCAGTCTTCCGTCAACAGAAGTTGACCGACTTTTCCATCAGCAGAATCCTGGGTCTGGAAAACGACGAAGGACACAAAGAGTCAATATGCTCTGGTAAGCTTAACTTATACGCTCACTTTGTAATATTATGTCATACCCAGTTGTAAATAACGAGAAGTCTCAAACGGTAAAGTAACAGACAGAAGTATTTTCTCATTAGTTTGCTGCTATGGTTCCTGACAATTGAAGTATAATTTAAAAGTTTATAGTAGAAATATTTGATGTCGCAAGTGAGCTCTAGCAAATCTGTTTTATTTAAAACAGTTCGAAGGACTGTATTGACCGAAGTGTGTAAGACTACCATTTTGGCAGCAAAGGTCTAAAAATACTAGCGGAGTTGGAGAGCGAAACTTAGTCAAGCTCGTTCAGTCTGCCTCTGTGGAAAAAATGTTTACTCTCGTTTTGGTTTGTTGTGAATCGTTACAAATTGATTTTAGTAATTAAAAGTAGGTAGTGGAAGTTTTGGAGAATGAACCCTGCTGTGAGAACAACTTTTCTGAGTTTTCTTGTCCATACAAGGTATTTATTCAATGCCGCCGGCATTGAAAACTGATTTTCTAAAAACGTAGGAGTTATTTGTTAGTTCTAAGGTATGTATTTTTTGTCAACAGCGCCGGTGCATTGCCGTCACCCCATTCAGACTCCGAGTTCTCAACACAGCTACAGTGATACCAGCCCAACAACATCTCCTTGTTCAGACAACACAAGTACCAGCAGTGATTGTGACAGCGAGCCAGACCAAGTATCCACACATTCCGAGCAGCCTCCGAGGAAGAAGCGACAGCGTACGACCTTCTCGCCTATGGAGGTGTGGGAGCTGGAACGAGCATACAGGCGGCAGCCATATTTGATGAGTGAAGATGAGGAGGACCTGGTACAGAGACTCGGGATCACAGCCAAAAGTCTGAAGGTAGAGATTTACTCTTAATTACTGCAAAACGGTTTTAGTGACAATTTATTTAACAACTCAATACCAACAACGTATGGACGAAATATTTGTTTTTAATTTTCAAGCCAAGTCTTCTAACCTGGTGGAAGTAATAATCCCGGTTAATTTGATTTCTCTCCTACTTGAAATAATGATCGATTTGATTATGATATCGTTTTGAAATCGGCATTGATGGTTCAAGTTTGTTATTTTGTTAGAAATATAGTGTTTTAGTAAAGTTGTACTCTCCCTTCAATTCTACCAAAAAATTCTTTTAATTGATCCCGCCGCCCCACCACCCTCACCCCCGCGTCAGAATAATGTATAGGCTATTCAAGACTCTTGCTGATTCTATACAAAGATCTTTGTAAGTCTTTGTATTATATCTCTCAGTTAGTATGTGCGCTGTGATTGGTCAATTTAGCGGGCCGTATTCTACTCTACAGCCCGCTAAAATTTAAAGCGGTTTTTGTTGCCAAAATGTAACGTGATTTATCGCCAAGTGTTCTTAACTTTTTTAGCAAGTAAAAGTTTAAAACTTTCTTTTACTTCTGAAATTGTGTATTAAACCTGCTAACGACTTAAGAGTCACTTAAAAACGTTTTCAAATTGACCCGTTTTGCTTTCGAGGTGCTTCAGAAATTTGAAGCTGTTCCGTGTGAATAGAAATCGTTCCCGAACCCGTCAGACACGGTAGGGATATGATAAATCTCTTACTAACCTCGTTTTCTCGGTCCTTACTGTAAGTTACGGATCCTCGTCTTTTCCCCTTCGATTTAGGCCCCGCGCGCTTCGCCCTTGGGCCGTAAATCCATGGGGAAAAACTCGGTCCGTAACTTACAATATGGACCTCGAACTGAGTTATTAAGAGCAATGTTTTGCTGACGTTTTTGTTTGTTTGTTTTTCTCCTTTATAGTATTGGTTCCAGAACCGACGGGCCAAATCAAGAAAAGAAGAAGAAAAGATGACGTCTGGGAACCAGTACAACTCGTCAAACCAGTTTGGGCGTCCTGTCAGGGGAGGTGTGCTTTCTGAGAGGCAGCAGTTTCGGATTCAGTTCCCTCCAGACCAGTGGAAACACGCTAAATGCATACGCATGTCCTACCAAGCGCTGGAAAACCACTTGAAAGTTCCACCACACAGTCGACCAATCAGAACAGACAATCATTACTCATCATTCAAATCAAACCAGTTGAGAAGCCGTTCGTCGCTACCAGTACCCATGTTTCACGCTGACCAGTTCAAGAGAAGACCAGTGGAGTCCGCGAGACTACGGCACAGCTGCGGCTTACATAGAAACCAGCCATATTGAATGCAGGTTTTAGGACCTTTTAGAAATGATCGCAAATAGTTAGGAATTTGTTCAATTTGTAATGCCAAACTTGTTTTAGTGTCTTGAAATGAACTAAATTAAAGGTCATGTGCTCGCAAAATACAATTTTATTACAATTTGTAAAATATTTATCATAGCTTTCAAGAACCAATTGTAATTTAGTCAGCTGCGATGAATAATAAATAGATTAAGTTGAAAGTCTCGATATCAACAGTTCATTCATTTTATGGGAGCTTTGATGGATGGCTGACCAGAGGAAGTTAATAATTTTGGCAATGAAGGTACACATTTGATTACTACAAATGCATCAGTAGACGCTCACAACAATGCCCTACAGATCGTCTTCACTGTCACGCAGTAAAAAAATAAATCGAAAACCATCCAGTGGAAAAAGCCTCCCCAAACTCCAGGTATTCGTCGAAATGTTTCGCAGAAATTTACAGAGCTCAGTATGAAAACGTCATGTTGGTGCAGATCCGTGGTACATCAATATGGCGGCCGGAAAATAGTGTAAACATCCGTATCTAGGCAACTGATTATCAGTACAGAACAAACAAGCATTTACATGCTCTAACCAATGCTCTAACTTCTAAAAAAGCTCAAAATCATGAGTTTATATTTTTTAACAAAGTCGGTCGTAGCCTTGTGTCACGTCACGCACTTCCATAACCCTGAAATGCAAAATGCTCTGGTTTCCAAACGAAGCACGCGATTGAGCTGTAAAATTGTAAACAGATATAAATATACCGCCTCTTATGTCTGATGAAGATAAAGTCTTTGGTGGCTCTTTAGTTTTGGATTTTAAAAAGTGATGACGTCACGTGAAAACGATCTATATACCCTCCCTAAAAACAATGCATTCGATGCGGTTAAAGACAAAGTTATTGCGAATCTTCACACCTCGCTCTATAAAGGGGTTGAAGCCATCGCGCAGGAGGTAAAAACGAGAGACGAGGACAACTTAATGTCCATAGTCAGAACTCGACCATTTCTTTTTACCAACCCCAAAATTCAACCTGCAGGCACCACCCGCTGTCACCCGCTGAAAACTAAAGGCAAGAACACTACTCGTTAGCCGCCATCTTGAACTTCCTTATCCGCAAAGTTCAAATCACTCGCTAAAGAGACGAATATTTCACGGTTACTTTGATCGTTTTCGAATCGAGCAGTCCGGGATCGAGCCCTGGTCGAGGACATTGTGTTGTGTTCTTGGGCGAGACACGCTACTATCACAGACCCCCTCTCCACCCAGGTGTATATATCGGTACGAATTTAATGCGGGGGTAACCCTGCGATGGATTAGCATCCCATCCAGGGTGAGAAGAAATAATCCTAGTCGCTTCTTGCCACAGAAATTGGAGATACCCACCGGCCTGTTGGGCCACTTGGCATGTAGACTTGACCTACTCACCTACCTATTTCACCTGTGTAATGTGCAAACCATAGGAAGGATTTGACAGTTAATGTTCCATTGTCTCTATGAGATGTGCCTGCAGGGAATCTTGGTAGTTGTAGTGATCATCTTGGATTGGCTATTTGTTTTTTTTTTTTTTTTTTTTTTTGTAATTTTTTTTTTTTTTTTCAACATTTTGGGTTATAATACATACAATACAACACAAGACATAACACTAGTTACAATACTTACAATACGTCATAACTACAATAGATTACATACAACAAATTATAATTACTAATCGTAGCCTAATTATACCTAAAGAATATACAATGCGTTGTTTACAATAGTGCAGCTACCCAAATACAGAGAGAGAAAAAAAAAAAAAAAAAAAAAAAAAAAAAAAAAAGAAAAATTGTGATACAACAAAAGAAAAGATACAACAAAAGACTTCTGGCGGGCTTTTTCTTCTTGGCTTTCAAACCAGAATGTATCTTTGGACACTTTGACATTTGAAAATATATTGTTTGGAGTGTTCAACAACAACGAAGACTTTATTATCCTGAATCACTTGATACTGCTAGGAAAGTTTTTTATTTATAAATGTAAATTAAATAAAATTAAACCAACATTAACAATATTTTTAGCAAAGACAAAAACCGTTTATTACATTGAAAAAAAAATAGCTACCAAAAATAACCAACTTTATAAACATTACAAAAAGTGGGAAAAACTAATGCCATCTCTTAATAATAGTTGAGCTTAATTTGTAATTTCTCCTTCTCAGCATGTCACTAACTTACTTTGGCTATTTGTTTTGATAAATACAACCACCACGATTCCTTACAGGCACATCTCAGAGAAGGAATTGGCTATTTAGTTGTAAGCAATTAATCATGTGTCGTGTGACTTAACGCTGTAGCCGAGTTTCGTTCATTTCCGGCGTTTCTAGTTGTAGTGCATGCTTCTCAAATTGTTTTATATAAAACTTGCGACCATGTTTCTTGTGGTGGTGTACTCTGTCGTGTAGTTGAATTCGTCATTTAAACGAACAGTTCAAGGCCAGAGCGCCCGCGAACTTCAAACTGATTGGCTCGCTTTGAGCATGCGCATGCAAGTCATCCTTCATAGAGGAAGAGAGAGCTTAGGAACTAGACTTCGGCTGATGGCTCCAATTCCATGTACCTACAAAAACCACCATGAACTGGGCAAATCAATGTAAATCCACTTCTCTCAGCTTCCCACTCCAACCTAACTCCCCTCCCCTCCCCCCCCCCCCAACTTCGTCGACTCCCGAATAAAGGGGCGTGAAGTCAAGCAGAAACAGAAGGCTTCAAAAAGGATGGCATTTTCAAATTTTATTGATCTGCGTAAATCCCAACACTACAAGTGAAACATTGGAACAAAAGATTTTGATCTTCTCTTGGGGGAGTTTAAGTAAGGCCGAGGAAAACGTCGAATAAAAAATGAATTGATATTTTACCTACTAATCTTGACCAATCTTGTGTTACTCTAAATTCATTCAGTTTGTTTCTCTTTGTCAAAACTATCTGGAAAGCAAACATGGGACCCAATGTAAAATTCGAAATATAAATTTTAAAAATGATCCGTTGTGGTTCACGTTTTCTTTGGTCATTTCACGGTGTAGTTTTGCAGCGAACGGCAAAGAAATGTACCAAGAATTATAGCGCACCCGCAAAACCATTGTTCTGCTCATTAAACCTTTTGTTTAGCGTCTTTGCCCGTTGCCGTTGTGGTTTTCTTAAACTCCCTCTTTTAATTACAATAGCTTCCTTGTGCCACTATTTGGCACTAATGCTGTTAACTAAGTATAGCGCACGTGGAAATGTACATATAAATAAAAGCCAGTGCTGCGGGTTACACATGTACCAGGCTGAGCGAATAATCAATCTCATCAATACTTTCAGTTGGTTACCTCCCACGGATTCTCACTTTAGTTTAATTTTGATGCCCTGGGTTGACAATACTAGTAAAATAACAGCTTCTCGTTAAATAAATTTAAAATGCCAGTTATCCTGTAATAAACATTAAACTGGCCTCTGTTCGTCCTGTTCTACACGAAACGAATTTCTTCTTTACAAGTTGTGGCACTCTATGCGCCTATCCAGTATTAAAAAAACTCAAATGAAGGTATCTTTACAGCAATTTACCCTGCTAGTTCTGATATTCGTTCTTATGTTCGTTGGCAGCTATCCCTGTTTAAGCAGAGAGCCCTCATTAACAAAAAAAATTTATTGTGTGAGAACTAGGTGCATTTTCTGCGTTAATCGACTCAGTGCTATGACGGCTTTGTTGTGGATTAATTTTATGATCAAGGAATTGCAGTAGAGTCTCATTGGAGGTAACCGTCAGCCGTAAGACCAGCCAAAATTTAGCCGTTAGGCGTTAAAAATTGAAAAATTGAAACCGTTAGCCATAAAAAATATTAACTGTAAAACAATTTTAGCCACCAAAGTGAAAGTCTTAAAATCTCTTGTTAAGACTCTACGTTTTGTTTTTGTTTTTGTTTTTTCTTTTTGTGGCTGGCAAACTATATAAGGCAACAATTAAATTAATAACCGTCTTTTTCCGTCCTGGAATGATCCTAAGGCTTTTTACAGAAGTCAAAATAAATTTTCAACTTTTTTAAACAGAAAAGTTAATTTTTAACTTTTGAAAACAATGGTAACTAATTTCTAAGATTTCTGTTAACCATAATACGGTTAGCTGTGGCACTCTGTTGAGACCCTCTTACATTCTTTCAATCACTTAAGTCTACAGTCGCAACGCAGTTAGCTCGAAAAACACCAAAAGTGTCCAATCGTGTCCTTCATTGCTTGTCTTATCTCCCTCATCTTCCAGCAATACAGAATTGGGTTTAAAGTGGAGTTTAGCAAAAAGAGAGTAAGTGCTAAAGCTGATGCAAATTCAATAGACGGCGTAGGTGCGTGGAATTGTAAGATAAAGAATGGTATAATCCCTGGGAAATAACAAGCCAGTAACGCCATTTGTAACCACAACGCACTGGACACCGTCCTCTTGTAACGTGCTAGATTCATTGGAATTACTGCTCCATTCGCTTGTCCTTGCTGAATATGGTCGTGTACTTGAGTTTGGCGATGTCGAAGTGTGCAATAGATTTTCGAGTAACAGAAGGTTGAGGTCACTATGCACAATATAAAAATCACGAATGCCATGTAGTAAGATATTTGATGGTTGTAAGTTAAAGTAACTGCTATGAATGTGCAAACAATCCAAAATGTAACTACGATGATCCGCACTCGCCTCAAAGTTACTACCTGCCTGTATCGTAGCCCCAGCAAAAGAGCGAGAAGTCTGTCTACACTTATAGCACTCAGCGTTAACAAAGACACGCCGCAAAAAATCATGCCTATTGTAAGAAAAGACACCACAGCATAAAAGCAAAGTCTAGAGTGCTCTGGAGACATGAGGTAGATGACGAACAGAGGTTGCGTGATGGCACCCACACATAGGTCGGTTGCCGCAAGGCAGCTGAAGAGAAGTTTTGAATGTGGACGAAGAGACGATACTTTCTTAAGAGCAACAATAATCAGAATATTCCCCAGAAATGCTGTGACGCATAGAGGAATATTCAATGCTGAAATCAATATCTTAAGATGTATTCCATAAAGACCAGTTGGGCAAAATAACTGTTGGACGTTCGTGTTGTTTTCATACACAGTTAAATTATCCATTTTCTTAACTTCCTTTAAGGGTCTGTCACGAAGATATTTCCAACACTCTTCTACAGCTCTCTTCAGCTGGTCGTTACACCAATTATTACACGTCCCCTGTTGATAAGGAAATATATTTCAGCGCGCAAAATCACGCGAATGATATCTCTTTTAGAGGAAGTTTTTAAGCAGACCCGAGCTGGTACTCATGAGCAGAATTGAGTCAATTTTCTGTCTAAGCCATGAAACTCTTGGAAGATCTAGCACCACAACACCATAACACTCTTTAAAATTTGATTATCAGTTATGATCCTATCCTTTGTGATAGCCTTTCGAAGCTGGTCGATCTGTTTGTATAAGCTGGATGTCTTTTAAAGCTGGGACAGTGGCAATGGGGAAAAGTTCCTTGAAACTCCACCTTCTTCCTTCACCCTCCTTTCTCTTAGTTTAACTCGATTTTTTAACGTATTTTCTCACAATACGCAGAAGGTCGCTTTACACTGTCATAATAATAATTCTCCGTGAAAATCTCCCACATGGTTTTAACCTTTTTTTCGAGAAGTAGACCTAACGCTTGCACAAATATTTGAAAGAGGAAGTCCTCGCTAAGAAATCACTTAAAGTTGAGCAAATAACTGACAGCTGACAAGAACTACTTGTTGTTCAAATTCACAGCACTTTTTCAGGATTTGTTTAGCTCTCATGACGAGTTTGCAACGCTACTAGCTCTCTCAGTTTTGTTTTGTTTTTGTTTTTGTTTTTATTTTTTTTAAATGAAGCTCGTTTCATATTTTTTTTTGGTTAAGTAATAGATAAGTGTTTTTGGAAAAAGCCTATTGCGAGTTCACTTCTTAGCTAAATTCTGAGTGCTGTCACGTCATGAAATAACATTTATTGCAAACCTCTGCCTTTCTAATGGAGGTCTTTACATTCTTCTATAGAATTTTCAAGCCTAAATCTGAGATGAAAGTCTGTTTGCATTTCCTTGTAGCAAGCCTCCAAATTTGCAAATTTCCAATAGATATTAGGCACGGTCTTCTAATTGTGGTTTCCATCACGGCACCATTTAACGTATATAAACCTGGATGTAATCTGTCATTCTCAAAACATTAAAACTCAATACCGTATTTCGATTGTTCTATCTCGAGCAAACAACATTTGAAAGAAGCACTCTTGGACTCAAGATCGAAAATAAAATTATCGCGTACTTCCTCGTAGATAATCCCGAAGAGCGATTCGGTTAATGTTTGGGTGAGATGTTTATATAACAAGTATATACCTTTGCAAAGACATTGTAGTTTTAGTTTTACTTCTACGTAGAATACTTATATTTGATGGAAACCACTGCTAAACCACACTGAAGATGAGCTGAATATTCGTCGTCAACTGCTAACTTGAAGGGCAGTTTCTCTAAAAGAAAAAACAAAAACAAAAAGAAAAGAAAACGAAAAAGGATTACCTGAAAGACTGAACTTGCCTTGTGAATCGTTTCGGTTATCAGTGTTGGTTGTAGCTGACAGCGTAAACAGAAAGCTTTCTCGAACGCTAAGTGTTCGGCAACTGTTTGAAATTTGCAAGTAGATGGTTGGTGGTTTTAGAATATAGCGTGAGCCCTTTAGATATGAAATTGGCTTCAGTCAATACCTGTCACTGCATTAGTTACCGTTCTCATATTTCCGGGTCATATTCCATATCACATCAGTTTCGCTTCGTCCTCTGAGTTATTTTTATTGCTTTTTCTCGATGGTTGCCTTTTGTTCATAATTTATTTAGTTTCAGCTGGCAAAATATATTTAAAGGAAAGATAACAACTTTGCTTAAAATCACATCAATTGACAATAAGGTTTTATGAACGACAGCTTTGAAGACGAAGATTTTAATAAAAGCCCTACGTGTTGAGTGGAGAAAATGCGTCACACATTTTAAAATGAGTATATTCTGTAGTAAGATGCTTGTTGTTTGATCACTTTGGAAGAAGGAAAACGAAACCAATTGCGAGTTTATTTTTTAATATTATTATTCTTAGTTTCTCTGGTAACCTTATTCCTTTCGAGTCATGCCAACTATTTCAATAGCAGTGACTTGAGTCATTAGTTATTAAAATAACTGATGACTCAAAACCATTACTGCAGGTGCATGTTTACACCGGATGCTATTTCACAGGAAGAGTTAAGCAAAACCGTTCACAGATATTTATAGGGAGCTTAAAAAAGAACACGACAGCAACGGCAACAACAACAACAGGAACGTCAACGAAAAAGAGATTTAATGACCAGTGCAATGGCTGTGCACGTACGTCATAATTCTTGGTACATTTCTTTGCCGTCCTCTGTAAACAACAACATCGTGAAATGACCTGTTCTGCGTTGTCTGGAGAATGTGAACAACGAAGGCTAATTTTTTTAAATTTTTATTTCAAATTTATCGCTGTGTTCCGGATTTAGCTTGGCGGTAGTTTTGACAGTGATAAACAAAGTAAATGAACTTAGAGTATAGGGAGATTCGTAGGTAAAATACAAATTAATTTTTTAATCGACGTTGTCCTCGGCGTCGCCGTCGTGGTTTCTTAAGCTCCCTAATGACTGATTGGGAGGTCCGGACGCCAATATATTTGGCTCGTGGCCCAGATATTTTCAGCCTAACCCACTTGATTGGTATCTTTTCGTACACCTTTACCGAGTCTGAGTTAAGGAAGTTCTGCCATTGTTGTTGAGTTGCGACTGCCAAATAAATTGTTGCCCTGTGTAGTGCCGGATGACATTTCCCGGACAGGCTCCCATCAACCTGCCCACTGCTACATACATATGTAAGCTCAAAGTATCGTTCGTGGTGCGTCAGTGTAGCAGTAGGATACGTCATATGAATTATTTCGGAATCACGCCAATCTTTCTTCTTAATATAGGAATTTTTTTTTTAAACACGATACATGAGGTTAACAAATAATAAAATTAAAGAACTCATCGTCAGACCGCACAACACTGATGAATCAAGCATCAATATTGCCAAAATGATTAAACAATTTTCGCTCAGGAATTCCTCATCCTCTTTCAAAATATTTCATTGGACGTAAATATAAAACCAAAATAAAGCCCGCGATATCAGTCGAATATTATTATCTTAACAACCATTGGACATGACGATCAGAAAGGGACGCTATGAGATAAATATGCGTATGTATATGGTTTATATTGATGCGTATTGACTGAAATGAAACCTACCTTAAACGTCCATATATTTTAACATCACAATTCATCTGGTTACGAATATTGTCGCAAACCGCGGAGACACGCGAAATGCGAGTTCAACTGTTTGTGGTGTTATGGTGTTATTTTATTATCATTGCCAAAATATAACATCAAAGTTTGAAAATGGCACAGTGTTAATTCATATAAAGGTTAAGGTTCTCACTTTTGTGTTTTAATCAGTCGCGCAGTTGTCACTTGTGCTGTGTATGCATAAGAATTAAAGAAATAAAATGAATTTAAACTCTAGTCATAGCCTTGCTACTCTAACACTTACTGGGTGCTTCCTCGAATTTCACCTAGCCAGCGAACAGGCTCTCGGCGAGGGCGGAAAAAAAATTCGGCGAGCGACAGCGAGCTGATGACCAAAGAAAACAGAGTTTGGTGAGCGAAGCGAGCTAAGCGGAACGCTCCCCTTCCTCACCAGACCTCTCCCGGGTCGCTCCCCACGCCTTAGACCACGTTCGGCTAGCTCGTCCTTGAACCCAGCCGGGAGCCTGTTCGCAAGGAAAGTCGGAAATGGCCAATTGCGATTAGTGAAAATAGCTACTATGGTGAACCAGCAATATAGCACTGATAGGCTGATTTTAATCCTTGTCTACCTGGGCCGTCTTTGTCGCATAACGAAGGTAAATATTTACCCACAGTGCGACTTGTCATCTATATTGAACGTTTCTTAGGTGAATAATTTGCGAATTATGATCTACGATAGGAGGAGAAAATGCACAGCAACAATGTTTTTGTTATTTTTGTTATATTTTTTAATTAAGGACTTTTTCCATTTAAGTTGAAAAATTGGTGACAAAGCTTATACAAAACCATCATAAACACAGTAACCTCTCATAAAAAGATATAATTCAACCAACATATATTCCCGTCCTATTTATTTGCAGAAAACGTCTGATAATGTCTTTAATTTAGCACCACACGCCATATTTCACCAATAGTCCCGCAAAAAAGTGGCGGGTTGAGCGAAGAGTTGATGAAAATCAGTCTCTCATAAAAGTCGGAATTGTTTCTTTGCTCGAGCTCTGTTCGCTCCTCGAACATGGATTGCGATCAAGATGCAAAACAGTGATAGATAACAGAGAATAAACGCGACATAAACGTACAACAGGTTCCAAACAGAACGCTTGTAACGCATGACATTAAAACGTTTGGAGCATGGTGGATCTATATTCGGCATGACTTCCTCCTCTTACACTCTTATCGTGGCGTCGAAGCGTTAAATAAATTTTCAAGTAACAAAAAGTTGGTAAAGATAAACACACTTTTAAGCCAAAGATCGAAATATAGCGAATGCATAGTTTGTGATCTGGAGCATCTTGCGTCAAGATCTTTTGTATGGAAACGTAACCAACGTATTTAGTAGCTAGATGTACGGAAAAAGAAATACAGTAATACAATATGGCATTGGAAAACCAAAGTAACCATTAAGGCCTATCACAAAGAACGCAGCTAAACCATCGACCCAGTCAAACCTACGTGCAAGAGGCAGACGCGAAGCGTGGGAAAACGTGTGCATAAGATTGACTGCTGGGTTTGGGTTTATAACTGAGTGGAAAAAAGCAAAAAAAAAAAAAAATAGTGGCGGGAGTTTTTTTTAGTGCTGCAAAACCAAAGCAAATTCGAATTATCAATACCCAAAAAAATAAGTAGAAGATTTTTGACTGACTGGAGAATAATATTCAGAGAACACTTTCACGTCGATGGAGTATTATAAAATAACTGAGCTACTACGCGCGCTCTCATTGGTTGATAGGTGTGTTATTAGAGTATCTAAACACGGTTGTGACGTTTCTTTAGTTTCAGGGTGAGGCGGCTTTCCATTTTTGCATCATTTGCCATGAAAAGAGCGGTAATCTAAATGAATTTGGACAAGCTCCGGTAGAAATTATGTGAAAACCAAATTGCCGCCGATGACTTTGCTTTTGCGGGCCCCAAGCCCTTTTATAACGCCGATTAAGTTTAAACGCGGATCCGAAGTTCTCGATAATAAGTTCTTACTAATCGAGCGCGATGCCGTATAGGGGAATGTTGTCTCTAGGTTGTAGCAGTTTGGACCGAGCGTGACGAAGTCCGTCTATATTTCTTTGGTCTGTCCTGTCTTATTTTTCGAGGATGAAAATGACGCAAAAAAAAAAAAAAAACATTTGCGCGGGCGCAAGCTATTTCTAACTAAAACAGTCAATCTGAGGAGCCATTACGAAGAGACAAGCAGAAAGCTAATATGTAAGGAAAATAAACATTTCCACACGAAAATGGTTAACTGACAAGCTATTTTGAAGAAAAAAGCAAAAACAAAACAAAGTAATTGCCGCATTTGTCGGTTTGCGCTTCGTAAAATAAGCCGTTATTTTTAACTCTTTCACCTCTGGGTAGCGAAGCGAATGTTAGATTATTGTAAACTCTCTAGTTATCGGCGAGGAAGGTTGAAAAACTCCGTGTTTTGTTTGTCGGACCGCTTTGTTATTTCTTGATTGACAGTTGTCAGTGTATAAATAAGAGCTGAGGTTGCATGGGTTCTTCATTCAGTCAATGACTTTTGTGCTGTAGTTATTGTAACAAATTTATCAGCTCAGTTATGATGGAGAGTTCTTACTTCAAGTCAGTTGTTTCCCTCGTTGATTCTACACATGCAAGAAACTCACGTGAGCTCTCTCCCAGTTCTCCTATCAGTACTCTGCCCTTGGCAACAGTCTTCCTTCCACGGAAGCCGACCGACTTCTCCATCAGCAGAATCCTGGGTCTGGAGAGCGACAAAACACACAAAGAGACAGTATGCTCTGACTCTGGTAAGTGACACTACTAATAAGCTCATTTTGTAATATTAATGTCATACATTGTAAATATTGAGAAGTCTGAGACTGTGAAGTAACAGACAGAAGTATTTTCTCATTAGTTTACTACTGCGAGGTCTGATGATTGAAGTATAATTTAAAAGTTTCTAGTATAATTATTTGAACTCGCAAGTGAACACTACCCAATCTGTTTTCTTTAACACAGTTCTGAGCGCTGTATCGACAGTGAAAATGACTATGCCATTTTAGTAGGAAAGGTGTAAAGGTGTTAACAGAGCTAGAGAGCGAAACTTGGTCAAACTCATGTACTCTGTGCGGAAAAACTGTTTACATTGGTTCAGGCTCTTGTTAGTGGTTATAAATTGGTTTCAATAATTGAAAGGGAGTGGAAGTTTAGAAAAAACGAGCAATGCTGTGGGAACAGCTTTTCTGAGTTTTCTTGTCCATACAATGTATTTGTCCTATGGGATTGAAAACTGTTTTTTTTTTTTTAAGGTACGAGTTATTTCTGAACGCTAACGTATATATTCTTTTGTCAACAGCGTCGGTGCACTGCCGTCACCCCATTCAGACTCCGAGTTCTCAACACAGCTACAGTGATACCAGCCCGCGATTATCTCCTTGTTCAGACAACGCATGTCCCAGCAGTGATTGTGACAGCGAGCCCGATCAAGTATCGACACATTCCGAGCAGCCTCCGAGGAAGAAGCGACAGCGCACGACCTTCTCGCCCATTGAGGTGTGGCAACTGGAGCGAGCATACAGACGGCGGCCATATTTGATGAGTGCAGATGAGGAGGACCTTGTGCAGAGACTTGGGATCACAGCCAAAAGTCTGAAGGTAAGATTTAATTTTAATGCAACAAAGTGTTACTGACAATTTAATGATTTTATGCCTAAAAAATAATATGGGGGATTTATTTGTTTTTAATTTTCAAGCCAAGTCTTCTAACCTGGTGGAAGTAATAATCCCTAATCTGATGTCTTTCCTTAAATAATGATCGATTTAGATATATCATCTTGAAATCGGCATTGATCAATCAAGTTTCTTATTGTGTTGGAAACAGAATGTTTTAGGAAATTTTTACTCTCCCCTCAATTCTACCAAGAAATTTCTTTTAATTGATTTTACCCCCCGATGTTGTACAGGTTATTTGTGACTAAAAATATAAAAGAAACAGCGGTGAGAGACATTTTAAAAACATGCGTTTTATGAACTTGACGTTTCGTATGCTAGTCAACATACATTTTCAAAAGTATAACCGTTAAAATTTTTTTGAAAAGCTATTTATACCTAGGTTCCAGACCCCCATTGATACAGTATAAATAGCTTTTCAGAGAAAAATTTAACGGTTAAACTTTTAAAAATGTATGTTGACCAGCGTACGAAACATCAAGTTCATAAAATGCATGTTTTTAAAATGTTTATCACCGCTGTTTGTGCTATATTTCTTATCAAGACACGATGGCCGAAGACCAAGAGTTTATTTGTGACTGTTAATGATTCTGTACAAAGATCTTTGCAACGCCTTGAATGCGTTCGGAACAAAACTGACTCTATCACAATATTGCGAAGAATGTTTTGCTAATGTTTGTTCGTTTTTCTCCTTTATAGTATTGGTTCCAGAACCGACGGGCCAAATCAAGAAAAGAAGAAGAAAAGATGACGTCTAGGTACCAGTCCAGCTCATCAAATCAGGTTGGTCGTCTTGTCAGGGAAGGTGTGCTTCCAAAGAGACAGCAGTTTCGGATCCAGTCCCCTCCAGACCAATGGAAACATGCTGAATGTATACGTATGTCCTACCCAGCGCTGGAAAATCACTTGAAAGTTCCACCACACAGTCGACCAATCAGAGCAGACAACCATTACTCGTCAATTAAGTCAAACCAGTTGACAGGCCGTTCATCACTACTAGTACCCATGTTTCACGCTGACCAGTTCAAGAGAAGACAAGCGAGGTCCGCGAGACTATCATACAGCGGTGGCTTACATAGATACCAGCCGTATTGAATGTAGGATTTAGAAATGATCAAAATTAGCAGGTATTTTCAGTTTAAGAAAAATTGCCATTAACTACCTTGAAATAAAGCGCATTAAAGTTAATTAGCTAAGAAAATACAATTTTATTACAGTTTGTAGAATATTTAACATGCTTATCAAGAAACATTTGTTATTTAGTCAACAGAGATGTTAATAAAACAATAAGTAATTAGTGAGGATAATATTTTGTTTTCTTTAGTTTATTTGTGCAAATAATGAATGGAATACTAACCTACCCCTCCCCAGTAACAACAAACTGGCTTGAAAACCAGGTTCAGTACCTCAGCACTGCTGCACAATCGTTTGTGTGGGAATGTACAGTGCTGTAAAACCAAAAGCAAAGAAATCAATTCGGCAATTACAAAGGACACAGAGAAACCAGTGCACCAATCAAAACTCCAAGTAAATACATATAGATGACAGAAACGGCGGGAAAACCTGTATGAGAGGCTGGGGTAAATATTGGACTTAATCTCGTAGGGCAGTACTGCAAAGCTAAAGCAAGGCCGAAACTTGCTTTAACTAGTTTAGCTAGTGAAACTTGCATTAACTAGTTTTCGAAACTCGAGTGAAACCTACTTTGTATCCAAGAGAAATAAGTAATGGCAATTGGACTGAGTAGAGTACAATTCTGGGAATTTCAAAATTGCATCCACGATAAATTCCAAGCAGTTCACTCTCTGACTTGTACGAAGTAAATTATATCGTATCTCTAACAGCATTCTCGATCCTGTTTGGTTCTCTCCGCGTCTTTTCGTCGCGTTATTGACGCGACGTCAAAAAAAGTTATAAACTGTTTAACTTCGTGCCCACCGATACCGCTCACCGTCGTTTCTAAAAGGATTCACGTCTCATTACTGTTTGGAAACTAATAGTAGTTAAGATATTACTCACATTTTATTCCAAAGTGGTTCTCTTAACCCTCCTATTCTTAAAGGATACGTCAAGGTTTGCGTATCTTGAAAAGTTTAGCCAAAATTGTTAAAGGTCGTCGTTCGCAATCAACGTCAATCTTCTCCATCCTTAACCATCCTTGTTTCTTTATGATTTATCATCAGGTCTTTGATGTTGTTCTACCTTAGTAAACTACAATTTTTTAGTTTTCTTTCAATTTAAAGGTAATTTTGTACGTGGCCAAAATAACTCAATATACCGTGACTGACAGCTCCTTTAAAAGTTGTTATCAAAATGAGTGCGCAAGCTGATGCATCCGCCCGCATTTTTAGTTTCTGGGTGGGACGGCTTTCACTATCGTATCGGCTGCCTTGGAAAAAGCGGTAATTTAAATGAATTTGGGTAAGCTATTATGGAAATTATTTGAAAACCAAATTGCCGCCGACGACTTTGCCTTTTCGGGCCTGCGCTCCACACAAAAACGCCCGTTAAGTTTTTACGCGGGTCCGTTCTTCTCAATAATTTTTTGAGCGTTTGTCTGTCCTGCCTTTGGTACATGCTATTATAACTGAGCAATGTAACACGAAATTCTCTACAAAGAAATTACAGTACAGGAAAGCAAGTATACAAAATATGTGGTGAGCATAATGTATGTTTGGTTTTTACTTTCAATCTTGATCAAACCTCGATTCCTTTTACACTACTAACATTTTATCTAGGAGAAAGATAAGAATTAGAGCAAAGAAAGTCATCTACAAAAATACATGGGTATGATGGAATTTTAATTTAAATTCTCAAAACTGCCAAAAGACAACTCAAAGGTAATATGTGAGGGGTTTGAATGTTTTGAAACCTAAAACTCTTTTCGAAGAGACAAGTGGAAAGAAAGTAATTGCCGCATCTGTCGGTCAGAACTTCCTAAAACAAGACGCTGCGTTTAATTCACTAGCCGCTAATAAGCGGTGCGAATGTTTGATAGTTATTGAATTACTCTAGTTATCGGTTACGACGGCTGATTAACTCTTGTCGGACCGCTTTGTTTCTCGTTGATTGACAGCTGTCAGTGTATAAATAAGATCGGAGGTTGCATGGGTTCTTCAGTCATTAGACTAGTTTATCAACTCAGTTATGATGGAGAGTTTTTACTTCAAGTCAGTTGGTTCCGTTGTTGATTCTACGAATTCAAGAAAATCACGTGACTTGTCATTCACTTCTGCTATCCATGCTCCGTCTTTGGCACCAGTCTTCCGTCATCAGAAGCTGACCGACTTTTCCATCAGCACAATCCTGGGTCTTGAGAATGACAAAACACAGAAAGAGTCAACATGTCCCGGTAAGTTAAACTTTTAGAATTTAAATATTACTCATAGTCTCACTATGTAATATAAAGCTCACACATTGCAATTCTCGAGAAGTCTGAAACTCTACAGTAACTGACCGAATGCGAACTGTATTTTCTTAATATTGCAGTGCTGCGGTCACAAATTTCTAAAGTGTCTCGGTAACAGAAACTTTTGTTGTCGGAAGTCAGCTCTATCCAATCTGTTTTATTTGATGAATAGAAAGCGATACTAGGCACTAAACTTAACATAGGCAAGAACAACAATAACAATACTGATCAATCTATTATTGGTATACGTTTATAATGCCAACAGTGTAGTAGGAAAGATGTAAAGAAAATGGCGGAGTGCGAAACTTGGACAAATTCGTGCACTCTTTGTGGAGAAGCCGTTCACTCCCATTTAGATTTCTTGTTAATGGTTAATAATTTAGTTTGCATTTCGATTAAAATTGCTAAAGGATTTTAAGGCAGAGGAAATATGGGAGAATAAACGATGCTGCGAGAACAGCATTTCTGTGTTTTCTTGTCCATACAATACATCGAGTTATTCGTATTATCTGCAAGTACCAACGTATATATATATTTTTCTCAACAGCGCCAGTGCACTGCCGTCACACCATTCAGACTCCAAGTCTTTAACACAGCTACAGTGCTAGCAGCCCAACATCATCTCCTTGTTCAGACAGCCCAAGTTCAGCCAGTGATTGTGACCGTGAGCCCGATCAAGTATTGACATATTCTGAGCAGCGTCCGAGGATGAAGCGACAGCGCACGACCTTTTCGCCCATTGAAGTGTTGGAACTGGAGCGAGCATACAGACGGCGGCCATATTTGATGAGTGAAGATGAGGAGGACCTGGTGCAGAGACTCGGGATCACAGCCAAAAGTGTGAAGGTAAGATTTTCTCGTACTACAAACGGTTTAGTGTCAACTTAACGGTTTCATACAGAAAAAAATAGCAATGATTAATTGTCTTCAGTTTTCTAGTCAATCAATCTCTCTCCTGAATGATCGATTTGGTTATGATATTGTATTTGAGTCGGTTTTGATGATTCAATTTTTTTTTTATTCACCTAGAAATCATAGTTAATAGAAGGGAATGGTTATGAAACCCGACAAATTTCTTTGCTGTAGGTTTTTGTTCGCTTTTTTGGCCTTGACCGTGCACAAAAAACAATAGTTGTTTACTCCGTACTGAGGAACTAACCAATAGAAACGTTTTGTATGGCTACGTAATTCATGTTTAGTGTATGAGCGCAAAACAAAAGAATGTGCACGATCGTGGACCTTCCAACATAAATCTTGGCATCTTTGTTTGCTCCTTTGATATTTTCCGGACTTCATAACCACTTCCCACTAAGAACTATGTCAATAAATGATTTAGTTAAGTTTTTTACCCCTTCAAATCTTCCAACTGATTTCTATTAAATTTATTTTACCTCCAGTATTGCCTGGGTTATTTATGACTGTTAATGAGTCATCACTAAAGCTTTTGTAGAGGGTCTGTCATAGTTATAGACATTTTAAAAACATGCATTTTATGAACTTGACGTTTCGTACGCTAGTCACCGTACATTTTCAAAAGTATAACTGTCAAAATTTTTTGAAAAGCTATTTATACTTTGGTTCCAGACCCCCATTGATACAGTAGAAAGGGTTAAACTTTTAAAATGTAAGTTGACTAGCATACGAAACGTCAAGTTCATAAAATGCATGTTTTTAAAATGTTTATCACCGCTGTTTGTGCTATATTTCTAATCAAGATACGGTGGCCGAAGACCAAGAGTTTATTTGTGACTGTTAATGATTCTGCACAAAGATCTTTGCAACGCCTTGAATGCGTTCGGAACAAAACTAACTTTTTTAAAATATTGCGAAGAATGTTTTGCTAATGTTTGTTTGTTTTTCTCCTTTATAGTATTGGTTCCAGAACCGACGGGCCAAATCAAGAAAAGAAGAAGAAAAGATGACGTCCAGGTACCAGTCCAGCTCGTCAAACCAGTTTGGGCGTCCTGTCAGGAGAGGTGTGCTTCCTAAGAGACAGCAGTTTCGGATCCAGTCCCCTCCAGACCAATGGAAACACGCTGAATGCATACGTATGTCCTACCCAGCGTTGGAAAATCACTTGAAAGTTCCACCACACAGTCGACCAATCAGAGCAGATAACCATTACTCGTCAATCAAGTCAAACCAGTTGACAGGCCGTTCATCGCTACTAGTACCCGTGTTTCACGCTGACCAGTTCAAGAGAAGACAAGCGAAGTCCGCGAGACTATCATACAGCGGTAGCTTACATAGATACCAGCCGTATTGAATGCAGGATTTAGAAATGATCAAAATTGCCAGGTATTTTCAGTTTAAGAAAAATTGCCGTTAACTGCCTTGAAATAAAGCGCATTAAGGTTAATTAGCTAAGAAAACACAATTTTATTACAATTTGTAAAATACTTAACTTACCTATCAAGAAGTTAGTCAGCAGTGATGTTAATAAAATAATAAGTAATTAGTGAGGGTAACATTTTGTTTACTTTATTTGTGCAAATAATAAATGGAATATTTACCTACCCCTCCCCAGTAATATCAAACGGGCTTGAAAACCAAGTTCAGTACCTCAGCACAATCGTTTGTATGGGAATGTGTAGTACGGTAAAACCAAAACCAAAGAAATCACTTCGGCCAATCACAAGGGACAAAGAGAAACCAGCGCACCAATCAAAACTCCAAGTACATACATATAGCTGACGGAAAGGGCCGGAAAAACCTGTGTGAGAGGCTAGGGTAAATACTGGATTTGCGTCTACTACTGACTGGATGACAAAGTGGCGCGAGTCTTTTTTAACTTAATCTCGTAGGGTGTTAATGCAAAGCTAAAGCAAGTGCGAATAGTTTTCGAAACTCGAGTGAAACCCGCTCTATATCCAAGAGAAATAAGTAATAGCAACTGGGCTGAGTAGAGTACAATTATGGGAATTTCAAAATTGCATCCATGATAAATTCCAAGCAGTTCACTCTCTGACTTGATCCTGTCTGGTTCTCTACGTGTCTTTTCGTCGCGTAATTGGCGCAATGTTAAGAAAAATTTAAAAACTGCTTAACTCCGTGCCAACCAATTCCGCTCACCTCCGTTTCTGAAAGGGTTCACGTCTCATTCCTGTTTAAAAACTAATAGTAGTTAAGATATTACTCAGATTTTATTCCAAAGTGGTTCTCTAAACGCTTCTATTCTTGAAGAAGATACGTCACGGTTTGCTCATCTTGAAACGGTTTAGCCAAAATTGTTAAAATTCGTCGTTTGTAATCCGTGTTAGTCTTCTCCATCCTTAGCCATTCTTGTTCCTTTATGGTTTATCATTATCTCTTTGGTGTTTTTCTATCTTATTAAACTGTTATTTTCAGGTTTCTTACCATTTAAAGGTAATTTTGTACGTGGCCAAAATAACTCAAAATACGATGACTGAGCTCCTTGTAAAGTTGTCTTTACAATGGGTGGGCAAGCTGATGCAACCGCCCGCAACTTTAGTTTCTGAGTGGAGCGGCTTTTCACTCTCGTATCAATTGCCGTGAAGAGAGCGGTAATCTCAATGAATTTGGGCAACTACTATAAAAAATATCCGAAAACCAAATTGCCGCCGACGATTTTGCCTATGCGGGCCTGCGCCCCACACAAACGCTCGTTAAGTTTATGCTCAGATATGTTCTCAATTTTTTTCTTAGCGTTGCCTGCCCTATATATCCTTGGCACATAGTATTGTAATTGAGTAATATAACACGAATTCTCTACAAAGAAATTACAGCACAGGAAAGCAAGCTGACTGATACATAATATGTGGTGAGCGCAATGCATGTTTGGTTTTTACTTACAATCTTGATCAGACCTCAATTCCTTTTACAATACCAACACTTTATCATGAAGAAAGATAAGAATTAGAGCAAAGAAAGTCATCTACTATAATACATGGGTATGATGGCCTTTTAATTTCTCAAAACTGACAAAAGGAAACTCAACGGTAATCTGTAAGGGCATTGAATGTTTTGAAACCTAGAAGTCTTTTAGAAGAGACAAGTGGAAAGAAAGTAATTGCCGCATCTGTCGGTTAGAACTTCGTAAAACAAGCCGCTGCATTTAATTCTCTAGCCGCTAATTAGCGGAGCGAATGTTTGATAGTTATTGAATTTCGCTAGTTATCGGTTACGACGGCTGATTAACTCTTGTCGGACCGCTTTGTTTCTTGTTGATTGACAGCTGTCAGTGTATAAATAAGATCGGTGGTTGTATGGGTTCTTTAGTCATTCAACAAGTTTATCAGCTCAGTTATGATGGAGAGTTTTTACTTCAAGTCAGTTGGTTCCGTTGTTGATTCTACGAATTCAAGAAAATCACGTGACTTGTCATTCACTTCTGCTATCCATGCTCCGTCTTTGGCACCAGTGTTCCGTCATCAGAAGCTGACCGACTTTTCCATCAGCACAATCCTGGGTCTTGACAATGACGAAACACAGAAAGAGTCAACATGTCCCGGTAAGTTAAACTTTTACAATTTAAACATTACTCATAGTCTCACTATGTAATATAAAGTTCACACATTGCAATTCTCGAGAAGTCTGAAACTCTACAGTAACTGACCGAATACGAACTGTATTTTCTTAATATTGCAGTGCTGCGGTCACAAATTTCTAAAGTGTCTCGGTAACAGAAACTTTTGTTGTCGGAAGTCAGCTCTATCCAATCTGTTTTGTTTGATGAATAGAAAGCAATACTAGGCACTAAACTTAACATAAGCAAGAACAACAATAACAATACTGATCAATCTATTACTGGTATACGTTTATAATGCTTACAGTGTAGTAGGAAAGATGTAAAGAAAATGGCGGAGTGTGAAACTTGGACAAGTCGTGCACTCTTTGTGGACAAGCCATTCACTCCCATTTAGATTTCTTGTTAATGGTTAATAATTTAGTGTGGATTTCGAGTAAAATTGCTAAAGGATTTTAAGGCAGAGGAAATATGGGAGAATGAACGATGCTGCGAGAACAGCATTTCTGTGTTTTCTTGTCCATACAATACATCGAGTTATTCGTATTATTTGCAAGTACCAACGTATATACATTTTTTTCTCAACAGCGCCAGTGCACTGCCGTCACACCATTCAGACTCCAAGTCCTCAACACAGCTACAGTGCTAGCAGCCCAACATCATCTCCTTGTTCAGACAGCCCAAGTTCAGCCAGTGATTGTGACCGTGAGCCCGATCAAGTATTGACATATTCCGAGCAGCCTCCGAGGATGAAGCGACAGCGCACGACCTTTTCGCCCATTGAAGTGTTGGAACTGGAGCGAGCATACAGACGGCGGCCATATTTGATGAGTGAAGATGAGGAGGACCTGGTGCAGAGACTCGGGATCACAGCCAAAAGTCTGAAGGTAAGATTTTCTCGTACTACAAACGGTTTAGTGTCAACTTAACGGTTTCATACAGAAAAAAATAGCAAGGATTATTTGTCTTCAGTTTTCAAGTCAATCAATCCCTCTCCTGAATGATCGATTTGGTTATGATATTGTACTTGAGTCGGTTTTGATGATTCAATTTTTTTTTATTCACCTAGAAATCATATTTAATAGAAGGGAATGGTTATGAAACCCGACAAATTTCTTTGTTGTAGGTTTTTGTTCGCTTTTTTGGCCTTGACCGTGCACAAAAAACAATAGTTGTTTACTCCGTACTGAGGAACTAACCAATAGAAACGTTTTGTATGGCTACGTAATTCATGTTTAGTGTATCAGCGCAAAACAAAAGATTGTGCACGATCGTGGACCTTCCAACATAAATCTTGGCATCTTTGTTTGCTCTTTCGATATTTTCCGGTCTTCATAACCACTTCCCTCTGAGAACTATGCCAATAAATGATTAAGTAAAGTTTTTTCCCCCCTTCGAATCTTTTAATTGATTTCTATTAAATTTATTTTACCTGCAATATCGCCTGGGTTATTTATGACTTTTGATGAGTCATCACTAAGGCTTTTGTAGAGGGTCTATCATAGTTGTACTTTATGGCTGTACATGCCGCAAATCGCCATATTTTGTCTCTTCGAAACCGCAGTGTGCTTTCGTTTTCTCCTAAAAACTGAAACCGCCTTATTAGTAGTACGATAATCATCAGAACCGATCTTTTAAGAGTACGTAATAAGTTTCTTTTACGTTATGTTAGCTTAATAATAGTATTTCTCCTCACAAAGACCACAAGATCTAAGAACAGAACAAATTTTCTCTAACTTCCTTCAGTAACCAGCGGAAAAAAAGGTTTTGACGTCCGATGTGCTGTTCGCAAACACAAAGATTGCTCGCGATGTTAATAAAGAAGTGTAGAAGTACAGCAGAACCCCGTTAACCCGGTCAGCAACGGGCCACAAAACTCTACCCGCATTATCGGGGTGGCCGTCTTAAAAGGGTTCCTGAAATAACAAAATGACTGACTGAACTTTTCTTCGGGCCAGAATAAAGTGGCCGTAAAAAAAACGAGGTGTGCGTATTAATGGGGTGGTCGAAAGGCGGGGTTCCACTGTACAAGTTTGGAGGTATGGGTGCATTGTCTGTGCTTCTGTGGTCTTTCTAACATGGATTTATGTACAAAAGAAGCTTGTGAAATTTACGTTACCTTTACCAGGCCCCCTCAAAAACACGCAGAAACCGAAAATCGCCGGCTAACTTTATAATTTCTCAACCACCCGATAATTTTTTAACCGTAAACCGCTAGATAAATGTAAATGTACCCGCCAACCGACACTCAAAATTGGCTTAAACGTACCGCCGCGCCGAACTGGTAGACCCTCTCTGTAAGGACTTGTTTACATCACGAGGAGACTGAAGTTTTAAAAATTATAATGTAACAAATGTTTTGCTAATGTTTGTTTGTTTGTTTTTCTCTTCTTTAGTATTGGTTTCAAAACCGACGAGCCAAATCACGAAAGGAAGACAGCAGTGTGACGTCCGTCTATCTGACCAGCCAGTCAAACCAGTTTGGGCGCCCAGTCAGGAGAGCCATGCCTTCTGATAGACCACAGTCTCTGATCCTGTCCCCTTCAGACCACTGGAAGCAAGCTCAATGTATGACCTACTCAGCACTAGAAAGCCACTTGAAAGTTCGAGCACGCTGTCGACCAATCAGAGGAGACTACCAATACCCGTCATTCAAATCGAACCAGTTGAGAAGCCGTTCATCGTTACTAGTACCCATGTTTCACCCTGACCAGTTCAAGAAAAAACAAGCGGATCCCGCGAAACTATCATACGGCGGTGGCTTACATAGATACCAGCCGTATTGAATGTGTAAGTTTTAGCTATGATCGAAAGGAAGGAGCAATTTTCATTTCAATTTGGAATAAAGAACTTCTTTTTAATGTTTCGACATGTAGCAAATTAAAGGCATGAGCAGCAAAATACAATTTTGTTTCAGTAATTATAAATATTTATCATACCTTGGCCATATCTATCAAGAAACCTATGTCAATGGTCAGTAATTATGTTAATAAAACAATAAATATGCAAGTCAAAGGTAATATTTCACTTTCTTTTTTCCATTATTTGCACGATAATAATTATAGCAATAAGTAAGATACTTATCTTCCGTTCGCCAACAGCAATATACTGAAAACTGTATTCACTTTGGAAAGCGATCCTCCCGATTAAGCACTGCGGCCGAATAACGACTTTCATAAAAGTAAAAAAAGTTAATAAGTTCCACCCTTGAACAAGCTTCACACCCTCTCAGCAACAGGGCACCCTTATTTGAAGAACTCGTCCTCTTGTGCGATCAAAATTAAAAAATAGTAATAAGCAAGATACTTATCTGCAGCTCGCCAACAGCAATATAATGATTACTTTATTTACTTTGGAAAGTGATTCATCCGATTAAGCGCTGCGACTGAATAACGACTTTCATAAGAGCAAAAAAGCTAACAAAGGTGTCACCCTTGTACAAACTTGTACAAGCCTTGTACGAGCTCATGTGCGGTGATTTTAGAGTGACTCGGAGTAAAAATCAAAAGCGATATGGTTTGTTATAACCCAGCTAGGGAGATTTTTTTCTCTTGCAAAAGAAGATAATGCTTACATACCCTGGGAGCGAGGTGGCTTCGATCTCTTCTCGCATGCGAGAAGAGATCGAACGCAGGGTAAGATAATTAAAAATCGCTAATGAGATGCCATTTTGAGATTGGCAACTCTGTTTTTTTGGACAGCGAAGGACATTATCCATTTGCACGAAGCGGCACCAGTTCTTTTAACCAAACGTAACAGCCGGATGTGATATATCAGACACGAAAGACCGTGTTTGACCACATTTCCAAACACCGAGAAGAGAGTTGAGAATACGACGCGCAGCGGAGTATTTTGATTAAGTTCAAAATGGACAAAAAATTAATGAGGTCAAACACTGCTTTGAGTGTTTGATATATCTTCTTAATCGAAACTAAAAAAACCAGGAAATGGAGAAATAAAATTGTAAAAATCTATGCTAATTAAGATCAGATATCCAAACACCGTCACGGACATGATTTCCTTTATTTAAACTTGATGAATTTTTAATGATTTTGAGAGTGGATATGGAAACTTCAGGTTTCGAATTTTCCCATCTCTCGATCCTCACGCCACTAGAGACAGATAAGAGAAAATAGGGCACAAGCTAGATGTCTGTAACATAAACCTTGAGGCGACCATTCGATGACAGTATGCCTGATAGCAAGCCCAAATATAAATCTTGGCTTTAAAGGAGACATGAAATTATCAAGTTTCAGTGTGGAAAGAAGTCCGTGACCTAAAACTAAGTCTATTGTACGAGTAAGTTGCTCATTAGAATATGAATTAAACGTCTTCTTGCCAGAAACTCAATATCGTAATAAGCACATTCAAAGTAGTCATCTGTATATCGAGCACAATCAGTATTTTAAAGGCGATAACTCTTTCTCCTCTGAATGGACAGCTGTGTACATTGAAGCCTTGGAGCGGAAGCGCCCACGACCCAAACAAAAGGCCTAAAAAAAACCTCTCTAGAAGATCAATAGGACCCATTACAGCCGTCACTTTGAAAAGACGAATACGTCCTCTTAAAGCGTCTTCTAGAGAACCAAGTTGTTTCAGTGAGATGGCTGACAATTTTAGCGTCGTTTTACAAGGGCTTTATCTTGACCCTGACATTCCGTTCGCGTTGTACATGTTCGACGTCGCAGTGAATATCGTTTTTTCAATCATAACCATAATTGGCAACTCGCTTATCATAGCTGCGCTGCGAAGGATTCCTTTAACACAAGTTCACACAGTTTTAAAGGCGTTTCTTTTGAACCTCGCATTGGCTGACCTGAGTGTGGGAGTTGTTGTTCAACCCTTGTACATCTCGTCCGTGTTAACAGCAACGTTTGGCTACCAAAACGCTTCGCGTATTCTTGGAGCAGCGTTTTACCTCGCAAACTGGTGCTTGCCAAGTGTTTCTATCAGTTTTCTCACAGCGATAGCGGTGGATCGTTTTCTTGCCTTGTATCTTCGTGTACGGTATCGTTATGTAGTCACCCTGAAGAAAGTCGTTGCAGCATTAGTGGCTCTGTGGATTTACACATGTGCCGGAACACTGCTCATCATTTTCAACAACACAGTTTACAACATCCTGGCCAATTTTAGCTTGGCAGTGTGCTTGGCGCTAACGACATTTTGCTACCTGAAGATTTATCTAACTCTTAGACGCCATAACAATTGCGTTCGCTTTCCTCTCCAAGCTGCGAACATTTCGTGCCAAAAGGAACTTGCTAGCCGGAAGCATTTCAATTTTATGCGTTACAAACGCTCTGTTTGGAACATGTTGTATGTTTATGGTGCGTTTATTCTCTGTTCTCTGCCCCTGTTTTGCATCTTGGTTGTAATTCACGTGCGTGGATTAGACAGATCGACGAAAATGTGTCGATTTTTTGCAGCGACTTTGATTTTTATCAACTGCTCTTTAAACCCGCTACTTTATTGCTGGAAAATTCGTGAAATAAGGCGTGTGGTATTGGGACTGTTCTCGAATATCTTCTGCAAATAATTCACATCCCATTCTTAATGTTTGGAAATCTTTTTAAACTTACTTTGTTACTTTAAAGTAGGAAAGTAGGTTTTTCAGTAGAATAGTGACATAAGATTTTTACTTTTGATTGATTGAAGAAGCTTTTTTGTGCATTTTCTTTAGCAAATCCACGTAGCTCGGATAGGAAATTTGCTCCTAAAAGTTTGGAGATCTCCAAAGAAGCATAAGATTTGCTCGAGGCGCAGCCGCGAGCGACTCCAGCTATTCAAACTTTTCAAGTACATCTTAACTCGATGATGCACAGTCAAAAACATGGTTCGTCATTTATCAAACACGATAGACCGTGTTTGATCACATTTCCAAACACCGAGAAGAGAGTTGAAAATACGACGCGTAGCGGAGTATTTTTGACGAGGTGTTTGGAATGTGGTCAAAGGCTGTCTTGAGTGTTTGATAGATCTTCTCAATCGAAACTAAAAATAACGAGGAAATGGAGAAAGAAAATCGGAAAAATCTATGCTAATTAAGATCAGATATAATATAATAATATTTTTTTTTCCGGCCCAGGCTGAATATTCTTATTTTTCTGCCGATTTTAGGCTGAAAATATCCGTGTGAATATTCTTAGATTAGATAAAGGAATACAAAGTGGATTATGCCGATAAAACGTCAGATTATCTGTTCTGTCATGACATGCATGGTGTTTGAGCCAGACTGCAGAAAATAAGTTTGATATTACACACATAACCTTTTGCAAAAATGTAACTGGCAACAAACATACGGCTAGGGCTGAGTTTTTTTTTTTTCCTTTTTGCTAGATTTGCCACGAACAATGTATTATCACAAATATCCCTGATGTAATAAAAACATAGCATATATGATATCAAATAAAATTTCAACGTTCTCCTCATCTAAGAATTATCGATTTGTTACCATTGAAAATATTTTTTGTTCACTTTGAGGTTTGAAGGTTTTTGGCAAAACAAAACCTTTTTGCTGTGTCTTGTTATCCCGAGAAAGAATGATAAATAAAACATACTGTGTGTAAATGATTATCCATGTTCACTATTTGTGAATGAATTAATTTTCCTGATTATTATTATTAACAAATCAGAATGTTGACTGTAACGCTAGACACTTTATCGATGAGGCTCAGAGCTAAGTCGTTTCTTTTTGCTAATTTAAGAAGACAACCAAACTACGCCGGAGAAATTTGAAAACTCAACATTATTTCTACGGTTAGGCCTACCGTACACACTAATCCGACAAGAAAACGGAGTTTTACGAAAACGATCTTCAAACCGGAGGAAACGCCGGCCTCTTGTTTGCGCGAGGACGAAAAAAACATTTAATTTGAAGACAGAGCTTTTCGAAAACGTTGGCGTCACGATAATCATGTGATTTTTCTGACCGAGTTTTCTTCAACACAAATCCAAACTGAGCGGTGATTGTCGCGTTTTTAAAATCCTCAGGCGTAGTGTAGACGGAAAACATATGATGTGTTTTCAGAGTGAAACCTACGTTTCAGATTCCTCTGGCGTAGTTTGGACGTACGGGGTCTAAGGAGGTTTGGAACGTGTGTGATTGTTTAACATTTTGTAACAGTGCTTTTTCTGTCAATAAACAACAATATGCATGTCCAGACGAGTCACTTTTACAGAGAAGGTTTCAGTAAAGTTTCAGAAGTCAAACCGGATATGTTTGCTTATTTAGTCTTTTCGCATTTCGCTTCCATCTCGTCTACACTCTTTTTTTTATAATAATATTGTTCAGTTTTCCGGCCTAGGCTAGATATTCTAAATTTCTGCCCATTTTGGGCTGAAATATTTTGTAGATTATATTCAAGGCATTTCTCCTTCGAATGTATTTGGTGTCTGGATGGTGTTACAGTAATTTTGGAGCCAGCCTACAGGCTTTAAAGTTTGATATGGCGCACGCAACGTTATGCGAGAGTTTAAGCGTGACGTTCACGGCCGACGACAAACGGCAAAGATTACCTCGGAATTTTTATTCTTTTCTTTTAATCCTTAAATAATCACACAAAAATAGAAAAATGTCTCCTACTATTCACCGCAAATGCAAATATTTTCACTCTACTGTACAGACAGCTGAAGACTGAAGGCAAAAGTTTCATTTTTGCCGTTTGCCGTTTGACGTAACGTCATGCTTAATCTCGAGCATACGGCAAGGGCTGTTTTGTTGCTTTTTGGCTAGTTTTGCCGTTTAGAGAAAAGAATAATTTTATAAGGTTTAGTTAAAAATATGTAATTCTCTCTGCATAGGATATCACCTTTCCTCAAAGTGAGCTATGGTTTATAGCACTTTTTAAAAAACGTCGAGGAACACAGAACTAGCACGCCTGGTAATGTTAATGATGGCAAGAGCTAGATGAATTTCCGTTTTGACAGTCAACACAAAAGAGGGATATTTTTTTCCCCTTAATCAATATTTTGCAAGGAAATGATAAGAAGTTTATCTATGCTCCTACTGAGTTATAGAAACATTCGTTAAAGTATTAGTTTTTGCGAACTCGTAAAAGCTCGTTCTCCCAAACTTCCACTAGCATTGAAGATTTCTATCGCGTTGTCGCAGCCCTAACCATTTTTAATGCATAGACGTCGAGGGCGAATAGTCTAATTGTTAAGCGTTCAAAGCTTTATCTAAATCCTCTTCACAGACACTTCGAAAAGGCAAAGAACTGGCCGAAATTTTAAACGGCAGTCGTGATAGAACGCTAGGAGAATTTATGCTAAAACGCGATAGAAACACGGAAAATTAAAAACTTTCTATCTCTTAATTAGTTTTGTCTCAACTTGAACTGAAACCTACAGTTTTCCTCATTGATAATACAATACATTTAAATTTTGAAGAATTGCTTTGTTGACATTTACTGAGTTATTTCACCAGCTCTATAAATAGATTGTCAAATTCAAGAAATTTCACACTGAGGATCTTTTCACATACGAGCTCTTATTTCAATGGATTACTTTAAAATGTAAAATTAATCCTAAAC
Source organism: Orbicella franksi (assembly GCF_964199315.1). Classification (NCBI taxonomy): domain Eukaryota; kingdom Metazoa; phylum Cnidaria; class Anthozoa; order Scleractinia; family Merulinidae; genus Orbicella; species Orbicella franksi. The sequence continues at coordinate 21,248,770 of NC_138155.1, read as the reverse complement.
CCCAGAAACCTGTGTTTATTCAGCTTTAATTTATAAAAAAACTCATTTCAAATTACCATGACCAAGTTACGAAATGGACAGTTTAAATAGCGAAAAAGGCGTAAATACGACAATATAATTTGCTCTCAGATCAGCTGGGAACAGAAATGTTTTATCAGAACCTAAAAAAGACAAAAAACAAACAAAAAACAAAACAAAACAAAACAAACAAAAGGTAAAACCGACCAAAGAATGGATGATGAAAGTGAAATTAAAACCAAGGAGATATATTACTCGAGGAAACCTTTTTCTCCGAAACATCTCTATGGCAACTTATTTCTTTCGTAAGGGACAATAGTCATAAATGACTATAACCAATAGTATTTTTACAACTTAGCTTTGCTTGCCCAAGTTAACTGAAGTAGTGTTAATTTTAATTTTTTGTTATTTGCGTTTTCAAATTGCACCTCGCTCTGCATTCATAAACATATTGATCTGCAAGCGTAAAATTGATGTAAACACTTGGATTCTTGCCGATGAAAAAAAATTTAACAAATGAATCCACCGACAACTGAGGGTAAATTTGCCGTAAATTGTCAAAAATGATTTGAAATAGGCTCATAGGTGCTAAGGAGTCTTAAGATAGCAAATAAACCGACAACGAAGTGAGAAATTTTTCTTTTAGAAACAGAAGAACGTTATTAGAGAGCAACCAAACATTTGCACCCTGCTATTTTACTGTGGCAAAACGCTTCAGCTAGGAAACTATGCTTACTTACGTGTTATTTCGATTGTTTTGACTACGCAATTACCGGACATGGAATGATGGACTGAAATTGATTTCAGACGAGATATTTGCTCTCCCCCGTAGCGTAGTTCGCATTCAGGAGATTCTTTATTTAACTGCAAATAAAAACGTCGTAAGAACTTGAAAACATTTAAATAACTCAATACAAATACGTGAATGGCATACAATTTGTAGAGAATAATGATTCTATGAACGTGAGAAGTTTTGCGCTGATGGCAGCTGAATAAATATACATTGCTTTGAAATGAATACTTTGACAATATAGTCACTGAAATGAATAAATGACCGAATATAATGGTTGTAGAAGATTACACTTAAACCATTAAGTCTATCTCTATAAAAAGTGAATCTTCTGCTAAACGTTTGCGTTTTAATTCGATGGCTGAGAATTTCACTAAAGTTTGGCAAGGTCTCTACTTGGACCCGGAAATCCCACTGACGCTATACCTCTTCGACTTGACAGTAAATGCTATTTTTTCAATTTTGACCATCATTGGCAATTCCCTTATTATGGCAGCGCTGAGGAAGATCCATTTAACACAAGTTCATACAGTTTTCAAAGCTTTCCTCTTCAATCTCGCGTTGGCTGATCTGGGTGTGGGACTTATCGTGCAGCCCTTGTTTATCTCGGCTGTCCTAACTGCTATGAATGGCTTCAGAGACGCCTCGCGTATTCTCGGGGCGTTATTCTACCTCGGGAACTGGTTCTTGCCGAACGTGTCATTTGTCTTCCTGACCCTAATAGCGGTTGATCGTTTCCTAGTCTTACACCTTCGTCTCCGGTATCGCAATCTGGCGACTTTGAAGAAAGCTGTGACAGTGTTGGTGACCATGTGGTTGGTGACATTCGCCGGGACAATGCTCATCATTTACGACAACAGAATTTACAACATTGCTGTAAACTTTGGTTTAGCAGTGTGTTTATCCTTAACAACTTTTTGTTACTTGAAAATTTATTTAACTCTTCGACGCCACGATAAAAGTGTAAGAGGACAAAGTCCACTTGAAAATGCGTTTGTAACGTGCAGAATAGAACCTCCGAGTGGGAAACGTTTTAATGTCATGCGTTACAAGCGTTCTGTTTGGAACATGCTGTACGTTTATGTCGCATTTATTCTCTGTTATCTACCACTGTTTTGCATCTTGATCGTAATTCATGTTCGCGGAGTGGATAGAACAACGAAAATATTCCGATTTTCAGGAGCGACTTTGATTTTTATCAACTCTTCCCTCAACCCACTACTTTATTGCTGGAAAATTCGTGAAATAAGGCGTGTTGTGTTAAAGACGCTTGCAGACGTTTTCTGCCAATAAATAGGACGGGATTGTCGGTTATTGTGTTAACGATAGTTTTGTATAAGCTTTGACACCAAGCTTTGAACTGAGTAGATAAAAGTCCTTAAATCAAAAAATAAATTAAAAAAAAAAAAAAAAACTACAAAAAAAATTGAAGTATAGTTGGTTTATTTACTGTTGGGTTTTGTTGCGAATCTGTGAATTTGTTCCTCCTATCGTAGACCATCACTAACAAATTATTTACTTCTACCACATTCAATATATATGACAAGTCGCACTGTAGGTAAATTTTTATTTTCGTTATATGACTAAGACAGGCTAGATAGACAATAATTACAATGATTAAAATCAGCAATCAATGCTTTATTGTTGGTTCGACATTGCAGCTATTTTCACCCATGGTAATAGACCATTACCGACGTTGCTTTCCGGCTCTTGTGTCAGAACGAGTCTTATATGAAAAGGTCTTTTATCTTCAGGTTGATTTTCATGCAAATCACACTTATCTTGTAGACAAAAAGCGGTCTGGGCAATGATGAACGATTGTTTTACTTGCTGCGCAATCTTCAGTGAATTCAGATAACAGGCGAGATAGAGTAATCATTTTGTTTTTAATCCTAGGTATCCAGCAGGTCGGGTTTGGTTTGACAATGGCCGCGCGCGCGTGGGGGCGGGCTAGTCGATTGTGGTCTAGAGCGAGCGGAGCGAGTCGAGATTGGTCTGGTGAGGAAGGGGAGGGCGGAAGGGGAGCGCCCCGCCCCGCTCGTATCGCTCGCCGAATTCTTTCTTCCGCCCTCGCCCGGAGCCTGAGTGTTCGGAGGCTAGGAGGAAGCTGAGGAAACGCCCAGTAAATTTTTGAGTAACAAACTATGTCAAAGGTACTTGGAGTATAAAAAATGAATTAAGTAATAAAATAAGTTTCTTTGAGGTCTGTAACGACCGCATGCTGACTTCACGTGACGCAGAAATAACGTCATTTTTCTAAACAGTTTCTGCTGTTGCCAAAAGTGGCTGAAAATCGTCAACATAAACAACTAAAGCTAAATCATTTAAAAGAAGTAAAATTAAATTACTTTAAAGAAATGAAACGGAAAAATTCATAATTTGAAAATCATGCCTGTCAATACGCGGTTTACTTACCAAGACAACTTAAAGTTTGTTGACTAATAACATGCCATGCCAAATTGTTCTGAGATAAATTAAGAATATTCCCCAAATTTGGAGATTATTGCCTCAATGATTTTAAAGTTAAAAGTACTCAAAGTTGGTGGGACTTCAAAACGTCCCCCCACCTCTCAAGTCTAAATAGGATTAAAGACTTCTTTAACATACCTTTTTTTTTTATAGTTTTTGCCTATTAGCAAGTTTAAATGACAAAAGGAATTAGAAATTCGACTTGGTTGTTCTCGGAATTAAGAGATGAATGCCTGATGTATTCTATACTGGCGGATGAAGTCCGCATTTCTCCGTAGTTGCTGCGGAGCGAGCGTAGCGAGCGAGCAGCAACATAATCAGGATTTAAGAAGAATATGCAGAAGGGGGTACGAATTCTCGAATTCATCACTTTTTACCAGAATGCATTGCAGTTAACCAGACTGCACTGAGCCACTTTTACTGGAGTGCATTGCGCCACGAACAACACGAGGATGTCATACTCGTCGAGCCGTCGTCCTTTTTCGCGTGGATTCCACTGAGAAAGTTTGCTCTGATTTACCTGTAAAGCGATGTGAAGGAGATCGTGCTTGACTTTCACAACTCTTGTTATGCAGTATGTGAAAGTTTGTAAATCTGGACGATTAGTTGTGACATCTTAATCTTAGTATGTCATTTCTTAGTAGTCTCGCCTCCTTCGCCGAATTCTTAAATGAAGAGAAATCGTCGTTACTAAAGCCTGTAGAATAATTAAAACAAACGAAAACCGTGGAACATGCTGCTGCAATCTATTCCTTTTCATCGAAACATGAATTTAAGCTAAAGCTTGAGCATTTTCACACATCGCGATGAACACGTTCTCGACACAGTCTGTCAAGTTCCAGAGATATTTAATGCGTACCAGTACAGAATTTATAAGTTAGATTTCTGCTCCTACAATTTCCACATCTTTCGATTTTCGCGATCTGGTAAAGGGGAGGCTGATGTGTATCGTTTTATGTCCAAACATACTTCAGATCACAATGTGCTTTTTTGTCTCGATCCGTTGTCACACCTCGCCATCGATGGAAATAACAGTTAATTTAAGTCTTGAAACGCGCAGATAGATGAATCACGGCGTTAAATATGTCACTATCAACAGAATGTGCCGCAGCATTACTATCTTTTAGATACCCTAGTTTAATGAGTACTACACTTTCCTAGAAAGCTTATGGGAACCTGGATGCTTGTGCCATGAAGAGCTTGAATAGTAGGCCTGGCAAACCGTTGTCCTAAATTTCCACAAAAGTTGCCGAAAGAAACGCCAAAAGTTGAAAACCTTTGTGAGGTTTTGCCAAAGTGCTGCTAATATTAATTCGAAGAAATGAGGCAAAACGATGTTCTTATTTAACTAATGAGGTGATGTCGGCTTATAGAAAATGCAGGTTCATAGAAAAAACAGCATTGTTCGGACGAGACAACGATCGCTGAGTCGATAGATCTCAGTTATTGCTCAACGTTTTTAGAGATGTTCAACGTATGCAGAGATGTTCAACGTATGTAGAGATGTTCAACGTATGTAGAGATGATATGGGAACCACTCTCAAGAGACTGCAGCAGTCACATAGGGCCCAGGCTCAGGATATCACCTCTCGGTCAAAATGGCGGCAGCAGTATCATAAGGATTTGTATGAAGCTTTAGAAAATAGCGCAAAGAAAATACACGCGCTGATTGGCTTAAAATCCTGATAGATGGAAACACATAACAAGCATGAGTTGTTGACGTAATCATGGCACGAGCAAAGAGAATTTACATTTTGATCATCAAAGTAAACAAGTTGTTTACTTATTTACTACAGTAAAAAAATGGGGGAAACATTTCCCTTATTCGTAGTAGAACACAATTAAAACCTACCAGTTATCATCTGATGTGGGAGTGCATGCAAGAAAATCATTTAAAAATTGGTGCCGAAGCTTGTAGCTAACCAAAGGACTCTCAGTGCACGCATGAATTGTTACAAAGAAATAACAGAGCCATTTGAATTAATTTTAATTTATTTTACTTCTTAAGTTCTTATACAGATACAGGACAAGTGAGAATCCGTGCGACTGGTTTCACACAAGTGAAAAGAATAACTTTTAAATGAATTTATACAGTGCTATTTTCAAATTTTTGAAGTAACTTTTTAGCAATAATAATACAATAACAACAAAATCGGTCGTCACACTGAATAGTTAACCCGGCAAAACCTTTTTTAATCTTTAAGGCATGTCTAATGCATGCTTACTACTTCTACACCATGAAGATTATTAGCTACTTTACCATGTCTAGTTCATCCACTGTACTTAGTGACGAGGTAAAATTTTTTCCCTTTCGGAATATTCTGAAGCTTAACTACTCTAAAGTACAACGTTTCGACAGTTTCACAGGCCTCCCTTAGTAATTTTAAACTAGACAAAATCAAAGTGGCAAACTGATGTGTTGTTTTGCAGCGACCGCATTTCGAGACATATTGTGTCAGTTACGTGATATGCAAACGCCGTGGTACAGTCGCGCGGGAAAGGAACTCTTCTCAGACTGCTAACTTGAGTTCAATATGTGGTCAAGTCTACGAGAAACACCAAAGCCGTCTGATAATGTACTTTACTGCTTGTCTTACTTCCCTCATCTTCCAGCAGTACAGAAATGGGTTTATGGAGGAGTTAAACATAAGAAATGTCAATGTTACGGTCCCAGAGAAAGCAAGAGATGGTGTATCTAATGCTGCAACGTACTCTAAGGCTGCGACTACACTGTATGAAAGGTAACAAGCCAGTAAAGGCATCTGCAACCACAACTTACTGGAGACTGTCCTCTTGTAACGTGCTAGATTCATTGGAATTCCTCCTACGTTCGTTTGTCCTGGATTGCCATGGTCTTGTACTTGAGCTTGGCGATGATGTGTGAGTGTGGGATAAATTTTCGAATAACAGAAGGTTGAGATTACTAAGCAAACTATGGTTACCATGATGGCCATGCCTGCAGCTATTTGAGGGCTGTATGGTAGTATCAATGAGATTAAAAAGCAAAGAAGCCAAAAAGCAGCAACAAGAATCCGTACTCTCCTAAAAGTTACCACCTGTCTGTATCGTATTCCTAAAGTCAGGACAAGAAGTCTTTCCACATTTATTGCAGTCAGTGCTAACAAAGAAACTCCACAGAAAATTGCACCTATAGCGACAAAAAGAACGAGAAGACCAAAACAAAGTATGGATTGTTCTTGAGACAAAAGAAAGGTTGCGAGGAGAGTCTGTGTAAAGACACCCACTCAGAGGTCGGTTGCCGCAAGGTAAAGAGAAGTTTTGACGGTGGCCGAAGAGATTGCGCCTTTTTAATAGCAATAATTATCAGAATATCCCCCAGAAATGCAGTGACCGATAGAGGAATGTTTACTGCTGAAATGAATATTTTAAGATGCACTCCATAAAGACCTGTCGAACAAATGAACTACTCAGCTGTCGTGCGGCCTCCATCTTCAGATAGATTCGCCATTTTCTTGTTGATAAGAAATGATTTATAAAGTACAGATGATTATGGCAAGAGTTTAACAAAATGTTTCTGTAAACTGTGTATTGCTATCAAAGTCCTCTTTTTAAAATCTGGGTTGTTTCACGTAGACGTTTTCAGTTCTCTTCTACTGCTTTGTTGTGGGGGTCGTAAAACAGGCTATCAGCGTCCCCTGATGATTAGAGAGAATGCCTTTTAATGTGAAGTACTCCATAAAATGGGCTAACAAATGGGCAATCTTTGGAAGACAGCTTGGCAAAGAGGAAAGTTACATTTGTGCTCATTCGACAAGTGCGGACATAGCTGATTAGAAATAATTTGAGTTTCACAGCATCAGATACTGACAGACGAAACATCAGATAAACTAGCATAGTCCTGACTACAAATTCTTGTAGCGTCTTCCAGCGTTTTGGCGTAGCGTTCTGTTAGTTGTATACGTGGCGCAGAGTAAAATATTGTGCAAGAAAAAAAAAAAAAAAAAAAAAAAAAAAAAAAAAAAGAAGAAGACTGAGAAGCGTAGGGCCTCTCTCTCCACGTTCTTTTCTCGCTGTGCTCCAACTAACTAAACCGCTGGAAAAGGCTTAAACCATTCACTCTAGCTTCTATGTTTGGCGCGGCTAGAACAATAAGTTACTTTCTAGAAGAAGAAAGAAGCTTTTGGAAACAGGCCCGGCTTTTCAAAATTTGAATACTGACAAGAGAAAAATTTCTCTTGATACTGACCGGCGCTATACACTTTCCGGTCCTCTCCAGTGAATAGCGTAGTTTATTTTGTCAACTCTTATCTACTGGATCATAGTAATTTATTCGTTGGAAAACATAATCCACTCGTTAAAAACCTGGACTCCGGATAATAAATTCATAAAGACATAACTCGGCTTCAATGCTGGGAAAAATAAAGTGACATAAGAAACAATTTTTATTCTATTTTATCGCGAATTGTTTCGTCGGTCATAAACACATCATGCATACCAGTATAATGTTATGGTAAGTCGATCCTGTACATGCATTATTTATGCTATATTTGGAGTGTTTTTGAGCAAACATATCGGAAACAAAAGAAAAGACAAGAAGCCACCTGCTTCAGGCCTCGTGTGGCTGCAAACATGCAAATTAAACTATGAGCAGGCTTGCTTCCTTATCTTGAAAATGTTGCACAAGGTGTGGTGTGCTATCGCTGACATTCAGACACGCTATCGACAGATTTGGTTGAATATAAATTTCTTTGAACTAGTGTCTTAGGGTTGAAATTTGATTAATCCCATTTAGAAAGTATCAATTTGTTTGTCAGAGTATATGCCAATGTTTACAATATTTCGAAAATAGCACGAATTGTACTCATATACTCGACATTTATTCTCTTACAACCTTGACTTTGGAAAATATTGAAAAAAATAGTTGTTGTGTGGAATCATCTCGCAACATAATATAATCGTAATTTGTCTTAAAAGTTAACCTGCTTTAACTGGGTAATTATTATGGGCAGCTGCCATTTGCAGTTTTTAACGAAAACAAGCGACTTGATATTTTTATTCGCCAAAAGATGAAACACGATAACGTTCTGTTATGGAAATGTATAGAGCATTTTTAATTAGTCATCACAAACAATTGCCTCTGTTTTGCAAATTAAAAACTTTAGCCAACGGCGGATTTCCTTTGAATCAATAACTCAGGAGACGAGATCCTTTGAAATTTTCTCGGTCCCATTTTACCGTAAGTTGTGTTTTTTTTTTCCCCGTAATCGATCAACTTAAAGGGCCTTAGTCAGCCACACCTTTGTCTTTGTATACATGCGAGGGTTGGTTAGTGGATTATATTCGGAGCGTATCGAAACGAAGAAAATCACTGTAAAACTTCTAAAGATAATTAAACATACTTTCAGGGCCACAACTTAGAGTAGAGCAATAGGATTTTGCTTCACCATGCAATATCAATCATTCCGATGGCACTGAGGCTGACAAGGGTCCTTTAAGCAGAAGATCGCCTTATGCTCCTCTAAAAAACTACCTGACGAGAAATATGCTCACTTGCTGTGTGGTAGTAAAAGTTCTTGTGTTTTTTTTTTTTAATAATCAATTCTTCCCTAGCACATAAAATCCGAGAGAGGAGATGCTGGCTAATATAAGACTTGAACTCCAACAAACGGGTGACGTTGTCAAAATTACTCAGTAACAGATCATTATAATTTGAATTGCTTTAGGGACTTGAGATTTTTCGGGATTTCTCTTTAAAAAAATATTCAAATCTTTAACTAGTCTGACACTAGCATAGCGAAAATTGGCAAGATTTTGTCTCTGAATTTGAAAAAGTATATAAAAATACCTGAAATAGGATGATTAATCGGAAGCTTGTCTTATATGGCAAAGGTTTTCAATGGTAATGCTCACAATAACGCCAAAAACAGTTGAACTCGCACCGCGGTTTGCAACAATATTTGTCACTAGACGATATGTGATTTTGGAATATATGGACGCTTAAGGTAGGTTTAATTTCAGTCAATGCGCATCAATATAAGTATTTACACGTAAATTTATTTTGTAATGTCTCTTTTTGATCATCATATCCAATGGTTACTATGGTAGTAATATTCGACTGATATCGCATACTTCATGTTGGTTTTATATTTAATTTGCGCCCAAAAAATACTTGAAACTAAAGAACATGGGGACTTCTAGAGTGAAAATTGTTTAATCATTTTGTCAATATAATAATGCGTCACCAGTCAGTGCGTAATACAATCTGACGACAAGTTCTTTAAATTTATTATTTAACGCTTTGATATATTTAGAAACAAATTTTCCATATCAATAATTAGTTTAGCTACCAAAGGAAACCAAATGCAAATTGTGATGATAAATACAGCGTAAAAAATTGGCATGATTCCGAAGTGCTTTATATGACGCCTCCTACCGCTACGCTGACGGACCACTGTAGAACATGATACTTTGAACTTACGTATGTAGCAGTGAACAGGTTGATGTCAGCCTGTTCGAGAAACGCTATCCTGCGCCAAACAGGTTAAAAATTCATTTAGTAGTTGCAATTCAACAACATTAGCAGAACTTTCTTACTCATGTTCAGTACATTAAAGGTGTACGATAAGTTATTGATCAAGTGAGTTAGATCGAACGGGAAGCTGACAATATTTGGACCTCGAGCCAAATATATTCCCGGCCGGCCCTCCCAATCAGTCAATATTTGTACACGCTTTTGTCTAACTCTTCCTGTGAAACAACATCCGGTGTAAACACCTGCCGCAATGGTTTGAATCATAAGTTAATAATAAATGGCATGACTCAGGTTGACTAAGGTTACCAGAGAAAATAGGAAAATAATACTTGCAATTGCTTTTTGTTCTCTTTTTCAAAGCAAGAAAACACCAAGCATCTTACTATAGAATATACTCATTTTAAAATGTGTGACGCATTTTATCCATTCAACACAGGGGGATTTAACGAAAATCTCGGTCTTCAAAACTGCCGTTCATTAAACGTTCAGCTCGTTTAATATGATTTTAAGCAAAATTGTTATCCTTCCTTTAAATACCTTTTTGTCACCGGAAATTGAATAAATTACGGACAAAAGGCCACTAAACCATCGACAAAAAACGACAAAAGTAACTCCGACGATGAAGCAAATCTGATGTGAAATGGACTATGAGAACGCGTTAATGCATTGACAGTTATTGATTGAAATCAATCTCATATCGAAAAGGCCCACTCTATATACCAAAATCACCAACCATCTAGTTGCAAACTGCAAACAGTTGCAGGACACTTAGCCTTCAAGGGAGCTTTCTGTTTACGCTGTAAGCTACCACCGACACTGAAAACCAAACCAGGTACAAGCCAAGCTTAGTCTTTCTCGTAATTAATCTTCTTTTTTTCAGATTTAGAGAAACGTCTTAATTTAGCCCTTGTTTGGTAGTTGATGACGAATATTCAGTTCGTGTTCTTGGTTTAGCAGTGGTTTCCATCAAATATAAGTATTCTACATTTTGATGAAACATAAAGCTAAAGAGTAAGTTCAAAAGTACTATATCTAAAAACGTCTAGCTGACCCAAACATTAACCGAATCGGTCTATGGTCGCCTTTTTAAGCGCGGATCCGGGGAAGCACGCGATAATTACATTTTCGATCTAGAGTAGAAGAGCTAGTCCTTCTTTCAAATGTTATTTGCTCAAGATGGAACACTCGAAATATGGCACTGAGTTTGAAAGATTTGAGAATGGCAGATAACCTCAAGAATGTGGTGTCTGCGACGGGTATAACAATTAGAAGACCGCCGGGTGCCTAATATATATTTGAAATTTACCAATCTAGAGACTTGCTCCAAGGAAGTACAAACAGACTTTCATCAGTCTCAACCTTTTTAAAAATTCTGTAGACCCGAGGAGTCAAAAGAATAGAAAGATCTACTGAGAAAGGCAGAGTTTTGCAATAAATATTATTTCATTAATTACTTGACAGCACTCAGAACTTGGCTAAGAAGCGAATTTCGTGAAAAAACGTTTCCCCAAAACACTCATCTGTTTCTTTACTGAACAAAACGAACTTCATTTAAAAAAGAAAGAAAACAAAGAGAAAACAAAACTGAGAGAGAGATGTTGCAAACTTGTCACGAGAGGATTAAGAACGCTAAACAATTGAAATCCTCCAGGAAAAGGGCTTTGAATTTGAATAACAAGTTGTTCTGTTCACCTGTCAGTTATTTGCTCAACTTTAAGCGTTTTGTTAGTAAGGACTTCCTATTCTAAATATTTGTAAAAGCGCGAAGTCTACTTCTCAACTGATTCTGGAAGGAAAAAGAACGTTAAAACCATATGGGAGATGAAAAATTTCTAACAAGGGTAATTATTTACGAAAGTGTCAAGCCAACTTATGCTTACGTACGCTGATAAAATACGTTCGGAAGGGGGAGGGGGGGGGGGGGATTTTCAAGTTATTTTTTTTCCCAATGCCAGTGTCATAGCTTTAAAGAGGGTTTCCACTCCGTACTGCACAGTCTAAGCACCCTAATGTTTATACGTTTCAATCGATGGAAAGCAAATCCATGTTATTCGTTACGAACCACACACCTTATCTTTGAGGCCTTTCACATTCTTTTTCCAACAGCTTCATTGATATTTACAGCTGCGAAGTTGTTTCATCAAGTGATATGAGGAAGAAGAAAGCATAAAGCTTCGCATCCATAATGGCGGTTGACATTAAACTTTAAATTTACTTCATATAAACAGTTGCGAAATGTTACATTTTGTGATGTCTTACATGAGACAAAACAACAAACATGTAAAAGCCCAACTGTTGAGTCGAGGTACATGGATGCGTTTTCTGCAATCTTTTCTACAAACATGTTCGTCAGTGAACAATTTGAATTTGAATACAATTTTCGAAATAAAAGATCTTTAACAAAGCAATGGCAGGAAAAAGAAAGCTAGATTTGCTTCTTTTCCATTTTTTGGGGGGGTCAAAATTACTGTTTTTAAAATTTTCTCAAACTTAGTCAGGATCATTAAACCCTGGAAGCAGAGTCGCTTCGATCTTTCCGCTAGTAAGGGAGGGCCATTAATGATCAAATCCAAAAAGGGGTTAAGTGGACCTGCGAAATTTGTGGTGCTAATCGCTGCAAGTGTTTCAGGCAGCGTCCACATTATGCTGGAGAAATTTGAAAACGAAGCTTTATTTCTACGGTTCGGCCTACCGTCCACACTAATCTGTCACGAAAACGGAGCTTTTAGAAAACTCTCTAGAAATCGGAGCGATTTGAAAACGCCGGCTTTCGTTTTCGTATAGACGGGAAACATTTTGAAAACGGCGCTTTTCGAAAACGATGGCGTCACGTTAATCATGTGATTTCCTCGACCGACTTTTCCTCAAACACAAATCCAAAATGAGCAGTGATTGTTGCGTTTTTGAATTCTTCCGGCGTAGCGTGGACGGAAAACAGTTCATGCGGTTTCAAAGTAAAACCTCCGCTTTCGAATTCCTCTGGCGTAGTGGAGGAAGGGCCTTATTCTTAGACAGAAAATCGACTCTGTTATGCTAGTGTTATTCAGATGATACCAGCTAGAGGCCTGTTTGGAAAATTTTCTTTTAAGGAGAAATCATTCGCGTGATATTTCCCGCTAAAATATATTCTCTAATCAACAGGGGACGTGCAATAATCGGTGTTACGACCAGCTGGAGAAAGCTGTAGAATAGTGTCGGAAATACGTTCGTGACAGGACCTGAGAGGAATATAAGAAAATGAGAAATTTAACAACAGATGAAAACCACACGACAGTTCAACAGTTATTTTGCTCAACAGGTCTTTATGGAATACATCTTAAGATATTTATTTCAGCACTGAATATTCCTCTATGTGTCTCAGCATTTCTGGGAAATATTCTGATCATTGTAGCTATTAAAAAAATATTGTCTTTTCATCCACCGTCTAAACTTCTGCTCAGCTGCCTTGCAGCAGCCGACCTATGTGTGGGTGCCATCACGCAGCCTCTGTTCGTCATCTACCTCATGACTCCAGAGCACTCGAAACTTTGCTTTTATATTGACGTGTTTTTTGTTTCAATAGGCAACATATTTTGCGGAGTATCTGTGCTGACAGTGACCGCAATAAGTGTAGACAGACTTCTGGCCCTTTTGCTGGGGCTACGATACAGACAGGTAGTAACTTTAAGGCGAGTTCGAATCATCGTAATTACTTTTTGGATTGTTTGTACATTCCTTGGAGTTAATTTAACTTACAACCACCGAATATCTTACTACATGGCATTCGTGGTTTTTATATTGTGCATAGTGACCTCAACGTTCTGTCACTCGAAAATCTATTGCACACTTCGCCATCGCCAAACTCACGTGCAGAACCATGTTCAGCAAGGACAAGCGAACGGAGGAGCAATTCCATTGAATATTGCAAGATATAGGAAGACAGTGTCCAGTGCGTTGTGGTTGCAAATGGCATCACTGGCTTGTTATTTCCCTTGGCTTATAACAAATGTTTTCTCACAATTCTACGTACCTGGGCCGTCTCTTGACTTTGCATTATCTGTAGCAGGTACTCTCTTTTTGTTAAACTCCACTTTAAACCCAATTCTGTACTGCTGGAAGATGGGGTGTATAAGACAAGCAGTGAAGGACACAATCAGACAGTTTTGGTGTTTTTCGAGCTAACTGCGTCGCGATTGTAGATTATGGGGAGTCTACTCCACGGGGAGTTGACAATAAAATTTGTATTGTATTGTATTGTATTGTATTGTATTGTATTGTATTGTATTGTATTGTATTGTATTGTATTGTATTGTATTGTATTGTATTGTATTGTATATGAAGATTGAAGGCGTACAGTGGCCAATTTCCTCCATGAGATGCGCCTGCAGGGAATCATGGTAGCTGTATTCATCAAAACAAATATACAGTCCAAGATGATGAATACAATTACCATATTTCTCTTCATGCGCATCGATCTCATAGAAGAAATTGGCCATTCACTTTCGATCATAAAGTTAATCCACAACAACGCTTTTACATTACTGAGTCGTTTAACCCAGAAAATGCATTTAGTACTCACACAATAAAAAGTTTTTTGTTAATGTGGGTTTTCTCTTTAAACACGGATAGCTAGCAACAAAGCTTAAGGACAAGTAGGAGGTGGAGATGAAATTGCCATAAAGACAACTTCATCTGAGTTTTTTTTTTATTTACTGCTGTGCAGACACTTAGACAACCACAACTTGAAAAGAAGAAATCGGTCTCGTGTACAGCAGAGGCCAGTTTAATATTTACTATAGGATAACTGACACATTTTATATTTATGTAGCTGTTATTTAAATAGTGTTGCCAACCCAGTGCATCAAATTTAAACTTAAGTGAGAATCCGTGGGAGGTAATCATGTAAAGCTAATGTGAGTTAAGTTTAATTATTCGCTGGTGCATGTGTAACTTGTTGCACTGGCTTTTTGTTATGTATATATCAGTATAGGTAATCATACGGTTTCGAGTTCAATTAGGAATTAATTTGCACGAGTGAGTTTTTCAAAAAGCTGAAGTTGCATGAGCCGCTTCGGCGAGTGCAATTTCAGCTTTTTTAAAAACTCACAAGTGCTAATTAATTCCAAATTGAACGAGAAAAACCGTATGATTACTTATTAACAATATTAACATGAAAAAATTTGCGTGGAGGAAATGCCGGAAGATCTTTCTTGAAGCCATTTTTTCTCATTCGAGAAAATTTTTTTAGAGTTTCCGCACTAAAATTTCGCCATCATTTTGCGTGATATCATTAGTTAGAAAATTTCCTTTTTTCTTTCAGCTAATCATAATCTAGGATTACGTTGTGTAATTTGCACTGGTGTTACACGTTTTGCACTGGTGTTACGATTGAACTGCACTGCTCTCAACCAATCAGAATCGAGTAATTTTTTCATGTATATTATTATATACATAACATATATACATTATATACATATTATACATTATATACATTACATATATAGCCGATGAAATCTTCAATTCACTATATTATTACATTATACATTACATTATATACATTGCATACATATATTACAATTATAATTATAATTATTTTAATTATTCGGCTGTTGTATAATTATATGGACAATATTTCTTTATCCTATTCCAATGCTTTACCTGTAGTGTTTGGATCTTTACAGATCAATAAAATTTTAAAATGCCATCTTGTTTGAAGCCTTCTGTTTCTACTTGACTTCACACCCCTTTACTTGATGGAGGTTGGAGGTGGGAGGGGAAGGTGGTTAGTTAATTCACCCAGTTCTTGTTGTTTTTTGTAAGTACATAGAATTGTGGGCCATCAGCCCTAGCCCAGTCCTTAAGCTCTCTCTTTCCCTCTCTATGAAAGGGTTGAACCCAGGCCGGAGTACAGAGAGCCCAGGATAACTTGCATGCGCATGCTCAAAGCGAACCAATTAGTGTGGAGTTCACGAGCGCTCTGGGGTTTAGCTGTTTGTCCAAATGACGAATTCAGCTACACGACAGAGTACACAACTTAACAACAAGAAACACGATCACAAGTTGTGTATGAAACAATTTGATGAACGTGCAACAAAACCAGAAACGCCTGAAATGAGCGAAACACTGCAAAAACGTTAACTCATACAACACGTGACTAACTGATTAGAAATATATGGACTGTCAACTCCTTTCCATAGATGGCACAGAACACAAGTGAAATATTCGTCTCTTAACCGAGTGATTTGAACCTTACAAAAAAGGAAGTTAAAGATGGCGGCTAACGAGTATTATTTTTGCCGCTAGTTTTTAGCGGGTATTGACTAAAACACGTTCCGTGGTTCCAGCTTGTAAAACGTACATGGTCGCTAGTCGTGCGCGGGTTCGTAAAAGTTTCATCAAAATACTGGTGGCGTTCTGACCATGCGAATGTTGTTATCCTGGACTCTCTCTTCTGACCTGATTCCCGCCTGGGTTCAACCCCTATATTGAACGAGGAATGGAGAGTTCGGGAACCAAAAATGTAGCAGCTCTCATGAACTTGTTTTCCTTTTGCTTGTTAGCAGCTCTCATTGCTTTGGGGTTAGGGGCATTGCTTCTGTTGTCTGTTTTACTGTCTCTCAAATTAAGAGTATCAAGTGATACATGCGAGACCTTATGAGAGTTGCTCAGAAAATAGACTACCATCGGCAGTGAAGATTCGCAATGACATTGTCATTGTCTTTAAACTCACGGAATTCGGTTAAGGGTTCTACGTAAATGAAACCGTGGTAATTTCAATCGAATCCACCGTAGTTTGTTTGAATTTCCAAAATATAACACGCTATTTTCAAATTTGGCGCTGATTTGGCTGAACGTATAGGATATAAGATGACATATATATATTTTTTTAAAAAAAGGAAGACTTGATAGTAATTTTCTTGATGGTTAACCAACGAAGGGTCAATAATAACCACAAGGTAATGACAAACTACAAGTTTCCAGCAATGCTTTTAAGTAATTTTATGCCCACTGAGAAATCATCACTCAGATGATATGCGGAATTAGCCAGAGTAGACATCGGTTCTTGCCACCTGTACCGGAAAGTGAAAGATTACTCCAACCATCAAAGCTCTCTAGATATGGATCAACCGCGTAAATGTCAAGACCCTCCGCGCCCCCCTTCCCCCCGGGGAGGGGGTACTCCCAGAGAAATTGGGCGGGAGTGTGCGGCCCGCTTCCCAAAACCCTTACCCTATTTATGACCAAAATCTGCGATATTCCCTACCCTATTTACGACCTGACCATAAATTCGAAACCCTATTTATGACCTGACCCTTAAATCAAAACCCTGTTTCAGACCTGGGTTACAATTAATTCCCTAGTTCAGGCCAATGTTAAATTATTATAAACATAATTGGTGAAGGGCTTTTGTCGATTTTCTTTTCGATAATGACGAAAAATTGGCTTCTAATAAAATACCTATATCAAGGCTAGAGTGCAAAAACCATACCCTATTTATGACCAAAATGGCTTAAATCAGCTAAAATCGATACCCTATTTATGACCAAAACGGCTGAAAAACTATACCCTTGGGGGCCGCACATACCAAAATAGCCCATGAAAGAGAGCACCCCCTCCCCCCTCCCCAACGGACCCTCCGCTTAATCTATTTATAAACGAGGAGTGTTTCAACTATAACGATAATCGCAAAGAGCAGGTTCCAGGAGAAAAACTAGGTCTTCTTTATGACAGTGCTGCGTTATATATGCTCGATGCTGCTACTAGAAGGTCCAGAATTTAGCATTCAAAGCCAGCTTTAAGGGAATCAAAATGAGACTGGTCGATATACGGGGAGACTGGCATTTAGCGGAAAGGGAATAATAAGACTGATAGCCAATAAAAACCCTCACGAGAAAAATTAAGTACCTGTCGAGGTTGATGCTTAATATTTAGACAGCATATTCGACGAGGTTAATTTTTATAAATTCCTTGTTAGGAGTTCTGCTTCATGCTCAAAGATGAAAACAATCACATGTGAAGATAAGATTATAACTAATCTCTGTTTAGGTATAATTAACGTTAAAGTAGTTTGAAAACTACGTTGAAATAATCAATTCAACGTCGGTAGTTTTCTTATTAAAGGCAAAATATAACTCTAAGTCGTTGTGCTTTTTACAGAAATGGAAAAACAGATATAGATCAGCCCATAAAAAAAATCGAAACCGAAAGCCAACAATGTCAATGCGAAAAAAGAAAAAATGCAGCATTAGAACCAATATGGTTTCCAAGAACGTAAAAGGGCTTTTTGTTGTTCGTTTTTTGAAAAAGTTCTTTCAGTCCTGTTACTTAATTATATTGTATTTCCATTTTTCATCACGGGAGCCTTTGTAAATGGTGTTGCTCCTGGCGTCAAATTAACTTAGAGTCTTGGCTCATCTTATGAAAAGCGATGATTCATTACCAATACTGTTTTGTGGCAAGATGTAACAAGACTATATCGTTACTTTTCAGTTAAGAGTTCATTTTCTTGTTGAGAAAAAAAAAAATTAGATCACATGCAAAATGGACAATCTGCCGGATTAAGGTTATTTATTGTTAACGGAAATTTATAAACTAGCTAATTTGATAGTTAATCAGAAGGATCCGTATTAATGTCGAAGCTTTTAACTTTAGCCGATCATTAAAAGAGCAGGTGATGAGAGTACGCTCTCAGTTTTGCCAAAAAAAAAAAAAAAAAACGTGTATTATAGGTTTTCTTCTCTTCCACAAGTTCACACATTTCTGGATGGAAATCATGCTTTAGGTGATCTAAATAGTGTGGTTTTGTTATTGCAAGAAATGTTTCAATGGCTTAACATTAGCAAGTCAATGTTCTTTTTCACAGCGCTTTCGTTTCGCCCCGGCCAACGGACTCTTTAGAGACCTTTCTGCTTGGCAAACTCGTTGGGCATCGCGCCCAAACTCCCGTTTGCTAACAAAATGATGACAGCAATCTCGCCTTACATCGCATGAGGATTCTCGACCGCACCTGAGATTTGTTAGCGAACGGGACTTTGGGCGCGAAGCCCAACGAGTTTGCCAAGCAGAAAGGTCTGTAAAGAGTCCCTTGGCCGGGACGAAACGAAAGTGCTACGTAAGGCTAACCACGAACAATGTATTATCACAAGTAGCTGTCAACTTTATTGTCAATGTTCTATTTAGGACTTGGTATATTACAAAAATGAGTGCTGCCAATTTGTAAATTAAGGGATGCAACAATTGAAAAATAGTGGTTTTCAAGAGTAATAAGAAAGGACTATTTTGTCGTATCTTTGGATCTTCACTGACGTTATCATATTGCATTCATTCTTGATTTTGCTCCTTAGACCTTAGGCCGGATTTATGTACCGCTTATCGGCCGGTATGAAGAGTTTTAAATGAGTTGTTCCACAGACGCCAACTCGTTCAGGTGAACTGTGCTTTTCGGTGAATCGTGGTGAAACATGATTCACCGATTCACCCCTGGAGGTAAGTGAGTTAACTCAGTTCTACCGTAAAGGGAGAGGGGTTCATTGGATGCAAATTTTTTATCCAAGTAGAATCGGGATGAAACATCATATTCAGGTTAAGAATAACAATAAAAAAAATATCCGTTTAAACACGGATCTTGGATTCATTCTTCCGTGAAAAAAAAAAAAAAAAAAAAAAAAAAAAAAAACATTAACGACCCCTGTTTCTCAACCCATATACTGTGGTCTCTCAGTGGTCATTATATAGAGGATATTACACGGTGGCTCGAAGATATGAATTTTATGTTCTCGTGGCAAGAACAATATCTCACTCGTTCGCTTCGCCCACTCGTGAGATATTGTTCTTGCCACGAGAACATAAAATTCATATCTTCGAGCCAACGTGTAATGTTCTTTTTATTATATGGAGAAACCAATTCAACAAAAGCAAAAGGCGGGAATCGTGCCGTCATTGAACGATACGACACTCACAAAGGTGACATACGGAAAATACGCCACTCGGGTCCCGGATGAAGTGGCGTATGGAATCTACGAGTGGTTTAGTTCCCAGTAAAACACTCTTCTCCATATAATAAAAGAGGTTACGAATAGTGCGCGTAATTTAATAACACCAATCACAGTGAAATGTCAGTATAGATTTGAGTTTTTGAGTTTGAACTTCCTGACGTCGAGAAATACGATGTGATCGTTCAGTGCTTGATACATTGAACCGGGCGAATGTAATAAGCAACAGGGACCTTACACAAAACTCAATGACAATGCCAAATTCGTTCGCTAGGAAAATAGACTACAAACAGTACGATATTGGACCATTATCCTTCGTGCATTTCCTAGCCACCCATTTCGAAAAAACAAAGGACTCGTCCACAGTAAGCCGAGGGGATTTGAGAACGGAGTTTTCACTCTGAAACGAATCAAATGTGTTCTGTCCACACTACGCCGGAGAAAATAAAAAACGCAATTGACAATCATCGGTCATTTTAGATTTGCTTTTGAGGAAAATAGGCCAATAGGCCTAATTAACCGTAGAACTAAAGCTACGTTTTCAAATTTCTCCTGCGTAGGTGGACGTTGCCAAAGTGAGACAACCAAATCTTGTGTAATTGGAAGACCATGGAGTTTGATGGGAAATTAATATTTTCTTCGTGGCGTTTAAAAATTCAGCTAGAAATTAGTTCGGATACCGGTAGATACTCTTTGTATATCTAAATATAATTGCTTTCAAGGGAAATTTTCGAACCATTTGTCTCTCTTTCGATAGTTCCGGAATTTTGGATTGAACTGAAAGCGCCTCTTGCCGACAGCGTCAACGTTCGTGGTGGTGTAAGACCTCCAATTATTTTACAACCGTGCTTTGGATGTGGGATAACATGTCCAACAAGGCTCGGAGGGACGAGTTCGGTCTTCATCTCTCTGGAACTACTCAGGAGCACATCTACTATATTGAAACTTTGCTATCTCTTTTTTTTTTTCAGAAATAACACCTTGTGGAAACATTGTACATAGCCCTTGGCATCTTCGTTACAATCCTTGGAATTTTTGAACTCAGAATTGTGATAACACCAACGGAATCTCGACTCTTGGCAAAGACATAAGAAAAAGAAATCTTAACTAAAGAAAAATGGATACAGTGAACATTAACTTAACTGGATGTTTGCCAGGTCTTATTGAATCACATCAAAAGATTATTATATTATCAGTAAACGTTCCTCTATCGATCATTGCAGTTCTGGGGAATGTTCTGATCATCGTTGCTCTTCAAAAACCGTTGTCATCCCTTCGCCCAGCATCAAAACTTTTGTTCGGTTGCCTTGCTTGCACTGATCTCTGTGTGGGTTTCATTGTACAGCCTCTATTGGCTATCTTTCTAATGTCCCCACACCTTTCTAAACTTTGTTATGATACCCAAATCGCCCTAAGTACCCTTGGTGTAGTATTCAATGGAGTGTCCTTGATGACACTGTCTGCAATAAGTGTAGACAGGCTTTTGGTTCTGCTGTTGGGACTACGATACAGACAGGTGGTAACTTTGAGTCGAGTACGGGTCCTTGTTGCTGCTTTTTGGCTTGTTAACACTGCAATGGCGTTGATAATGTATTTCTTCGTTCGGATTGCTACGAGCCTCGCCACCGTAGTTTTGGTACTGTGTACAGTAACCTCGACGTTCTGTTACACGAAAATCTACATTGCACTTCGCCATCACCAAACTGCTGTACAAGACGAAGGACAACAGAACGGAGGTGGAAATGCACTGAATATTGCACGATACAGGAAAACAGTGTCCAGTGCATTGTGGCTGCAGCTAACATTAGTAGCTTGTTATCTTCCACATGGCATACTGCTATCAGTACTCTCCATTTTTGGATCTGTTACACCGTCTATTGCCCTCAACTGGGCTGCAACATTATCTCTCCTTTACTTCAACTCATCTCTGAATCCATTTCTGTACTGCTGGAAGATGAGGGAAGTTAGACAAGCGGTGAAAAACACGATTAGACAGTGTTGGTGCTCATGGGGGTAAAACTGCAGATGAGTCTTTAATGAAATAGCCAAAAACGCGGAGTTAGGGTTAGGCCTAGTTCATTCTAGCGACATAACGACGTAAACATAACGACATAAGAAGGACGTTATATCATTATGTTTGCAGCGTGAAAATCCTGACATAATGACATAATAGCAACATAACGGCATGAACATAACTCCACAAAAGGAAAACATCTGATCTTTTTCTTATGGTTTTATATCGATGTTCACATTGCGACATAAGCCGCTACATCGTTTATGTCGTTATATATTTCGCTAGAATGAACTCAGTCTTAATCGATTCAAGAACCGGGGTGTATCCTGGGGGAGAGCAGTGGGAGGAAAAGATGTGCCTGTTCCTTCATTTAAATTCCTGTTTAATCTCACTGTCTCCAGATTTGACCTTTAGTTAACTGATCATATTCAAAAAGAACTACCTTCCCTCAATCAGCAATTACACCATGTAAATCTAAAATTATCCTTTTAACTTACACCTTTTCACTGTTGTTACTATTTGTCTTAATTAGCATTTTTGCCTACTTATTATTCAACTTGCTTTGTAATCATTCATTCAACTGAAGATGACAGAAGCTCTGTCGAAACATGTCTTGCAAACTTAAAAAATTGGTCGTTTTCCTTAAAATCTTTACATGTCTGCTGCTATCTAGACCGTCTGTGGATATATTATAACAGTTCAATGCTAGAGTTTTTTTAATGAGATACATACCTCTTAGTAACCGAGTTCGAGGTCCGTAGTGTAAGTTACGGACCGAATTTTTTCCCCTACGTTAGCACGTTTTAATACACAATTTAAAGTAAAAGAAAGTTTTAAACTTTTACTTGCTATAAAAGTTAAGAACACTTCGCGATAAATCACGAAACATATTCGCCACAAAAATAGTTTTAAATTTTAGCGGACCGTGCAGTACAATACGTCTCTCGAAATTGACGAATCACAGCGCGCGTAGTAGCTGAAAGGTATAATAAATTTCTCTTGTGAAGATAGCGAAAGTGAGAAAAATGAATTTCAGTTGTTTAGTATTCCACTATAATATAATTTTTAGTCGGCGTAATCGGACTAAATTAAAACACATATTGATGTGAAATAATTTTTATCGTCTCTGTTGACGCATATATATTTTAAACTCGTCGTGTTAATATTTGTTCATGCAAGCGCACGTCAGTGTTGCATTTTGGAATATGATATCGGTATACAAAACAAACAAACAAGCAAGCAAACAAACAAACAAATAAACATGAAGACACCTATTTCATTGAGTTCTTACCGCGAAGCGACAAGAAACTTATCCATCAAGCTAATGATATTCTGGCAAGAGATTCATAATCTCCTGTTTCAGGTCATTCAGTGAGCTCAACCTTAGCTCAACCTAAGCATTCTTAAGATTTTCAGTGGTGTATATTACAATGAACTCTCAACAGCATTTTCCACTTATGTAAATTGTTTAATAAATATAAATATATGAGTTCAACCTTGTTAAAGTAAGTTATTTGATTTGTTGCCTTTACGTTTTAAACAACGTTTATCCCTTACATGTAATCAGACAAAATGGCGTTTCATTAAAAATGCCATTTCATTGAGTTGTTACCACGAAGCGAAAAGCAACCAATTCATCAAGCTAAGGATTTCTGGTCGTTTAGTGATACTCATTTTATTTAGTATTTCAAGTAGCTCTAGGTGAGGTACAATAAAAAATATTCATCCTAAAGATTATTAATTAAGATTTTCATGTAGTGGTAGGTATTAAATCTCAGCAGCCGTTTCCACTTACGTAAATTGCTTAATAATTATAAACATCGTACTTCGACCTTGTTACCTTGAGGTATCAAACCTCTTTATCCCAAGCATGAAATCAGAGAATACAGCGTTTCACTGAGTCCTTTCTACATGTAAAGGGAAACTATTGAAGTCATGATTGTGCCTCATTAAAATGTTATTCCCCGGCAGCGTTCTGCTTCTTATCCCTCCATTCAACCCTTTTTCCTCAGTACGTGCTATTTGTTCATTGTCGGTATTTTACACCTTCAAATCTTTATCAAGTTATTTTATTTCAAAACAATCTTGACTTTTTTTACCAGTGGAGTCCTTCATGACTGAAGCCATTCTGGTTTGCCGAGGGCAAGGGGGCAAAGTTGCAATTGTTTTGCGTTTTTTGACATAGCCCTCGACTTGCCCTTCAAGATGAGATATTTTTGTTTCCCATGACGTCATATGACGTCCTCAAGTCCTCGGTCTTAGATCCTCCATCTTGGATTTCACTATGAACACAGACAGTCAGAAAATAACGAAAATTAATGGAACATTTATCCAAACCCATGAAGAAAGTAAAAAGTACAAGTTTTGCAATGCTGCTCAAGAGAAGAAGTAAAAAAGGGAAAATTCTGTCAAAAAACACCAAATTGGACTTATCTGCATGTCAAAATGCGGTTCCCAAGGCAATGCCAAATGGCGTAGAGAAACAATTCATACGTCGAAATGTCAGCGAGGAATCATGCACAGAGGTAAATCCTCTTTTCAAAATTGATGGTGTCGTGGAACCCATCTTCTTGTACTTCCAAGAATTAAAGTGCACCTAACCCCCCAAATTTTTTTTTCGCTAGAACGAATCTACTTATTATTTGAAATAGTTCTGCGAAAAAATTTTTGAATTCCGTTAAATCCTCGATTTTCTATGCCACGACGAAATCTCGAAAATAGCTCCAAAACACCGCCATTTTGTTTCACGACCGAGTTTGAGGGGAATGGGTCCAGCGGCTCTTGTGACGTCTACCCAGGAAGGTTGGATATCTCATTTCCTCTCATTTCCTTCAGGATGGTGCAATACACATTCGAAAAGTGCGCAGAAACGCCTTCCAGAGGTGCTATCGGCTGTTGCAGCAATATTCCAGATTTAAAGAAAGATATACTGTACAATTTACTGACGATGATCGGCTAATGGTGCAATAAAGACGTAAACGATGGTTGATTTTGTCGAACCGAAACAAGCGAACTGAATCTGTGAGAACCATTGAAGAACTCTCACTGGAATTTGTTCCGCAGACTTTCGAACGCTATTTTCATAAATTTTCTGCTTAAAGCTAACCAGCAATTTGTAGAAATACTACCTACAACCTATATCTTCCAATCCCGCAGTATTTATAACATAACCGGCAAAGTTGTGTGATCCGGTCATGATCAAGAAGCGTTATACTGATATGTAAATAGATCGCAACTGTACGCCGCTAACCAACACTTATTTCTCTTTCGATTTAGATGAAAGTCGAAGATTAATCGTCTAGAATTACATGATAACAAAATTGTTAGACTCACAGAGTTTTTCGAAGGTTTGGAAATCAGCAGTGCGACAAAGATTCTGTGCAATAGCGTCGAAAATATGACCGCGTAACTTTATCTGCGGACCGCCTAGGGAACACATCCTTTTCGCTTATCCGACGAATTTCACTGCTAACTTTGAGAACAATTTACATTGGCTATTTGGAGTTACGACTTAAAACGTGTGACAATGTGAAATCGGTAATTGTATGAAATGTTTCCTTCCGCCTTGCTTCCCGCAGCTTCAAAAATACAGGTCCAAACAATACGATTTTCAATCGATCGAAGCCAATGTTTTGGAGGTCATCCAGTCTCGAAAACTGCAACACGTACGTCGCTCTTATAAACATGAAGCATTCAAGTGAAAGTAAAACACAAACTGGATTTAACAGAACCTTGACAAAATACATTCTCGGTAAGGACAAATGTAAACGGGCTATAAACACGCGTGGGAATCTTATGTTTAGTTGACGAAATTACCATTCAAAGCAGTCCTTGAGTTTTCTTTCCTGCTTTTCGTTTGCCTGCTCCTCCACTTCGTATCTAGATTTCCATTCCTAATACACAAGCAGCTCGTCCGCAAAGACGTCTTCCCCGTCGTCGCTTGAAATATTGTAAATTGCTCTCAAAGTTCTAAGCAGTGAGTTCAGAGTTGTCGAACGTGCTCGATCGAAGTTTATTTCGGAGCCTTCCGAATCGAAACTTAACTCTGACTCCAGTGACGAAAAAGAAATGATTCTGAGACAAAACTTGGACGTTTTAGTCCCAAAATACATCGGAACGATTAGTTTTGCGTTCTATTTTCTCAAGCAAATACAGAGAGTTGACTGAGGCGCTATTGTGTTTGGTTCCTGGGTAGACGTCATCAGGTACCGCCGCCCCAGACTCCCTAAAACGCGGTCGTGAAACACTTAATCGCGACTTTGAAAGGGCATAGAAAATCGAGGATTCAACCAAATTCAAAAATGTCTTCGCCCAAATGCTTCAAATAAAGTCTAGATTTGTTTTAGCGAAAAAAAAATTTTGGGGTTAGGTGCACTTTAAGGATAATTTTTATCCCGTTGAGAAAGTACCTTAAAGATCATATGCCGAATGACCAATATTGACGAAACTTTAACCACTTAATATGCGGTAGCTGATGAAGCTTTCATAAAAATAAACTCGAAACGCGTGTAATCATAAACAGCAGGTGTCACTGAGGTGTTTTAAAAGCGTTCTTTTCGGGTAAGTTCGTTATCCTCAGCGAGAGAGAACTTGGAAGTTGGAAGTTTCATTATGACAATGATTTCGTTGGTGTAAAGTTTAACCCAACCAGTTTTTGAAAGTGTTTGTTAAACTTAGCATCTAAAAGCCAATCATGTTTCAATAAGGCAATCAATTAAAAGAAATTTTCATCAGTACGTGAAGAGATAAGTTGTCCATAGCAACGGAATAAAAAGTTTGATAGTTTGTGAAAAAACCCGACGACGAAGATCTGCATATATAAATGCGGAAGGTTTCGCTTACATTATTCACAGAAAGCAGGTTCAAGGAGTTTTCTTAGCATTTCCTCTTTGCAAGATTTCTTCAAAGTCAAGAATCAGCCGGTCTACTTTTAGATAATTAGATCGAAAATAGTTTGAAAACTACTTGAGGGAATCAAAAATTGATTAATGAAAAAATATATGTATATAAAAGGCGCGGCTATGCTGTTTAACTTAAATGAGTCCACAGATATTGATGCTTCACTGAAAAAAATAAAATAAATAACAATGACAAAGCGAAAAAGGAAAAAGAATGTGGTTTGTATTTAATTTCTTCCATATAATTATATTGTATTTTCTCACCGCGGCCAACGTAAAGAAATAACTTCTCTCAAGAATATGGTCTTGGCTTCGCTTCTTTTGTAAAAGTTACGAATCTACAACACTGTTTGATGGCAATATACCAAAAGGCTATATTGTAGTTACTAAGAAGGGGGTGAATAAGGGTATGCAAATCCGCCGATCCGTGCCTTTTTTTCACTAAATCCGTCGATCCGCCAATATTTTCTTTCAAATCCGAAACCACAACCACATCCTGAAACAAAAATGTAAAAGTTCGAAGGTAAACTGGTAAATGTGAATGCCATTGTTAATTTCGCACAAATACTAAAGAAGGCAACATGTTTGATGACTATGTTACAGTAAAATTCCAATAAGAGTCTCACACCTGAGTTTAAATTAATGAGCTTCGTTCGAGAAAAGAAATAATTTGGATGAACTCATTAGGAAGAACGATCTATGGCAAAATGGACTCTAATGGACCACCTGGTACGTATGCAGAGTTTACCTAAAATGGAGAGTGTGTTATTTAAAGCCTTTTGTTGTTACCCTTAAGGAAAAATTAGTTCAAACAATAATCATAGATCAATATAAACGTTTAAGCTATTAGCTAAGTATAAGGAATAGGTGCAAGCAGGTGTGCTATCATGGGATCTGAAATTCAGGATTGGAAGAAATTTGTTACGTAATATCTAACTAGGGCGGTTTCCAAACTAAAAAAATTGATACAACAATTTTTATTTGGTACTTCTTAGGCTTTGCTGTATTCAGGTGACAAAACTTACAACGAATTAACGCTGACGATTTTGTAAAGAAAAAGATACAATTATGATAGAATTAGAGTTGCTTCCACGAAAGTAATAGAAGAGCTAATTAAAAATAGTACAAGACGAAAAAAAATAATAGAAGATCATATCAAATCAGAATTAGTTTGAAAACTACTTTGAAGTAATCGTAAAAGAGGTTTATTTAATTAGTTCACGAAATATAAGTCCAAGTCATTATGCTGTTTACTGAGATGAATATTTAGATATTGATGCATCAGCAAAAAATAATGACAATGACAATGACAAGGCAAAAT
Organism: Orbicella franksi; assembly: GCF_964199315.1. Lineage (NCBI taxonomy): Eukaryota > Metazoa > Cnidaria > Anthozoa > Scleractinia > Merulinidae > Orbicella > Orbicella franksi. Next base: position 21,220,796 of record NC_138155.1, on the reverse strand, counting down.
AGCCAGTGTAAAAGTACTCCTCATAGAATCGAGTTAAGCAGGGAGAAAAAAATTGATTTGTGTATAACTTCTCTCAAAAACATGATATTCCCTTGTGTTCTTTCATAAAGGCTAACCTTCTTCACTGTTTATTGTCAATATGGCACAAGGCTTTGTTACTGCTTTTAAGCAAAGTTTATTTAATCACATGCAAAGTGAACAGTAGTGTAAATTGGGGCCGTTTGTTGTTAACGGAAAGAGAAAAAGTAATTTGACAAAATTTCAGAAGGACCTATATAATGTTAAAGTATAAATAATGGGTGTAAGGTGGTTCACCTCAATTTTGTTAAAATTCTCCTGTCTGTTGGACGAGCTACCAAGAGGTCTGAAATTCAGGACTGGAAACAATTTTTAAATTGAGGTATTTTCATGTTCTGCAATAGGACTTGACGTTTTTTGAAAGAAATGATTACGGACAATTTTAAAAGAGAAAGATACAACGGTCGAACAAAAGTTATTTGAAAAAAGGAACAGAATGGCTTTTTGTACGGTTTCTTCTATTCCCATTGACATTGTTCTTTATATTTTATCTTGATTTCATTCCACAGACGCTTACACGGTCAGGTAAGCCGTGGTATCTTATGAATCAAGTTGAAACAGGACCTCAAGGTACGGGCATTTCTTCGATTTTTGTTAACACAGTAAAAAACAACAACAACAACAACAACAACAACGGGGAAAATTTTCAATGAAAGAGAAGAGACGATCAATTACTTTTCTATTTGCTTTAAGTCTGTGTTAAATAAAACATGTTGCAAAATTGAAGAATCGTACCCAAGATATGAGAGAAAATCTTTTTTAATGTGCAAGCGTGACTAAAAACATAAGATGGTAGAGGGTGTTGTCCTATTTTATGAATGGCCTGATTTTTTTTTTTTTTTTACCATGGAACGTGAAATGGCTAGTTCTTTTTCACGTTCTTCGTGATTTTGTGTGTAGATAATTTTCCGTGAAATGAGAAATGAACGTTTAAATCGCCGTGAACCCATACTTTGAATATCTTTTGACACCTGTCATTACGTAATAAAAGTTAAAAAACTGCGACAGTTAATCCATTTGATCCCTTTGCATTAATCTTAAGTAGAACGCGGTTATTTCGTTGATGCGTGCGGAAACAACAACCAAAAAAAAAAAAAAAAATAATAATAATAATAAAAGCAGTAAAGGATTGGGAAGCGCGATGTCGAACAAGGCGCTGCTTTTGGACAGTACTGAAACGATAGCTACCTATTTTATTTCCGTGAATTGTTAAAAGACTTTTTTATTTTTCGTGAAAGGTGATTAAAATCCACCCTCCTATAGCACCCGCAAGATATTTGACACTTTCCATTAAACCAATAACCCGGAACTTTCGAAACAGGGCCAAATGGTACGGAAATGTCCCTGAAGAGCCTCCGGCAAATCTAAAATTGATAATTTCCTAATTGTTAGCCATTCATTTATACATAGATCCTTTATTGACTTTCCCTAAAGTTACTTTTCAAAGACAATAACCCCTAAAATGTTATATTATAATAATAAGCTACCAATTAATTGCAGCAAGAAAAGGAAAAATAATTAATAATCTAGAAAAAAACAAGTTCCCGTTTAAGGTTATACTTAAAAACAGATATTGAATTTAAAACTTCAAGGAAACTGCACAGCGAGTTCCACATATTAACTATTCTGTGATAAAAAGTCCTCTGACCGCTAGCTGATTTGAAAAGTGGCATGTGTAGCTTTTGTGAATTTCCAGTGGTACGCCCGCTTATTTCTCCTCGCCTGATGAATTGGGATGCCGAGAATACTGTGGCACTGTCAGACACTTAAAGGCCATGATAGGAGTACGTAAATATAGCTAGGTTGCTACTGGCAACCAATTAAGCTCTTTTCTAACTGGCGAAATATAATCGTAATTACGCGCGCTGATCACGATACGAGCGGCAAAGTGAAGAATGGCTTGTTATGACGTTTGGATGTATTGGCCCATACGTTTAAACAATAATGTGACACTATGAACTTCGACTTTTCTTTTTTTCGTGTTTTCAGTTGGAATTGATGGAGGGGTGCAAATATTCAACTGGAGAGAAGTTCTAACACCGATATAAATACTGGAATTTGCAACAAAAACATCATGAAATCCAAACTCGAAATGAGACAGAAATTTAAGCTTTAACTATATACCAAATTTTCGTAAAACAGTCTTTAAAAACACTGTCACCATAGAAACGTCAGGTCAAGTGTCCAAACAATTGATATATCAAACTGACTCCTGAAGATTTTAAAGAAAATTTACAAAGTTTGTCCATAATAGCTTGAATACTGTTTTTGTAAGAAAAAGTTAAAATAAGCGTGATCAATTTTTACGTAACTTTGTATAGATCTACTTTAACTTATTATTCGGTCAACCTTGCAGCCGCGGTTGCAAAAGCTCTTAGGTTTCCCGTGTAAGACGTAATTATTCCCCAACCGTGCATTGGATAAGGCGTGGTATATGGTCAACGCGGCCAGTAGGGCGGAGTTTACTAAAATTATCTTGAGGAGGATCATTCGTTAACCCTTTGAGTGATTACTTTCTGTACTAAAGCTCTTTCTTCACTTTCAGGAACAACACCTTGCAGAAAGCCTCGTTGTCCAACCCAAAAGAAAAGTGGAAGCGTCTTCGCTACGAGACTTGAACACAGAATTTTGACAATATAAATAGAACCTTCACTCTTAGCCCAGCTAGTAAGAAAACGTCAACAAGGGAAAAATGGAAGTGGTGAACCTAACTGGCTGCGCTCCAGATCTCATCAAATCCCATGCCAAAATCATTATATTTTCAGTAAATGTTCCCCTATCGATCATTGCATTTCTGGGGAACGTCCTCATCATTCTTTCTCTCTTAAAACCACTATCATCCCTTCATCGGGCATCAAAACTTTTGTTTGGATGCCTCGCTTGCACTGATCTGTGTGTTGGTATCATTATACACCCTCTTTTCGCTAACTTTTTGATGACACCAGAACACTCAGAGCGTTGTTTTACGGCTCAAATCCCTTTAGCTACCCTAGGTATATTATTTTGTGGAGTGTCTTTGAAGACACTGTCTGCAATAAGTGTAGACAGATTTCTGGTTCTCAAGTTGGGCTTAAAATACAGAGAAGTGGTAACTTTGAGGCGAGTGCAGATCGTTGTTGCTGGGTTTTGGCTTTTAGACTCAGTAACTGCGTTGGTAATGATTTACAACGTTCGGATTGCTACAAACATAACCTTCGTAGTGTTGATACTGTGTACTGTAACCTCGACGGTCTGTTACACGAAAATCTACATTGCACTTCGCCATCACCAAACTGCTGTACAAGACCAAGGGCAACAGAACCGGGAGAGAAATGCATTGAGCATAGCGCGATACAGGAAAACAGTGTCCAGTGCATTGTGGCTGCAGCTAGCATTAGTGGCTTGTTATCTTCCACATGGTATACTTCTATCGATTCTTGCTATTTCTGGATCCGTTACGCCGTCTCTTGCTCTGACTTGGGCGTTAACATCAACTCTGTTTTTCTTTAACTCATCTCTTAACCCATTTGTGTACTGTTGGAAGATGAGGGAAATAAGAAAAGCAGTGAGGGACACGATAAGACAGGTCTTGTATTTCTGCGAGTAAAAGTACAGACAAATGATCGACGAGACAACCGGAGCTGGATAGGAGAGTTAAGCACCGGGTGTATGTCCGGCGTGAATAACTTTCTGTATCTGTAAATATAATGTTCACTTTAATAATGTTAATGTCTGTAGATATACCAGCGTCTCTTAACACATGCTCTCAACTTGTCAGGATAGTGAAAATGAGCAAAATGTACATTTATAATAACTTTTCGTAGTGTAGCTTATGTTATTATTGCTTTATTTCTTTTGTGTCTTCACTGTCCTTCTTAATTCTTGCCTACATAAATCGCATTGCCTGTAGATATGCAGCGGTTCTAAATTGAATGGGTTCTCTCAGCCAATGAAAATAGCGAAAGTGAGGGAAAAAATGTAGAACTATTAACTGTTAGTTATTTAACAATGCTTATTTCGTTTCAATTCGTTAGTGTTTTTAATTAGTGACACTGGACTGAACTGAAATATATTTATTGTTATTTTTCACTCATGTACCTACATATGTAACGTCCTTGTTAAATAATTTTAGCATACCAATAAAAAACCCTTGTATGTAACCATTGTAATGAGTTCCTAACTCGGTAATAAACAATTTATCCACTAGTATCATTCCACCAGTACGTAATTTTACCATAATAAGGTAAAAGAACGAGCAAAATACGAGCCCCTGTTGCACTGTAGAGCCCCGGTTTGACCGGATTACATACTACGGAAAGGGCGGAGGAACAATTTCCGAACTAAGCAACTCAGAAACAACCCGATACAAAGATCGAACATTTAGCGTACCTTTTCAATTAATCCAATCAAGTAAATGGCATTTTAATGATTTCGTTCGTGGTTTTTTCGTCATTCGGACTCGCCTTTTGCGATCGGCACGATTTTCAGATGTTGCAGGATACATATAGAAGCCGAAATACCAGAAAATAACGTATTGGTGTCTATAGAAAGTACCCGGCATGACTGGCATGGTTGAAACAAATTGAGTCCAAACAAGCAAGTTGGACCTGTTATTTATCCCCAATGATTCACTACCCTTGAGCACCCCGTCTCGAAGTCATAAATGGGGAACATATCAAGCTCCCAGTCAAAGAACATTGAAAAGAAAACAAATAGGGTAAACAAATGACAAATTTCCTCTAAGAGACGCGCTTGCAGGGAATCGTGGTAGCTGTATTCATCAAAACAAATATCCGGTCCAAGATGATGAATACAATTACCATGATTCCCTACAGGCGCATCTCATAAAGGGAATTGGCCATTAAACTTGCCAGACCATGAAAAGCGATGACAGCACTGTTTAGATCAAATCCTGATGTTCTGCCTGTCCTCCTTCGAAACCACCCCTCATGATTTCAAAATGTCTTTTCCCTAATTTGAGTCTCCTGGATTGACATGCAGAACAAAATCATCTAGTACGTATTGCTTTCGAATTCACGCCACACGAAATGAAATTCTTGTTAGTAATCATTACTGCTAGGATTTCTATGGCAATCAGCAGGTAATAAAGAAATGCTACCGTTATGGTATAATTGTAATTGCCTACCTCGCAAGGATTATATCTCGTTAAGCAATACTCTTGCTAGATAGCTATTCTTTACTTTGACGACCGTTTTTGCCCTTAAAATGCGTCCTTGTTAATTTGATAAGGTACACAATGCCCACTTTTCTTACATATAGGCCGGGTGTTTCACCGTGGGTAAAGCTGTCGTTTTTGTTTGTGTAAGCCATACGTCAATTTCTTAAGCTGAAGTGTGCCGACTACATAAGTGTAAATTCAGAGAAAGAATAACTGTTCGTTTCCTTACCAAGCTGCTGGTTTAGTAATGGATAAATAGCTTGGCTTTTTATTTTCCATTGTTTTTTTTTTTTTTTTTTTTTTCTTCATGATATAATCAGACCCAGTGCAGAATAACATTTTTTTATGCATTTTTATCTTAGCGAATTGAGAAATATTTGATATAAACGCTCAACTGAGGAACAATGTTAGGAAATTCAATTATCCTTGCTAGATCAACGGTGAAGCTATAGTGCTGTAAAAGAGACACGGTGAAATAGCACTTTTGCGATTGGTGAAAGAGAAACAGGGATGCCGATTTCAGACGGTCTGTATAGCTAGTACTACCTAGCCATTTTTTTACTTGCTTCATTTGGGAAGAAATATCTTTGAAGAAATCGATAACCTGTCTGCTTTTTTGTGGAAGAAAAGGAAAGACAATTCAGGTCCAAGGTTATTTGAACAACTGCGGGATATTCATTTATATATAGAACGAACTAATAAAAACATACATATGAACAGATGTATTTGTGGTAATTACTCTCTGATTTACACGAATAAGACTATATTGTCAAACTTCAAATGGATCATTCACACCAGAAATAATGGCTTGGAGGTTACCACTGATTGCTGATGTGGTGGAAATCTTAGTTTCTGCTTGAAATTTTGGACTATTTCAAAGGTAGATATACACATAAAGACAGTCCAGTCCCGTCTTGTTGTCTTTAGTGTGGCATAATTGTGTCGAGTCCTTTTCTTTTTATGTGCTTTGGTGGCATATCAGGCGAATTTTGTTGAGCCATGGTTTTGTTGAGCCAATTTATGCGTTGTTTTTCTCGCTCTTCCTGTATTGTTATCTACAACCCAAAGGTGCTTCTCGGATTTCACTCATTGTGCCGTAAATAGAGACAAGAGAGTAGCCCCAGCTTGTAACATTTGAATTTTGGAGGCTACAAAGGAAATTATTCTGGTTAATGTTCGCAAAATAAATATAGACAATGCTAAAGTTGCTTTGGCCTCAACTTGACGAGGAACAGCATATTTTGTTCAGAACAACACAACTGTTATCCTACCTGGCGACACTCGACGAACAACGAGCGAGATGCCGGAGGCCGGCGACCCATTTTTGGCGCCAAATTAGAAGCCTATAGAGACACAAAATGCTTCATATTTTTCACTTTTTACAATCTGATATGGTTTTTGGAATTGCAAATCCCTTTCCGTGAATACCAAATGCCATCTCCAGTGAGAAAAGTTGTCCAATTTCAATGCATTTCCCGTTAAAAAAACATTGACGTAAGGACAGTAAAGTTTTTTCCGCCTGCTGAATCCTGATTGGTCAATTCAAATTTGAGGCGCGCCAGCCTTATGCAAAGAAAGGAAGCATCCTTTGCGTAGCCTTTCACGCAAATGGGGATCAGGCTAGGTGGCCGCTGTCCTTTAGATTTGCTGTAGTATCTGCTTCCCATGAAGACTCACAGGTGGAAAGGAGACCACGAGGTCGAAAAGAGAAAATATGTATATATGCTCTGCTGATAAATCGAAGGCTTCGTTTTTTATTTGGCATAAACACGAGTTAAAGGGAAAAAGAGATGTTGTGTTGGTAAATGAAAGATTTCGTTTTTTTATTATAATACAGGTTAAAAGGATCGAGACGAATATTGCGTGAATGAGCGGTGAAGGATAGATGAAAGGGAAAGAAGTAACTTTTGCTTCGTTAGAATTTCTACTTGCGTAAATCTAAATCTGAATGTTTGAAAATATGACGCCCCAGTTTAATACATAAATTCTTTTGTCTGTACAATGGACATCTCAACATGCATTAACTGTATCAGTGATGTTGCCTCATACAGAAAGATTCTCTTTTAATATTGTTATGCATATCAGATACATAATTCTTTAACATCAATATAACCCTTTGCTCTTTTAATCTGTCATAATTTTGAGGTATACAATGCCGACATTCGCTATTCCTCGCACCAGGTGTTTCAATGTAAAGATGTCTTTCAGGTTTTTGTACGAAGAAGTTGTAAAAATAATTTCTTCCGCTGGGGTTTCTGACCGCGTTCTACAGCTTAGCTGCAAAGAACTGGTTTGATTTCTTTTTCTAATATCAGCACATGTCTTTTCATATTTGAATACTTTTTCTCTTTAACTTTTCCAACAATAAATGTATGATACTATCACTTCACCTCACAGAAAATTAATTAGTAGAAAGTACGGTGATCCCGGTACCTTTTGATTAACCCATGATCAAAAAGCACATTCACAAGTGGTAACGAAACAATATGTAGTATTGAGACTCTTAATGGTGCCACTTATAGTTGTCTAGTGGTTTTCTTACATAAACTCGGGTAGCGTTCTAATGATACTGTATTGTATTGTATTCTATTGAATTTTGCCGACGCAGTTAAAGAAAAAATCTGTCAGGAAATTCATTAAACTGTCTTGACCAGTCACCGCGGTGTCTTTTGATTGAACATGGTCAAATAGCGCATTCACAACTGGACAGGGAAAAGTTCTCCAGTGCAAAGCGTTGAGAGCCTAAAGGGTTGCCACTTTAAAAAGAATATATAATAGATAATTAAAGCACGAAAAGATTCAAGCTTCTCATTGCGGATTCAGATTCACGAGCCGTTACTCACCTTTTGATAAGGGTTTCTACCTCTCACGATATTTCTCCAAACTGGAAACGACCTTTTGACACCAAGACACACCAGTACTGGTGTGATACCTGTCAGTGATTACTGAATCGGGACAATACAACTTTGGTAAGAATTGTAGTCCCTGCTTAAGTTGCTACGATAAACACAGAACCTCCGCGCCACACAGGGCTAAGCGGCCTCAAAGTAGCATTAGTTCGCAAGCCTGTTATTTGGTTTAGTGTCAGTTGTACTTCCCGTAAAAAAGATGGCTGTAGGAGCCTTTTGAACCTTGTATCTAATTTATCGGCAGTGTCACGCATCTTATGAGTTTTTAGTTCATTCCTATTGAATTTGTATATTCCGTAACCGGATTAAGTCGCTTGATTATGTAATTTAACTTTTTTCCGCGACAGCCAAAAGTTCGGCTGGAGGATTGACAAAGTCTTGTAACCAACAAATGCGAAACTTCCTCTCTTACTTCCTTGCTAATTTGAAAGTTTCTTGCTCCTTAAATCGCAACCGGATTTACTGGACTGAAACTCCTCATTTGCTTCATTTTCAGGTAAAGCATATTGAAGCAGTGCTGTCCGATACTAACAGGGTCAGCCCTTTGCCAGGTTGGACAGGTTTACAACAGAGAATTTCGATAATTGTACTATAGGAACATGAATTCTTGGCCTAACTAGGAGGGAAAATGGTGAACTTTACTATTTGCCAGCCAGTTCTCATCGAAACACATCAACAGATGGTCATATCAGCTTTAAATATTCCTCTATCCCTCACTGCATTTCTGGCGAATCTTGTGATCATCATTGCTCTTCAAAAACCATCTTCTCTTCATCCGCCATAAAAGCTTTTGTTAGGTTGTCTTGCGGGCACTGATCTTTGCGTGGGTCTCATTATACAACCTGTTTTCGCTACCTACTTAATGTCTTCTGAACACTATAAACGTTATTATCTTCAATTACTTATAAGTCCTACAAGTGCGATTTTCTGTGGAGTGTCATTGCTGACAATGACTGCTATAAGTGTGGACAGACTTCTTGCCCTGATGTTGGGACTACGATTTAGGCAGGTGGTAACTTTGAGGAGAGTCTGGGTTCTTGTTGTTTCTTTTTGGTTTTATCATGCTTCGATTTCGCCCACATTCTTCTTCAACGCCGACATTTTTATAAAGCTAATTAGCGTAGAAGTGTTGTTGTGTGTAATTATCTCAACTTGTTGTTACTCTAAAATATATTTCATACTTCGTCAACATCACGCTCAAGTACATGTGCAAGACCATGTCCACCGAGGACAACTGAACGGAGGAGGCATTGGAATCAATATAGCACGATACAAAAAGACGGTGTCCAGTGCACTATGGATGCAAACAGTATTTGTTCTGTCTTATATGCCATGGGGTTTAACAACAGCTCTTGTTGTTACAATTGGACTGTCTACACCATCTCTTTACCTCGCCGTGTGCGTAACATTTTCTCTCACTTTGTTAAGCTCATCTCTTAACCCATTTCTGTACTGTTGGAAGATGAGGGAAGTGAGAAAAGCAGTGAAGGACGCGATCAAAGGATTCTGGTGTTCGAGTTAACTGAGCAAGTCACTTATTTAGTTATAGCCCTAATAAAGCGAATTAACCCTATTAACCCTATTAACCCTATCGCACTACTCAGAATTAACCTACGATCAAGCCATTCTTTTTTTTTTTTTTTTTTTGCAATCGTTATTTTCTTGACGTGGAGGCGAATACCATGTTTAAGAAAAAAAGTAAATGATCGCGGAAAATTCATCTGATCACAGGTAAGCTCGCTGCTTTTGATAACCTGCTAAGTCTATCGGTTGTTTTGTTTTGTTTTGTTTTGTTTTGTTTTGTTTTGTTTTGTTTTGTTTTGTTTTGTTTTGTTTTGTTTTGTTTTGTTTTGTTTTGTTTTGTTTTGTTTTGTGTTCTATCTACAACAAGCCGCATTTCGCACTTGAAAGAAAAAAAAAAAAAAAAAAAAAAAAAAAACGCTTTGTGAAGAGTGCGGTCCGCCTTTAATTAGTGGGCTATTGTTAACTGTATTGCACCTTGGGATTTATTTTACCCATTCAACCGTTTGATTGACAGCAGCTCAAATCTGTGAAGAGACTCAAGTATTTCCAATGCTAACTCTGTTGACCAATCACAGCCAACTAGTTTTAGACATGCAAATTATTATGCCGCGGGTTAATAATCTCAGAACTGTAAGTACATGTCGCGAAAGATAATGGCATCCTGCGCGATGGACAGGTTTATTTCCGGTTGGAACTTGACGTGGGGAAGAGAAAGAGTCCGTTGACTCACAGCTATAGACCACCAATGTTACAACCACTAAATAAGAACAGCAGAATATAAGCATTACTTGTGTTCACTACAGGTACTTTGCTCGCATTATGACGTTATTTTTATTTGTATTGCTTTGTTTTGATGTTTGAAGGCAAGACGACGAAAATTTTGATGCAGTTGCGTTCTTGATTAAAGTATGAATTGCAAGAATATTCTGGATGTCATAAGCAACGAAGAACACGTGATCATCACGTCACTGATTTCCTAAATTTAGAGGCAGAGGTTCTTTGTTATTTACAAAACATTCGCAAGTTTCGTATGGGAATATCCGTTCGAGAAAAATGGGTTTCATTTGACGTTTCTCCAAAGGGACTCTGCTCATTAGGCGAAGATCGTGGTCATTTTGTCCAGTTTTGGGCATCATTAATAAATTACTAATTTTTTACATCCCAGTTTCATTTTTGGCTATTTTTGGACTTCGAATTCTAAGCCGAATGCTGAGTCAAGATGGGAGACTTCATTACTTTCTAAGACCACCTGTTGCTCTATCTGAGGGAAAAATATATTGTCAAATAAAGGAAAACGACACTAGGCAGGGCCGGGAGGCTTTTTATATACTTACTCTGAAACTTAAGGGCCGTCGCAACCTTAACAAAGAAAATAACAGTCAAAAAATGTGATGGTCATGGGCCAGCAAGAGCGTGACAACCACTTTGTTTAATCATTCACAAAGGTCATACCGATCCCACCCCATACCACTCCCCAAAATATATCTCTCCACACTTTACCCTCCCTCATCGATGAAACGTCTGATAGTCTAGGCCGAATCACCACGAAGGTTTTAATTGTTTTCTTGATGTACCATAAAATTCTAAGGAGGAATTTTAAAAAGATGTTTGGAAATCAATGGAAAAAAAATTATGCAACTGTTTTTTTTACCAAGCAGATCAGTAAATGATGGATTCGTCTCGTATAGTTAGTGTTCTGCTTTGATTACGTAAATATATTTCTTAAAATAAATGGAACCCTTAGCTGTTTAAATCTGTTATTATGTCGGGTACACAGTGCGTGTTTGATGTTGGGTCAGGTGCTTCGCTGTAAGGGCGTCTCTGCTTTGCGATTAAAAAGCCGCGAAAAAAATAATTTCTTATACCAAAGTTACCCAACGGTGTTTGTGTAAATTTTATGTATTAAATGGATGTTTTTTCTTACAGCTGCCCATATCTTTTCAGATTAAATGCTGTGAGTTTTTACTGTTTTTGTTATTTAATGGCTTTGTTATAGTATCACTTCACCTGGTGTAGAGCTGACATTGAATCTAACATTGTATCTTGAGCTTAGATACAAATTGTTTCCATCTAAAAAGCATTGGCCCATGCCTTTTTCATGTAGAATATTTCATCAGTTTTTACTGTCCAATGGTTTTCTAAGATCACCTCTCGCGTTGTGATGATATTGTATCTTAATTGAATTTTATTACAACGCTTAAAAAGAAAGAAACTTTTTTAGGAAATTAATTAAACTGTCAAGACCAGTAGCTAGCCGCGGTGTTTTTTGATGGAGCCAAAGACAAATAGCACGTTCAGAATTAAATTAGATAAGTGAAACATAAACAGATTCAAGTTTTTCACTGTAGATTTAGATTCACGAATTGCTCACCTTTGAAAATGTTTTGAGCTGCTACAAATTGGAAAACGACCTTTTAGCACCAAGGACACACTTGTACCAATCTGAGGGTTTTCAGTGATAACTGGATCGAGTTAATACAACTTTGGTGAGAATCATAGGTCCTGCTTGAAATGCTAGGTTATACAAGGTAAAAACATAAACTCCATGCCACACAAGACATAGCAGTTTTAAAAGGAATTCGTGGACAAGATTGTTATCTCCATTTAGGTTTACAGTCAGTTGTGTTTTTCTGTAACTGTGCCACTGAAAACACCTCGCTTGATTACCCGATTTAACTTTTCAGAATACAAGTGGCTGCAGCTTAGAGTGAATGCCAAATACGGGGCGACAATGATCGTGCTCGTGCTACGCAAGTCCCACTTGTCACGACTTTAGGGTTTGTACCGGAGTCCTTAAAAAAGCGACTTGTCATTTTGGATTACAATTAGTTCTGCACTGAAACTATGCATTCGCTTCATTTTCAGGTTAAGCCACTAAAGCAGTGCTTCATCCATCACTTTCCGACAGGCCTTCGACCGGTTTTGAACAGAGAATTTCAGTCAGTGATGCTAAAGGAGCATAATTTTTTAAGATAATTGCTAAGAAGACAAGTAATCAGTTAAATAAGACGAAAAATGGTGAACGTGACTATTTGCTTGCCAGGTCTTATCGAAACACATCAACGGATGGTTATATCAGCTTTGAATATTCCTCTATCCTTCACGGCAATTCTGGGAAATATTCTGATTATCGTTGCTCTTCAAAAACCGTCGTCTCTTCATCCGCCATCTAAGCTTTTGTTGGGTTGCCTTACGAGCACTGACCTTTGCGTGGGTCTTATTATTCAACCTCTTTTCGTTATTTATTTAATGTCTTCAGAAAACTACAAACGTTGTTATTATATTCAACTAGCTGTAAATGCTATCAGTGTGATTTTCTGCGGAGTATCTTTGATGACAATGACTGCAATAAGTGTGGACAGACTTCTTGCCCTAATGTTGGGACTACGATACAGACAGGTGGTAACTTTGAGGGGAGCCTGGGTTCTTGTTGCTTTCATTTAGCTTAATAATATTTCGATTTTGGCCACATTATTTGTCAACGCCAACATTTATGTAAAGCTAATTAGCATAGAGGTAATGTTGAGTGCAATTATCTCAACTTGTTGTTACTCTAAAGTATATTTCATACTTCGTCAACATCAAGCTCAAGTACGAGATAATGTCCATCAAGAAGAAGCGCACGGAGGACGGATTAGAATTAATCTAGCAAGATACAAGAAGACGGTGTCCAGTGCATTATGGGTGCAAGCCGTTTGTCTGGTGTCTTATGTCCCATTCGGTTTAACATTAGATGTTGTTGTTATTACTGGATTGCTTACGCCATCTCTTTACCTCGCTGTGTATGTAACATTTTCTCTTACTTTGTTAAACTCATCTCTTAACCCATTTCTGTACTGTTGGAAGATGAATGAAGTGAGACAAGCAGTGAAAGACACGATCAGAGGATTCTTTGTTAACTGAGAAATTGCAAGTCGTAAATTCATCAAGCAAACACAATCTAATGCTGGTAATACCTGTAACAACGCGAATTCGTTCTATTCATTTATTTAAGTGGAGACTGGAGGTGGGTAAGAGAAAGCGTTCTCACAACTCTTGACTGTCACTACAACAACCACCAAATATATACATGTACAGCATATACGCATGAAGAAACTCTGGTCACTTAGTTGATTTTTCAGGCTTAAGCCGTCTTTGATGATGTGATTATCACGTCCTTTCTATAAATAAAACAGAAACTAGCGCCTCTCCCAAATTAGCGATAAAGGCTGCTCACCATTAAGAAAAAAGAAATAGATTATAAGTTTCGTTGTACAATTTCCTTTCGGGAAGAATGTGTCCCATTTTACGCTTCTCCAAATTAAAGCAAGAAAACGCCCTTTTCAGCGAGGCCTTTGGCCGTTTTTTTTTTTTTTTTTTTTTTTTCACTTTCCTTGGGCGACATTTCAGAATTGTCTTTTGGCTAACTTCCCATGAATTCACATTTATTTATGTTATGATGTTCTGAGCAAGTAGAGTAATCCAAGATGGCAGAAAAAAAGATGGCGGACTTAATGACCATAGCCAGTAATGCCTGTAAGATTTACTATTCTGTTTTACTGAATTACTTATATTTAATGCTTAAAATGAATAAAATTTTTTATCTTTTTCTCAACTCGTGAGCGGGCGGAATTCAACAAATCCTACAATCTGATTGGTTCCGGGAGCGGGCGGAATTTTCTCATCCGGACCGCCACAGCGGGCGGAATCCGTCGAGTTGATCTATTTTCGTGAACGAATTAGCGGAAATCGTCAATTTTTCACCCATTCGCTAGTTAGATTTTTTTAGGATTGGTTTGTGCACGGCGCGTAGGCTATGACAAAGTTGCGTAAACAAACCCACTTGTAAGCCAATTTACCGCAAGAAAAAAAAGATAAACATGTTATTGTCCGGCTTAGGGTCGGTCCGTATAGTGAAAAACTGTGACCTCGGGCTTGAAAATGCCTCGGTCACAGTTTTTCCCTATACGGACCTCCCAACCGGCCAGTAACATATATTTATTATATGGCTGTGTCTCACAAGGACTGGGAACTAACGAATTCACGAATTTGATTGGCTGAAATCGATATTGACCGCGGTCTAGATTTTCCCATCTAGACCGGCATCTAGACCGGTTTCATTTTGCGTTGAAAAAGTAGCAAACTAAAATACAAAAAATGTTCACCATTTTCTTTTATTTTCTTCTCAATCATTTATGGAAGTGCCAAAAAGCCTGATGACAAAAAAAAAAAAGTAAAGAGGACGAGCAAATTTCGGCAGGTTTATGTTAAGCTCATCGCCGTTCGCAAGCAAAATGTCAGCAAACCAGTTATATTAAACGAATTAAAGTTTTCTTCTTTGCCATATAATAAACATCTTATTAACCGAGCTAAGTCGGTCTGTATGGGAGAATCTTGACCTCGGTCGTGTGCACAGACCTCACTGCGTTCGGTCTGTACTCACGACCTCGGTCAAGATTCTCCCATAGAGACCTCCTGCTCGGTTAATAAGAGCTAATTACTGTTTAAATCTGTCTTAATATGAGGTGTACAATGACGACTCTTGCAATCCATCGGGACAGGGTGTTTTGCTGGAAAGACGACTGAGGCGTTGTTTGTATAAATAAACCGTAAAATGAAATATATATATTTTTTGACCTCAATGTTTCCAACTGTTTGCTTCAGTTTAGTGGCAAAGCATCGATTAGCTTTTTTTCTAATACTAACCCATGCCTATTTGATGTAAAAAAGCACTTTGCTGACTGTATTTATCATGAGATGACCTCGCCTAGTGTAGGCATTATCTGAATTTGTGTCTGAATTGAATTTTCTTGAAACCCTTGAAGAAAAAGTCTCAGTTGTAAGGAAATAAACTAAACTTGCTAGACCAACAGCCACGGTCTGTTTCAATCAAGCCATTAACAAAATAGCATATCAAAACTGGCAAGAGAAATTCACAGCTCATTAGGTTCAAAACAGCGAGGTATTCATTTACAAAACTAAACTAATTTTTGAAAACACAAACATGTTGCAAGCTTCGCTTTTTCCAGTGGATTTCGACACAAGAAGTCCTTGCGGTTTGACGCGGCCGGTTTTTTACTGATCAGACTTCTGGTAACTGGAAAACATTCTGTACACACCACGGTCCCTTGTGTTCTGGTCTGAAGCTTATTTTTTCAATGACGATTGGACCGGAACAATATGACTCTGGCAAGGATATTTTATTCTATTTGAAATGATAGTGAGTTTTTAAAGCTAGGTCCATAACTTCATTCACCATGGCATTGTGGTTTCAAGTGGCAGCATTGGCCTGTTATCTTCGAGTCGGTTTAGAAACAGCTATATTTTCCATCACTGTATTACTATCACCACGCTCAGACCTTGCTTTAAAAGTGTCTGCCTACCTGTTAAATCTAACTTGAAATTTTTCAGTGAATTGAACTACGAGCGGCAACGTCTTGCTTGCAATAAGGTAGAAATACTAAACTTGTTGTACAGCTACCAGATGCTAATTCTTACTGTTCGATGCTTGCAAACTGTTTTAGGATACTAATATTACTATTTCGCTTTAATTACGTATATCAATTTCTTAAACGAATGCGGAAACTCTAACTTTCATTTTCCTTTTTTTTTTTCTTTTTTTCTGTTTTTTTTTTGTTTTGTTTTTTGAGGAGTGCAATCCTTCTAATTCATAAGGCCAGGTGTTTCGCTGTTAAGACGACCATGACGTCCTGCTGTTTGTATAGATAAACCGTAAAAATAATTTCCTTGGCTGACGTTTCGCGATTAAGTAGTTCAGCTTAAACGCGAAGTATTAATTAGCCTTTTTCAATGTCAACCCATGCCTTTTTGATGTAAAGTAGCACTTTTTCTTTTTAATTGCTCACTACATTTATGAGGAGATGACCGCTCCTAGTGCGGATTATCTGAATTTGTGTCTGAACTGAATTCTAAGGAAACGCCGAGGAAAACCTTCAGCTGTCAGGAAATTAATTAAACTTGCTAGACCAACAACCAGGGCGTGATTTAATAAAGGCATTCATAACTAGCATATTCAGAACTGACAAGAGAAATTTGTAGCCTATTAGGCTGTCAACATCTTATTCGAGAGACCTTTTTCGATGTCCACCATTTCGAATGAGATATGCCTTTGCCTTTGAATGCACATTAAACCTTAATTCTTATTTTTTTTTTTTTTTCATAAATGAAAATGAATAAAAGATAAGAGAGACGACGAAGGATAAAAACCGAAAGGTTCAAGGTATGAAAAACAAAACAAAACAAAACAAAAAAACACACACTTTAAAAAAAAAAACAAAAATAAACAAACAAATTGCAGGTATTCATTTAGAAAATTAAAAGGAAAACATGGAAATTCGCAAGCTTTTTGTGGTTGATTCAGACTCAACAACTGCTCAGAGTTGGAGCCCTGTTTTACTGATCACATATCTTGGAACTGGAAGACGATAGGTAAAGTCCACGGACCCATATCTACTGGTTTTAATTTAAAGGAAAATGACACTTGTCAAAACTGGGTATCCAGGATAAAATGGACAAAACTGGCAGAAGTCAAATGGAAATGCATTTTGTAAAACAAGCGAAACAGGTTAAAAAAAAAAAAAAAACTTGTTACGTCTTCTAGAGTTCACGCAGTACTGTGCTTTTGGGTAAAGAACTTTAATGGTAAAATCTAACCAACATAGAAACAGCGTTGCCAGAATTTTCATTTACCGTCAATGAAAGTTTGCACGTGACATCTGCTTACACAAAGTGCGGAATATGAGATGACAGTAATCATACTAGAGCTAGACAAGACCCTCTTGTCACCGCTCCGGCAACTGCAAGTTTGCACAAGAGTCTTTGAAAACGTGACAAATCCCATACTCTGTGACTCGCAATTTTCTGTAATAAAACTCTGCATTGTCTTCATTTTTAGGTAAAGCAACTTAGACGGTACTGTCAGACCGTCACTTCAAGACAGGCCTTCGACCAGTTTTCAACGGTGAATTTCAATGAAGCTAAACGAACATTGTCTCTTGACCTAACTACTACGAAAACAAGGATTAACAAGAAAATTGGTGAACTTGACTATTTGCTTGTCAAGTTTTATCGAAACACATCAGCAGATGGTCATATCAGCTTTGAATGTTCCTCTTTCCGTCACTACATTTCTTGGAAATCTACTGATCATTGTTGCTCTTCAAAAACCATCGTCCCTTCATCCGTCATGTAAGCTTTTGTTGGGTTGGCTTGAGAGCACTAATCTTTGTGTGGACTCTGGTTTAATTACGTATATTAATTCCCAAAACTCTAACTTTCGTTTTCTTTTTCATAACTTGAGGTGTTCATTGACAGCTCTTGTAATTCATAGGGTCAAGTGCTTCGCAGCAAAGACGACCAATAGGTCTTGTTGTTTGTATAAATAAACCATAAAATTAATTCCCTTGGCTGAATTAGGGTCTGGACGCACTGGACTGACAAAATTTGTTTGGCCCTTCCAAAAATCTCGACAAAATTTGTCTCTGCCAAATTTTTAATTTGTCAAGCGTGGGCGCACTGAATCACAGCAAAATATTTGTTAACCACAAGTGTTAATCACATGGAAATTAACATCATCGCTTGCGCGCTTTCAATTTGATTACATGTAGTCGAGAAACTTGCACTTGTACTTGTACTCGGCTGACTCGGGTGGACATACGGATGTACCAATTGAGCAGAGCTTGGTCTTGGAGATGCAGCTGGAACGTTAACGTAGACTTGGGAACCGTAATAGTTGTACTGTGCGAACGGATCGTCATGGAGCATACCGAGGTACGAATCTTCCATGTTTATCGTTGATTGCCGCGCAAATATAAATTTAATTTTGGTGGGCTTCGGACTGAAATACTCCGACTAAAAATACAGATCAAATTTTCTTGATTGACATTTTCCTTCAAATCATGGCGTGTAAATTGACAAATCTGTCAGATTTCATGCCTGACAAAAATTTGTCCTGCTCCGAGGCAGGACGACGGCGTCTTTGAAGTTTGGTAAGCCTTGACAAAATTTGGTAGGTCTAAAAATTACCGGACGCACTTGTCTCAGGGAATTGATGACAGATTTTTTCGCAAAATAAACAAAAATTTGCCCAGTGCGTCCGGCCCCTTAGAAGTTTAATTTCCCGACTGAGTACTTCAGCTTCAATTCGAAGTATTAATTAGCACTTTTTCAATGTCAAACCAGGTCTCTGTGATGTAAAGTACCACTTGGTTTTTAACTGTCACAATATTTATCATGAGATGACCTCACCTAGTGTAGACACTATCTAAATTTGTGTCGAAGTTTATTGAAACGCTCTCAGAATAACATGAGTTGTCAGGAAATTAATTAAACTTGCTAGACCAACAACCACGCAGTCTTTTAATAAAGCCACTGATAACTAGCATATTCACAACATGCAAGCGAAATTCGCAACCCATTAGGAGAAAAGTTCAGGGGAGACCTTTAGTCGCGTTCCTTTATTTCGAATGAGATGTACCTTTGCCATATGACTGCAAAGAAAATGTTTATTCTTACTTTTTCAAAAAAAAAAAAAAAGAATTACGAAATAAAAGAGACGGCGAGGGATAAAAAAAATGAAAGGTCAAAGCTTTGTAAAAAGACTGCACGTATTCATTTAGAAAAGATGTAATCTAATAAACACAGAAAATTGCGAACATCTTCTTGTGGATTCGGACTCAAGAACTGCTCACGTTTGCTCGCTGGTTCAAGTTATACTGATCATATATCCCGGAAATGGTAAACGTTAAGTAAACACCATGGACCCATACATAGGGGTTTCAATTTAAGGAAAACTGACACTTGTCAAAACTGGGTATAGTGGCAAAGTAACCTGAAATGGAAACGTGTCACGATCTAAGACATACTTCGTAAAACAAGCGAAACAGGTTAAAAAAAGATGTGATTTATTCTCGTCTTCTTGTAGTATTGTGCTTTTGGATAAGGATTTTTTATGGTAAAATCTGACCAACATAGAAACAGAGCTCCCCGAAACTTTAATTTACAGTCAATGGAAGCATGCGCGATTCCACTGCTTGCAGTAAGTGCAAAATATCACATGACAGTTATCATACTCGTGCTAGACAAGTTCCTCTTGTCATGGCTTCGGCGTGTTTGTAAGTGTCTTTCTAGAACTCGACATTGTCTCTATTTGTCGGGTAAAACAACTTAGACGGCGCTGTCAGACCCTCACTTCAGGACGGGCCTTCGACCAGTTTTCAACGGTGAATTTCAATGAAGCGTAACGAACATTGCTTCTTGACCTAACTACTAACAAGACAAGGATTAACAACAAAAATGGTGAACTTGACTATTTGCTTGTCAGGTCTTATCGAAAGGCATCAGCAGATGGTCATATCAGCTTTAAATATTCCTCTTTCCGTCACTGCATTACTAGGAAATCTTCTGATCATTGTTGCTCTTCAAAAACCATCGTCCCTTCATCCGCCATCTAAGCTTTTGTTAGGTTGCCTTGCGAGCACTGACTTTTGCGTGGGTTTCATTATTCAACCTCTTTTTGTTACCTTTTTGATGTCTTCAGAACACTACAAACGTTGTTATTATGTTCAACGCATTTTCAGTACGACAGTTGCAATTTTCTGCGGCGTATCTTTGATGACACTGACTGCAATTAGTGTGGACAGACTTCTAGCCCTGAAGTTGGGACTGCGATACAGGTTTGTGGTGACTTTGAGGAG
Organism: Orbicella franksi; assembly: GCF_964199315.1. NCBI lineage: Eukaryota > Metazoa > Cnidaria > Anthozoa > Scleractinia > Merulinidae > Orbicella > Orbicella franksi. Next base: position 21,200,433 of record NC_138155.1, on the reverse strand, counting down.
AGTCTGGAGTCTTGTTGCTTCTCTTTGGCTCTATCACGTTTCGATTTCAACCATATTACATTTAAACGAGGATATTGGTTTAAACGTAATTTGTATAGAGGGGATATTGTGCATAACAATCTTAACTTGCTGTTACTCGAAAATATATTTCATACTTCGCCAACATCAAGCCCAAGTACAAGATAATGTCCACCAAGGACAACTGAACGGAGGATGGACTGGTGTCCAGTACATTATGGGTGCAAATGATGTTACTGGTTTGTTATCTGCCAATGGCTTTAACAACAGTTGTTGCTGTTATTACTGGACTGCTTACACCGTCTCTGTACCTCGCTGTGTATGTATCATTTTCTTTCGGGTTGTTAAACTCATCTCTAAACCCTTTTCTGTACTGCTGGAAGATCAAGGAAGTGAGACAAGTAGTGAAGGACGCGATCAGAGGATTCTGTCAACTCATCAATCTATTCATCGAGCAAACACAAGCTGATGCTGGTAATATAGCCGTAACAAAGCGAACTAAACCTATTAAGACCAGTCTACTTTCCGTTGGAACTGGACGAAGGAAAGAGAAAGAGTTCAGGGATTCACAATTGAATACCACTAATGCTATGAACACTAAATAAACACAGCAGAATAACAATAACTTTGATAGGTACGTTCTTGATGAAAATATGAAGCGCAAGGACTCTCTAGACGTCATTAGCAACCAAGACGTGATTATCACGTCATTTATATAAAAAGACATTCCCCGAGAAAGATTTTCTAAAATTAGCGATGGAGGTTCCTTGACATTTCGCGAGTTTCGTAAGGAAATATCCGTTCGGGAAGAATGGGTTTCATTCGACGTTCCTCCGAAGAGTCTGTTTTATGGGTGTGGCCCGTGTTCATTTTGTCCAGTTTTCTTGGGAAAATGAATTACTAATTTTTTTTACATTCTAGTGTGATCAAAGATGGCGGGGTAGAGATGTCGAAAATGATGACTTTGTAAGACTACATATTGTTCTATCTGAGGGAAACATATATTGTCCAATAAACGAAAACGAAACTAGGTAAGATAGGTTGGCTTTTTACATATATCCTCTGAAACTTAAAGGCCGTCGCACTCTTTGCAAAGAAAATAACAGTGAAAAAATGTCTATGGCTATGAGCCGCCAAGACAATGATAACCTGTTTGTTTAGTTATGCACAAAAGACAATAATAATAATAATAATAATAATAATAATGATAATAATAATAATAACAATAACAATAACAATAACAGTGACAATGACAATGACAATGACAATGATAATAATGATAATAATGATAATGATAATAATGATAATAATGATAATACTGATAATAATGATAATGATAATGATAATAATAATAATAATAATAATAATAATAATAATAATAATAATAATGTTATTTAACCAGGGAGCTCACATCACCAAAGGTGTTATTCAGTGAGGCCCTGCCAAAAGAAAAACAAAAAGAAAAATGTTAAATTTGAAATAGTTAAAAATATCAAAAGTTAAAAAACACAATATTAAGATGTTCAATAAAATAACAGGATTGAAACCAGTTAAAAACCCTCATGTCACATATTGATTTGTCATAGCTGTTCCATTCTGCTATTCCTTGACATAAAAGGCGCTGTTTTCCATAATTGCGTCTAACTCGCAGTAAGTAAAAATGTTAGGTGTTTAATTAGGTTGCTTTGTATTAGTTGCCACTGGGATAATCATACCTTTATATACCACTCCTTGTGAATATTACACCACTTGACGCCGACCACTTTACTTGAGGCTGTTTTTCCTTATTGACAGTATCGTTGTTTAACTGAATAGCGTGTGACATTTTCTTAGATTCTCTGGCTCAAGTAACCTGTAATCAGCGTGTCTAAGTTCTTGTAAATAAACTTGATTATTGCCGGCGGCTCCCTCCACTATTTGTCCTCTACATATAATAGAAATGTTCCTATTCGGCTGAGCGAGGCGAGATAGAAGAAAAATTGGATTTGCCACCAGTATTATAAGAATGGATGTTACTGATTCGCTTTGTATCAAACTTGAAATCTATAACGCCATTTTCATACTTAAAAACGAAGACACAAAGGTGAAATAACCTATTTTTAAAAAGTGTTGGCCAACAAAGTTCTTTCAATACGTCTGTAGAAGAATAAAAATTAGGTAAACTGAGAATAATCTTGGCAGCATTGTTTTGCAAAATCATCATTTAGATTTATATTGTTTTGTCATGTACCACAAAATCATAAGCAGGAATTTTAAAAAGAAGTCTGGAAATCAGTGAAAAGAAATTATGCAACTTTTTTTTTTTACAAAACAGATCAGCAAATAATGGATTCATGTCATAAAGTCAATATTCTGCTTTGATTATGTAAATATGTTTCTTAAAATAAATGAAACCTTTAGCTGTTTAAATCCGTTATATATAATGTGGGGTATACGGTGCGGGTTGAAGTCGGGTGAGGTGCTTCGCTCTAAGGACCTCTCTGCTGTGCGATTAAAAAGCCCCCCCAAAAATTATTTCTTTTACTTAAGTTACCCAACGGCCCATACCTTTCCATATTAAATGCTGCGAGTTTTGACTGTTTTTATTTTTTTGATGGCTTTGTTATAGTATCACCTCACCTAGTCATTGAATCTAGCATTGTACCTCGAGCTCAAATACGAATTGTTTATAGTTTCTTTCCTAACATTGGCCCACGCCTTTTTCATGTAAAATATCTCATCAGTTTTTATTGTCCAAAGTTTTTCTAACATAAACTCACCTAGCGTTCTGATGATATTGTACCTTTATCGCATTTTATTGAAACACTTTGACAGAAAGAAACTTTGCTAGAAAATTAATTAAACTCTGCAGACCAGTAGCTAGCCGCGATGTCTTTAGATGGAGCCAAGGTCAAATAGAGCGTTCAGAATTAAATTAAATAAGTAAAACATACACAGATTCAAGCTTTTCATTGTGGATTCAGATTCACGAGTTCCTAATCTTTTGACAATGGTTTGCACTGCTAAAAAACTGGAAAACGATATTTAAACACCGCAGACACTATAGTACTGATCGGAAGTGTTTCAGTGATAACTGGACCGAGTTAATACAACTTTGGTAAGAATCTTAGTTCCTCCTTTTAATACTAGGTTATTAAGGGTAAACACTTAAACTCCATGCCACCCAGGTTATAGCGGTTTCAAATGGTATTAGTGAGCAAGCTTTCAGTAAGGTTCAATGTAAGCTGTATTTTTGTAATTTGGTTTCTTACACCACCCTTGATTATCCAGTTTAGCTTTTCAGCATACAAGTGACAGCAGCTTAGAGCGAATGCCAGATACGAGACGACAGTGATCGTGCTCGCGCAAGAAAAGTCCAACTTGCCACGACTTCACGGATTGTACAGGAGACATGGAAAAAGCTACCTGTCACTTTGGATCGCAATGTTCTACACAGACACTCTGTATTCACTTTATTATTACTTAGCGACAGATCTTCGACCGGTTTTGAACAGAGATTGTGAGTCAGTGATGCTATAGGAACACTGTCTCTTGAATTAAGTGCTAAGGAGACAAGGATAAATAAATAGACAGGAAAATGGTGAACTTCACTATTTGCCTGTCAGGTCTTATCGAAACACATCAACAGATGGTTATATCAGTTTTAAATATTCCTTTCTCCGTCACTGCAATTCTGGGAAACCTTCTAATAATCATTGCCCTTCAAAAACCATCGTCCCTTAATCCGCCATCTAAGCTTTTGCTAGGTTGCCTTGCGAGCACTGACCTTTGCGTAGGTCATATTGTTCAACCTCTTTTCGTTATTATTTCGAAACCTACAAACGTTGGTATTATATTCAATTTGCTGCAAATGCTATCAGTGTGATTTTCTGCGGAGTATCTTTGATGACAATGACTGCAATAAGTGTGGGCAGACTTCTCGCCCTCATGCTGGGACTACGATACAGACAGGTGATAACTTTGAGGAGAGTCTGGGTTCTTGTTGCTTGTCTTTGGCTTTATCATACCTCGATTTCGGCCATATTGTTTTTCAACGAGGATGTCTTTGTAATCGTCATTTGCATAGAGGTGATATTGTGTACCATAATCTCAACTTGTTGTTACTCTAAAATATATTTCATACTTCGTCAACAACAAACTCAAGTGCAAGACCATGTCCGCCAAGAAGAAGCAAACGGAGGAGGGATTAGAATCAATATAACAAGATACAAGGAGACGGTGTCCAGTGCATTATGGGTGCAAACGATATTTCTGTTTTTTTTTTTCTGCCAATAGGATTATCAGTAGCTGTTGTTGTTATTACTGGACTGGTTACACCATCTCTTCACCTCGCGGTGTTTGTTACATTTTCTCTCGTTTCGTTAAACTCGTCTCTCAACCCATTTCTGTACTTTTGGAAGACGAGGGAAGTGAGACAAGCGGTGAAAGATACGATCAGAGGATTCGGGTGTTTGAGATAACTGTGCAAGTCATTTATTTATCAAGCAAACAAAAGTAACTGCAGACAATAGCCCCAACATAGTGAATTAACCCTATTCAGACCGGGCTATTTCGGGTTGCAACCGGACGTTGGAAAGACTTAAAGTTCAAGGACTCAAATCTCTGTACAGCGAAAGCTATAACCACGAAATAGACACAGCAGAATGGACCCATGAATTGTTGTAGCTCCTGGTACTTTGTTCTCAATTTGATGTCACTTTGATGCTGTTTAATTTTTTTGTTTTGCTTGTTTTTTTTGTTTTTTTTAGCAGAACCCGTCTTCCGTCAATATTTCCATGAAGATTGAAAGTAGAACAACAAATATTCATAAGCAAAGGATCTATCGTGATTATCTCGTTATATATTTATACTAGTACCCAAGCCAGAGGATAGCGACTCTTCGAAATTAATGAGAATAGCTGTTTACCTTTTTTTAAGTTTCTTGTTTAATTTTTCGTTCGGGAAGAATGTTTTCCCTTTCACGTTTTCCCTAAAAAACTTCGTTTTTGGGGGAAGTGCGCGGTCGTTTTTTGAAACTTTCGTGGGCAACATTCCGGAATTACTAACTTTTTACATCTTAATATCATTTCCGATAATTTCGAAACAACTTTCCTTTGTTTAGTCATGGCCAAAAGTCGGACCCATTCGACTCCACTCCATCCCATTCCATTCCTTTCTGCCATTGGTGTCACTGGACTTGTTACACCATCTCCTTACCCCGCGTGTTTGTAACATTTTCTCTGGTTTCGTTAAACGCATCACTTAACCCATTTCTGTACTGTTGGAAGATGAGGGAAGTAAGACAACAACATTCCAGAATTTCTAACTTTTCACATTTTACCTTCATTTTCCGATAATTGCAGAATAGTATTATTTCGTTTATGGTTATGTGTCGCCATAGTACGGGAAAAAATGACGACAGCCACATTGTTTAGTCATACCCAAAAGTCGGACCCATTCTACTCCATTCTTGTCCCAATAAACATTCGTCTCCAGTTTAGCTCGTCTCATCAATGATACTTTAATAGGCTAGAGCGAATCATCACGTTGTTTTATATTATTATGTTGAAGTACGTCCAAATTCTAAGAAGTAATTTCAAAGCGGGGTCTTGAAATCAGCGGAAAGAAATCATACACAGTTTTACTCTTCAGAATCAGGAAAATCATGGATTGTCTTCTTAAAGTCAAAATCTGCTATGAGTACGAAAATTAATTCCTTGGGAAAAAATGAACTCGCTGTTTAAATTTTCATAATTTGAGGTGTGCAATGAGGGTTGCCCTCGGGCCAGGTTTTTCTATGTAAAGGTGTCTCCTTTTGTGTGTATAAATGGACCATAAAATTAATTTCGTTAGCTAAAGTTTCCCGACTGTGTTCTTGAGCTTAGCTGACAACTATTAGTCACATCTGGTCTACGATCACCACATACCTTTTCATGTTAAATGCCTTAGGTTTTACTGTGCAATGACTTTATTAGAATATCAGCTGACCTAGTGTAGAGCTAACATTGAATCTGATATTGAAGTTTGAGCTCAGCTGCAAATTATTTATTAGCTTTTTTTTTTTTCAACATTGCCCATGCCTTATTCATGTTAAATAGCTTGTCAGCTTTTATTCTTTAATGGTTTTATCATATAATCTCACCTAGCACTGATGATATCGTATCTTAATTTACCGAAACGCTCAAAGAGAGACTTTGTCAGGAAATTAACTTAACTGTTTAGACCAATTTATTACCGCGGTGTCTTTTGATCGAGCCATGATTGAATGGCACATTCACAACTGGTAAAGTAAAAGCTTTTAAGTATGTAAAATTGACATCCTACAGGACTGCCACTAATACAGCTAGTTATAAAACATAAACAGATGCAAGCTTTCCGCTGTGGATCCAGATTAACGACCTTCTCACGTTTTGGCAAAGGTTTCTAGTCATTGTCAACTACTCCCATTGGCAAAAGTTGTATTCCTCGAACACACACACAGTAGTAATGAATGAATGTTGAGCTAAATTTACAAGTTTCTATGCTTATGTAAATCTTAGAAAGTTCCAGAAGCGTCTCTGCATCTATATTGCAACTATACCTGAAAGGTGACAGAATTTATAGAATTACATATGCTGATTATGGAACACTCATCACGATGTACCTCAAAACTTGAAATCGAATTATCAACCACAGAAACTGGTCTGAAGCGTTTCAATGATTACTAGAATGGGATAACACAACTCTGGTAAGAATCTCAGTTCCTGCTTGAGATACTAAGGTGATTACATAAACTCTATGATATAGCGGTTTCAAACGGCATTGATGGAGAAGCCTGCTATTTTCAATTAGATGTAGTGCCACGAATTGTGTTTTCTGTAACTGAGTTTCTTATATCACATCTTAACTTCGCTTGATTATCTAAATTTATGTATATTTTTCCCTGACTACAGAGAATTGCGACTAAACGAGTAATAATGGGTACCTTCTTGTCAGTAATTATAAACTAGGGGGGGGGGGGGAACAAGGGGGTCAGAACCTCCTGCCTCCTGTACCCTGCTCTCCCATTTCCCGTACCTTTATCTCCCGCCTCCCGTCCTTTCGCGTGCTGCTCCCGTTCCCTGTAAATTGGCAGTCAAAACACATCCTAGTCATTTAGCGTCGCAATTCTTAAGCATTTCCTTTGTTTTTAAATAATTTAACAAGAGCACTATTGTCATATGTTTTAATTCAATGAAGTTTTGACCTACTTGTTTATCTTGAGTTTCACCATTTCAGTCCATTTTCACCGGCTGTTCAGATTTGTTTCTGAAATCCGTTTTCAGTGACGACGGTCTCAAAAGTTAATTCTAAGTTGTCTCGTGTTCTGATAAAGTATACGCATTTCCAGTAACCAGCCCGGCGTTTATTGGGACCAGACAATTAAATCATGGAAGTAGGTCGTCTCACCTTTTTGCAATTTGACAGTTTACGCGACACGTGCACTCATGCCGCTTGACATTTCGTGACTTATGACGTAACCACTGTAAACGGGTTTACTATTTAACCGGAAGTAAGCCTGTTTTTCAGCCCAAGCGCAAATTTTCGTTTCCTCGTTTGCTCAGAAGTCTCAGAAGTGACTGAGAAGACGTTAACTGCAAGTCAACTATATTTTGGGTTCTTGTTTTTGAAAGTATTCTAACGCATTGTTGAATTAAAAAAATTAGCGTTTCGCATTTCTCTCCCGCTTCCCGCCCTTTCCTCTCCGCCCGCCTCCCGTACCCCTCCCGCCCCCTATTCTCCCGGGCTCCCGCCCTCCTGTCCCCCCACAAACTAGAAATGGAAAGCTTCTCCTTGAACATGTGACAAGTGTCTTCAATGCCCTTTGGATCACAATATTCTATACTAAAAATCTGTCTTCTCTTCATCTTCAGGAAAAAGCCTTAATGCAGTGCTTTCCGACCTCATTCTAGGGACAGACAATGGGAAGATTTTAAACAGAAAATTTTAATAACCACACTAAAGGTACATTATCTCTTGACCAACCTGGAAAGGAAATAGAGATTCACAAGAGAAATGGTGAACTTGACTATTTGCTTGTCAGCTCTTATCGAAAGACAACAACAGATAGTTCTATCAGCTTTGAATATTCCTCTTAGCGTCACTGCATTTTTGACGAACCTCCTGATCATCGTTGCTCTTCAAAAACCATCGTCCCTTCATCAGCCATCTAAGCTTTTGTTAGGTTGCCTTGCGAGCACTGACCTTTGCGTGGGTCTCATTACACAACCTCTTTTCGTTGCCTTTTTAATGTCTTCAGAAAACTCGAAACGCTGTTATTATGTTCAATTATTTTTAAGTACCACCAGTGCCATCTTTTGCGGAGTATCTGTGGTTACGCTAACTGCAATAAGTGTGGACAGACTTCTCGCGGTGAAGTTGGGACTACGATACAGACAGGTGGTGACTTTGAGGAGAGTCTGGGTTCTTGTTGTTTCTTTTTGGTTTTATCATGTTTCGATTTCGGCAATATCATTTTTCAACGACTTCATTTTTGTAACCTTTACTTGTATAGAGGGGATACTGTGTATAATAACATCAACTTGCTGCTACTTTAAAATATATCTCACACTTCGCCAACATCAAGGTCAAGTAGAAGACCAGGTCCACCAAGGACAACCGAACGGAGGAGGGATTGGAATCAATATGGCACGATACAAGAAGACGGTGTCCAGTGCGCTATGGGTGCAAACAATATTTCTTGTTTCTTATGTCCCATTTGGCTTTGCAGTAGCTGTTCTTGTTATCACTGGACTTCTCCTACCAGATCTTTACCTCGCTTTGGATGTGACATTTTCTCTCATTTTGTTAAACGCATCACTTAACCCATTTCTGTACTGTTGGAAGATGAGGGAAGTGAGGCAAGCAGTAAAGAACACAATCAGAGGATTTTGGTGTTCGAGTTAACTAAGCAAGTCATTTATTTATCAAGCAAACAGAAGTAATTGTCATTATAACAAACCTAAGGGGGCTGGACTTGGCGTGGGAAAGAGGAAGAGTAAGTCCAGGGACTCATAATTTAAATCTAGACTGCCAGCACAATGACCCCTAAATAAACATAGCAGAATATACGCATCGCTTGTTATAAAAAAACTTAAGGTACTTTCTTGTGATTATGACGTCACTAGTTGATTTTTTTTGGGGGGGGGGGGCGTCTTTCGTCATGTTTAAATGTAGAACAATACATTTGGTAGGTACGTTCTTGATGAAAGTTAAATTGTGTAACGACACTTTGGCCCGAATATCATCAGCAACGGATATGACGTGATTTGATCGTGTTTAAATGTAGAATACATTTGGTAGGTACGGTCTTGATGAAAGTTTAATTGTGCAATGACACTTTGGCCCGAATATCATTACCAACGGAGGTGACGTGATTTGATTGTCTCGTCAGATATATAGAAATACGAACCCGGAGGAAGTACGGATTCTCAACAATTAGACATGATGGTAACTTACTATTTACAAAACATTCTAGTGTCGTGTGGAAATATCCATTCTGGAAGAATGGGTTCCGTTTGACGTTTCCTCAAAGAAACTGTCTTTCAGACGAGGCATGTGACATTTTGTACAAAGATGTTTTAAGATTATATATTTATATCTAAGGGGAAAAAATGTATGTCCAATGAAGGGAAACGTAACTAGGTAGGGCAGGATTCACGGTTTTTATATATTTCCTCTGAAACCTAATTGCCGCTGAAAATTTATGAAGAAACGAGCAGAGAAAAATGGCATAGTAGTGTAACTAGTGCGTTTATGGCTGTATCACCATAGTACGTAGGGATCCCTCTTGATAGGGAGAACTATGACAACCACTTTGTTTAGTTATACGCGAGTTATACCTATTCCACCACCCGTGTAGAACTATCTTTCTCCAATTTGCTTCCCCTCATAGATGAAACGGCTCATAGGACGGGAAAAAAAAACCAATCATCACCCAGGTTTATATTGTTACGGTGATGTACCTGCAAAGTCGGTACTAAAATGAATGGAAAGAAATGACAAACTTGTTTTTTCGTGAAGCAGTTGTGCTCCTCAGAAGCGGTAAATGTTGGATGGACTTGGCCCAGTCAATACTCTGTTTTACCACAATTGCTACTAATTTCGTAATCTGATTGGCTAATTTGCCGTTGTTGATAAGAGTCCAGACAACGCTGCTCGCGTCAATGTGTCTCGCGATGCCTTTTTCAGCGCGCGCTCTGAAAAAAGCATTTTCTTTGACGTTGATATTGTGGTAAAAAACAAATCGAAATGTGGTTTAGCGTGCATGGTCTGCACTCTTATCGACAACGATACGGGTCATCGCAATGGTCAAAATTTGTTGTGGACTCACTCGGCCGGCTGCGCCTCGTGAGTCCGCAACATTTTGATCACTGTGATGACGCGTATCGTTGTCGAAAAGAGAACAGACCACGCTAAACCACATTCGATTTGTTAACTTTAATTGCGTATACTAATTTCTTGAAATGAATGAACCATTTTCTGTATAAATGTCATAATTTGAGGGGCACAAAGGGGGCTCTCGTCAGACCAGCTGGCGGTCTCTTTTCTGTGTATAGACCATAAAAATAATTTCCTCAGCTAAAGTTTCCCGACTATGTACTTCAGCTTACACGCAAAGTATTATGTAGATTTGGTCTAACATCATCACCCCATAGCTTTTCATGCTAAATGCTTCGGGTTTTTACTGTTTAATGCCTTTATTACTTATTAAATGTAACATTGTATTTTGTACTTAGCAGCAATTTAGTTATTAGCTTTTTTTCATTGTCCCATCCCTTTTTCAGTTTAAACGCGTTAGTTTTGTTTGTCTCATAGTTTTCTCATATTACCTTAGCTAGCGTTCTGATGATATTGTGTCTTCACTGAATTTTAAGAAACGCTCAAAGAAATTTGTTAGGAAATTAATTTAACAGCCAAGGTCACCGCGGTATCTTCTGATTGAGCCATGGTCAAATAGGACATTCACCACTGGTAAGGGAAACGTTCCCCAGTATAAAGCAATTAGAGCCTATAGCTGCCACTAGTAAAACTAATTACAATAAATAATTAAAACATAAGCAGTTAAAGCTATTCATTGTGGATTCAGATTCACGAGTTGTTCACCTTTTGACAACGGTTTGATGTATCTCCAAATTGGAGGCGGTGCTGTCAGAGCCTCACTTCGAGACAGTCCTTCGACCGGTTTTCAACAGAGAATTTCAGAGATGCTAAAGGAACATGGCCTCTTGACCTAAATATCAAGGAAGCAAGGATTGACACGAAAAATGGTGAACTTGACTATTTGCCGGCCTGTTCTCATCGAAACACATCAGTAGATGGTGATATCAGCTTTGAATATTCCTCTATCCGTCACTGCATTTCTAGGAAATCTTCTGATCATTGCTGTTCTTCAAAAACCATCGTCCCTTCATCCACCCTCTCAGCTTTTGCTAGGTTGCCTTGCGAGCACTGACCTTTGCGTGGGTCTTATTATTCAACCTCTTTTCGCCATCAACTTAATGTCTTCTGAACACTACAAACGTTGCTATTATGTTCAGTTACTTGTGCATGGTATCGGTGCTATTTTCTGTGGCGTATCAATGCTGACAATGACTGCCATCAGTGTGGACAGATTTCTCGCCCTGATGTTGGGACTGCGATACAGACAGGTAGTAACCTTGAAGAGAGTCTGGGTTCGTGTTGCTTCTCTTTGGCTTAATGTTTTGATTTCGGTCGTATTATTTCACAACGCCGACATTTTTTTAACTCTCATTTGCATTGAGCTTTTGTTGTGTATAATAATCTCAAGTTCTCGTTACTCGAAAATATTTCTCATACTTCGCGAACATCAAACTCAAGTGCGAGACCATGTCCACCAACAACAACTGACCGGAGAAATTCCAATCAATATTGCACGATACAAGAAGACGGTGTCCAGTGCACTATGGGTGCAAACCGTTTGTCTAGTTTCTTATGTCCCATTCGGCTTAATAGAAGCAGTTTTTGTTGTCACTGGACTGCTTACACCATCTCTTTACCTCGCTATGTGTGTAACATTTTCGCTCGTCTTGTCAAACTCTTCTCTTAACCCATTTCTGTACTGTTGGAAGATGAGGGAAGTGAGGCAAGCAGTGAAGGACACGATGAGAGGATTCTTTTGTTCGAGTTAACTAACCAATTGATCCACCAGGGAAACCAAACACAAGCAATTGCTGGTAACAGCCGTAACAAAGCGAATTAACTTTATTTTAAGTTGGGACCAGGCCTGAGAAAGAAAGTCTAGGGACCTTCTACTCTGCCACTGAAACCGCCAGTGCTATGACCAATACGTAAACACAGCAGAATATGGCCATGAATGAATTGCAATGGAATTGTAGTGGAATTTCGGGAAACAATCAAAATCTCAAGGGTGTTGACAAATCATGGAAGTAGCGTTTCTCCAAAATATCACTAAGTAATAATGTGACATTTTAGACTTCATCTGATGCTTGTTTGTCACGTATTGACACACTAGAACTGAAAGAGTCAATATGCCTGTATTACCGTCGCTGCTGTGTTTTTTTTTTTTTTTTGAAGGGCAGATTACAAACATTTAAATTGGTAACGAGCTTAGGATATTTTGGTTAACAACCTGGAACTTTATCACAGTATAAAGAAGTGGTTCAATCTTAATTACTAACAAGCATTGTGCAACATCCCCCCCCCCCCCCTCGGGGGGAGCGTACTCACATATATAGGCTATGGACAGTTTGCACGGCAGGCATGTTGTATGGCAAGAAAAATTAAAATGTTTTGCATTAGAAAGAAAATTTTTTGCCATAGGAAAAATAATCTATTGTTCCTGCCATAAAACACGGCTGCCGTGCAAAACCTTTATATAGGTATGTGTCGCTGTGAAGTGTATGGTTTTCAGGTAGTTCAGTTTGGGATAGAATATAGAGATCAGACAGTTTTGGTCTAAAATAGCATATGATGTTCCGGAAAAGTGGCCAGTGTATAAATAATTTAATGTAGAATAGGGTTCTTTACCTGGGGTTATATAATAGAGATTGAAACGCGGAAGTGACTTTGTAAGATATTGGTTTAGTTCACGTATGTTGGACTAAGATAGCGATAACGATTCTGCAAGGAAAATAGCTAGTCTGGGATGGGGTAGGGGTTTTTGGTACCTAGTCTGGAATGGGGTTGCAAAAAAGAGGCGATTATGGTCTGGTATAGGGTAAAGGGTTTCTGTGTCTCAGCGGCGTACCCAACCCAAAGACTAACAGAGTACCATCCACAGGAATTTTACAAACCTTAAATATAGAGGGCGGACAGGGCGAGGGAATCCGCTTCACAGAGGTTTCTATAATAGATCACAATGGGAAACACTGTCGTGGTAATTTTAGACTAAATTCAATTAACTTTTCCTCAAATAGCGTTGGTAGATAGAGTAGAAAGACATACAAACTATGCAATCAGAAAATGTGGAAATACCATTCATTAAAGCGGGGAATTATGAATTTTTGTTGAAGTTTTAAATACGGTTGCCATAGAAAAGTAAACGTCAGTAATAGACGAGGTAGTAACGTCAAGATGTTCTCAGATACATCTATTCAACCGAAGTACAAACAGTATGTACAAGTCTGAGATATGTATCCAACATATTGAGAAAATCCCCTCACCCTTAAAAATAAAATACAAGTTGTGTCGGAATAATGATACATAAAAATTATTTTTTTGCCATATTGGTTTAATCCTGAATGTCGTTCGGGTTGAATGCTGTCGACAAAGGCAAGGACTGAGCGGCTTGTACGAGGTCGTCTTGCAAAAAGAATTTAAAGTATGCTCAGGTTTCAATTTTATTTTGTAATCGCCGTCTTCCCTCCCCATTGTTGCCCATCGTCACTTCCAGATGGATTTGTGCCACTCAACGAGTGCTGCCTACAAAATCATATCATTTATCGTCGAGGATCCTGTTATTTGGTCACGGTTTTGAGTTTCTCAAATTCATGGTAAAAACTAATGGAACTTTATGACTTGTTTCGTTTGAGACTGGTGATTAAAAACCGAACGTTGACGTTGACGTGCTTCCATCTAACTTCCCTTCCTGTTGTCAAATTCCCTGTGATCTGAATTGACCTTTCTGGAGGCACGGTCATGCTGCAGTCCTTCAAAACGCTACCAGTGTATCACTATCTTCGTCCGAATCATCGTCATCTCCTGAAATTGTGATTTCTATTTCGTCATCATCATCGTCATCATCATCGTCGTCATCATCGTTGTCATCATCATCATCATCATCGACGTCATCGTCCTCCTCACCGCCTTCGTCGGATTCCTATGAGCAAAGAAAAATATTACAAGGGGATTGCGTTACGTAGATAGGATACTTGGTAAAAGGCCTTGGCCACAAAGGCTGGAAAACGTCATTCTATACGCATTTTGCCACTCCCCACCCCTGCGCAACGTTGACAAAACACATCCATCTAACGCAAGTTTTCATTTTATCATTTTCCAACACTAAAAGGGGGAATAAGGTTGCTGACACTTCTTTTGTAGGTATTAGGGTTATGATTTCATGTTTTTACTCATTTTTCTTGCCAAGTTTGGAGAGCACTCAAGAAGCTAGAGTTGCTTTCGACTATCGCCTCGAGCAACTCTCGCGCTTCTTTCGTGCTGTCCAAACTTCCCGCGTGCATCCAGAACTCGATATACGCACGCTAAGCATGAACCATTTCTTTAATTTTCGGACAAAAAAAAAAAAAAAAAAAAAAACGGGCTCAAATTCGAGGTAACGGAGGAGTTTCAGTCAATTTCAGGAGCGAAAAATGAAATGTTTGGGACTTCATATGTTGAAAATATAACACTTCTGTTGAGACATGAGCGAACAAACTTTATGTAGAAACAACCAGCAAGTTAAGCACCATGCCCTCAAACCTCTCTTACCTGCTCGTCCTCTTCATCCGCCCTACGCATCCTTCCAACTTCGTATACGCGACAAACACTCTCATCTGTGCTGGCCTGGTTCTGAAATAAAAGGCGGGCATTCTGGTGAAATAAGGTTAAATAACTTCAAGGGGAGAAGCTCTCAAGTCAATTGTGACCACAATTAGCACTACTCGATTCCTTCTTATTTCAAACTATTTTCTGTTTCATACTTTTCAGTTTTTGAAGCACCCACCTGGGAGAGCTTCTAAATTAGTTAACTTTGCTCCTCTCATTAAAACAACAACAAGAAACAAACCAAAGACAAATCAATTGAAAATAAATAAATAAATACTTAAAAAAATACACAAATAAATAAATAAACAATGAAAATAAATACAAAACAATTCTCCCAGACCATGTTCGTCATAACACAGTAAAAGTTAAATAAGTAAATAACTTTATTTATGTGACAAATCTTCTAACACTTGAGGTACTTAGTGGTCAATGAATAACAAAAAAAACCCCTTAAGTTACAATGCTTAACGTCAAATTAAAAATACCTAAATAAATATATTTCAAGTACTAAAATTATGCTATACAAGAGTAATTTAAATACTGTTGACTAGATCTCTGGAAGCTTACCTCGATAACGGCCACAAAACTGTCAGTAACATCCGTACACAGGTCAAATATCGTTTTCTTGACGTCAATTGTAGCTGATGAAGAAAAACCTCAGTTGAAATTTATCTTGTAATGCATTTTTCGTTACATCGATAAGTACAACATATTTTCAGTCGGAAACATATTCTGAAGATGCCCCGTATATAAACTGCACAATCCATCAACGAGTGGAAAGTGGTGAAAGCCCATCGCCTCCTGTACCCTTCCTATTTACGGATGAAAAACGATTTGCATATACAATGAAAATTCATTCTTTTTTTTTTTTCAGTAAGAAAGCTTCTAGTTTCCTTGGAATGTCCCTTTACATCATCGTTTCATAACCTATGACGACCCCTATAAAGATGATTATTTTTTTCGAGTTACTATAAACAAATGTTTCCGGTTAACAAATACAGAACAATGGGTGGGTTGCAACTGACTGTCGTGAAACCAGCGATTTCGCGCATCTGGCCCATGACAACAAATGGGAAGAACACAATGAACCAATCAGAAACCGTGACAAGAGTATGCAAGCGGCGCAAAACCCGACAACTGACGCAAAGGGCGCAAAGGGCGCAAAGGGCGCAAAGGGCGCAAAGGGCGCGAAAACGCGTATGAACTAAGCGCGATTGATCGTAACTTTGCCTCTGATTGAATAAACCCAAGAAAAGAAAGAAAGAAACGAAACAAAATAGGGGGAAAATATAACAAAATCGAAACACTGGGATTTTTCAACAATATTACACAGGTGTTCCGAGAAAAGTTGTCTCACCAAAGCGTAAAAGCGTACGGTCTTAAGGTATCATGGGTAATGGTCACGGTGGTTCATGGTTGTTTGCTTGAAGCTCAAAGCACTTCACCGTGGTAGAAGGAAACAGCACAAACAAGTGTTTTCATGCTTTATCCTTCCTTCTTGGTGAAACAGCGTGAATCTCAGTCAAGCAACGCCAAACTATTACTACGCATCGAAATTGACGCGTCCGCTTTCACGTTCTTTGGGACAACCTTTGGCAAAAACGCTGTATAATATTTCTTTTCGCTTATCCTTCTCACCAATTGGTTGGTAGTCTGTTGCATCGAACGTTCTAAAGGATGACTCATACGGTCCTAATAGCCTGGAAGCCAAGGGTATTTCCAGTGGATCGGATTGATGCTTTACTGCAAGAAATAATTACAAGACTCATTTTAGACAAGTGTTCAAGAACGATTCTTATTATTTTTTGCACCAATAAATAAAGAACTGAATAAGGTCTTAATGGGGTTAACCGTCAGTGGTTGCTGGTAAAACGGCCCAAAAAACAATTTTAACCCTTGGTCGTAAAAAAAAAAGTTCACCGTAATTTTTTTTTTCCCTTGAATCTAAGACTTTGACTTTCTAAGTTAGAAGGAACACGATCTGAAGCCATCAAACAACTTACCACCGTACATGACGTCACCACTGTTGTTGAAAATCACGTGACACTGATCCAGTGATGGGCAGGTATCAAGCAAATGAAACGAACGGAGATCCCACTGTTTGTCGAGTCAAGGATTTTCAAGATAAAATTGAACAGATAAACAAGATTAACTCTACTCACGTAATCTCGTATGTGTACGATCTCATAATGAACAATAACGCTTTTCCAGGGGACCTGGCCTTTCGACCTTTCATGACTCCACGAGTACCGCGCTCCAACCAAACCTACCCTTCCCACCCCTCCCCACTCCTTCCCGTGGAACTGGTAAACCAACACCTTTTTAACCTGTTTTCATACGCATGGAAAGGCCACGAGAAGTGCTTACTACGCTCATTTGACACTGTAGAAAAAGTTAAGATTAAAAGATTTTGTGCCTCTTTCCCAGAATGTCCCAAGAAGGCAAAGGCAGTGAGTTACAACTCACTGGGAATTTGTTCAAATTTGGAAAACAATCTGTTTAACTTAGCTACATCACGGGATGTAATAGATACCTATATATAGATAGATAGATAGATAGATAGATAGATAGATAGATAGATAGATAGATAGATAGATAGATAGATAGATAGATAGATAGATAGATAGATAGATAGATAGATAGATAGATAGATAGATAGATAGATATAGATATATAGATATAGATATAGATATATGGCAACGGCCATTATCATCACTCATTTCCGACCATTTTTTAAACTATCTATTTTCTCGTTTTACGAAATGATACGTCAATATTCATCTGCAATCATACGTCTGAAAATTTAGCGTCTCTGGAAAGAACAGATCACAAAAATGTAAACTCCGCTGTTTTAAGCGTGGTCAGCGCGTAGAATGTCCACTGTTCTCAGGACATTGTCTTCGATTGACGAACATGATGAAATACCCGGAGGGGGGGGGGGAGGGGGACTCCCACATAAAAAGGACGGGGGTGCTCGTCGTACCTTTAAGGGGTTAAAAAAGCGGTTTTGGTAACTGTTACGGTGTTCAGCCTCAACAGGTGCACGCCGGGAGCTTTTGCGGCACCTTTTAGGGTATTGAGCTGAAAACATATGAGAGGAGATATGTGAAAATCAACTGACTTTTAATTTTGTCTCAGAATTGGTACCTCTTGGGAGTGAAAAAAATTTCAAGCCACGCCCACAAAACAGGATCTTGGTACCTCTTAGAGGCTCTTTTCAAAATTTCCCACGAGCACCCCCGTTCTTTTTACATGGGAGTCACCCCAGGTGACATATTGCCTATTGGTACTTAAATATTAAGATACATTTATTTCAGTTAACGTTGTCGGATCAAAGATTCAACTTTACGAAACAAGACTCTTGTCCAGTTGGCATGGGTGGAAGAAGAGAGCTGGTGTACTTGCTAAGGCAAACATCATGTCACACGTTTTCTTCTTCAGACTTGAAGAAATAAGATTGTTTTCCCCACACTGAATTTAAGAAGAATTTTCAACTAAAAGTAATGCACTAACGAAAAATAAAAGCTACAAAAAAATGGTCTTATGAGTGCAAAATCTAGTGTATCCTTGCTAATACCTCACGTTCAAGGTTAACTGAAAAAGATGTAATAAACGTGAGCGTTTTTCCGCGGGGAATAAAGCTCTGCTCATTAACGTAACAGGGCGGGTCTACAAACAATTAACCCTTGGAGCTATTCTTTTCGTTATCGCTTCACTCACTTGCACTTCTCAAAGTAATTTTACTACTTTTACAAACACACAGCCGCCTTGATCGCTACAGAAAAACTTGAGCGATCTTTATGACTGCCGGTTTCCATATGATAGCTGCACTTCTTGAAACAGAACTCAAGGCTATCTCAGCAAACATTGTCGCAACGCTCGCTACGATTTCTATAATCGCTTGAGACCACTCTCTCTGTGATCGCATTGATCTCTGAAAGCAATAAGAAAATGCTAAAATCTCAAAGTGGAAACGAGGGTCGTTTTGTCAGAGTATTCCAGGTCCTTCAAATTCGTCATTTGGAAACAATTTTCTTTTTTTCGCCCAATTGAATTTAAGAAGGATTTTCAACCAAAAGTCATGTAACAGTGAAAAACAAAAACCACAGAAAAATGGTCTTACGAGTGGAAAATCGCTAATACCTCACGTGCGAGGTTAACTGAAAGAGCTGCAATAAACGTGAGCGTTTTTTTTTCCACCAGGAGTAAAGCTTTGCTCATTAATGTTTCAGGGCGGACCAAATAAACAATGAACCTTTGGTGCTATTGTTTTCGTTATCGTTTCAGTTACTCGCACATCTCAAAGTAAATTTACCGCTTTCACGAACACAAAGCCGCCTTGATCACTAAAAAAAAGCTGAGCGATCTTGAAAAAATAAACAGCGACGAAAGAAAACGAAATGGAGAGAAGTGACGAAAAAACCATCAATCAATAAACGCTACAAACATCAATGACAATCTGCCTTTGAAGACACATGGTGAACTGAGGTGGAGATAAATAGGCCAATTTTTACCCTAACAATAGACCTCAGCACGACACTCTGGGGAATAAACCCCACAAACTCTGTGCTGAGGTCTTTTGTTTCAGGATGAATTTTAATATATAGAAATAGGTCTATTGAAGCTATATATAGCCCGTAGAGGTAAACTTGTAGACCGTGTTAGTACAAATCTTCTCGCGTTCTATCAAGAATGATGTTTTCTTATTTACGCTTCTCACTATCTATTCTGTTGTAGATAGTGAGTAGCCTAGCTGTGTGCGGTTGTAAACAAAATTGCGGCCTTTTCTTCACGTTTTCGAAATGTCTGTGAAGAGGATTTAGATAATTTACAGCAGATTTTCAATTATACTAAATCTATTACATAATTTACGCCGGCCTTCGACAACTATCACGCCAACGATCTCGACCTCATAATCCAACTGTTGAAAAGAGTTACAAAAGTTCCTTGTACACTCTTTTAAGCATTGTCCTTTAAGTGTTAAATCCGACAGAACTCCTGCGAACAAAGCCTTTTTATATGTAGCTCGATTACGCAAACACCGGTTCCAGCTTCTCTTGTCCTTTGTATTTTTAAGCAATTGTTTTATTATATACTTTTCTATATTCAAGCGCATCACAAATTCCAGCTACATGAGCAGAATAGCGAAGCGCGCGAGTGACGTTATAACTCAGACAAACTCACACAAACAAAACGGAGTGGTGGAAGATTTGAAGCTTTTTCAAGCGCGTAAGCAAGTGTTTCTGAAACAATTTTTAAACCTAAACTTCGGCGCTCATTTTCCTCCTTTTGCTCTCTCCCGGGGTTCCAATAATTTGCATTCTATTTTTAATCTTCGCCCGCTACGTTATTTATGAATAACAAAACATCTAATAATAGACTTTTCATGAAAAGACATACTCGTGCAAATACTAGTTCACACAACCAACATTAAGCGCACGTTTAAAGTACCATGTCATTGCAGGAACAAGATAAATAAGGAGCCTTTCTTGAACAGTGTTAATTCTACATTAACTGCCAAGGAAACTCCACCTAACAGGGGACTGTGCTACGCCAGAAAACTATCTAAAGAACACGAAAGGTCAGTTAACGGAAGAGAGATGAATCACACTACGGCCAACACCACTTTGATTAGTTGTGGTTTCGCATTTCTTCCTTTAAATCCCGCAATGATTCTTCCTGATCTTTTCGCTGTATTTATCGTCAGAATCGTCGTTAACCTCCTCACCTGTCCTCTAATCATTTTGCTCAACATCTTGGTGATGGTTGCAGTGAAAACCAAACGACAGCTTCGCACCAAATCTAACATAGCACTCGCCTGTT
Organism: Orbicella franksi; assembly: GCF_964199315.1. Lineage (NCBI taxonomy): Eukaryota > Metazoa > Cnidaria > Anthozoa > Scleractinia > Merulinidae > Orbicella > Orbicella franksi. The sequence goes on along the minus strand of NC_138155.1, from coordinate 21,179,628 downwards.
TGGCCACAACTGACCTCGTGGTAGGTCTAGTTGTTCAACCTCTACTCATCGCCAGCTCTGCCTTACTCTTCGAAGGTAAAACAGACACGTTTTGCAGTCTAACTGACACATCATTTGCCGTTACAAGAAAATGTGTTCCAGCGTCGTTATACCATTTGTTTTTAATCAGTTTAGAACGTTACATTGCGGTTAAACATCCCTTCACGTACCAGAACAAGGTGACTGAAGGTCGTATCATCATTGTCTCTGGTCTGGTGTGGGCTGTAGTGATCCTTCTTCCCAGAGAGGAACTCTCGAAGACTGACATTCATTTTGCAATGATAATAGCTGGATCTCTTATACCGTTCATTTTGTTTCCCGCGATAATTTTCTTTAATGTTTCTGTATACAAGGAAGTCCGCCGTGCCGAGAAACAAATTGCTGCTAACCAAGTTTCTTTAGAAGCCAAGGAGAAGTTACTTAATAACAAGAAAGCTTTGTACACGACGATAGTTCTATTACTCGCCATGATTCTGTGTTACATTCCAGTAAAAATAAGTAATTATGTTATGACCTTCCTTAAAAAGAGCATCCCTTCTTATGATGGATATTCATTTTTATGTCTAGTTACTTTATTACCAGTAGTGAATTCGTTGTTTAATCCGTTGATTTACGCCGCTAGAATGAGATGTTTTCGCGTAGCTTTCATTCAGTTGTTGTCGAGAAAAACTATTTCACAAGCTGAGGAACTTGAAAGGAAAAATCTTTGGACCACGGCAGCTTGGAGTCGCAACTAATGTCCAGCAACGACAACATCGTGGGGCAAGCAGAGAGGAAGAACAACAGGGAAATGAGACAATGAACAACGAACACGACACGACAGTGCGAACACAGCCACAAGAGGAATATGAAGAAACAGCTCTGTGAGGACATAGGTGAAAATCTCTTGAAGGCTTTAGCTCAAAAGACCGGGCTTATTAAAAATTCATTAAGTTTAAACAAAGGACTGTGTTTTGACTAACTATGGTTTGGATATCTTACCCTAATTAGTACAGATTAAATGATTCTTTTTCTCTTTAGTTTTAGTTTCGATGTAATATATCAAACACGAGAGACAGTGTTTCACTGATATATCAAACGCTCAAGACAGTGGCCGCTTTCCATTCGATAAAAAAATAGACTGTTCACAGGCCTCTTTTCCTCGTATGTTTAATTGAAGGGGACAATGGGGTTCGCGGTATTGAACAGTTTTTCTTACGGTATGTCGATAATTTTAATCTCGAATTACGTTATTGCGGTATGCTCCGAAACCGCGGGATGCGTTTTTTTTTCGCATTTTGGACGGTATTAAAAATTATCCTCCAAGTCCTCCAACGTTTCGCGAGCCTTTTCCAAAGTCTGCTGAAAAAGGAAGGAAAAATGCATCGAATGATAATTCGCGTTATTCCCATCGATCACTTTCGACAATTTTTTTTTTATTTTCCTTCACGATTTACAAAATGGTGCGCAACTTCCACCTTAAACAGATTGATTGCAAAACAGTCTGAAGTACAAGGAAAAATTACCACAAGAGAAGAAAGTTTCTTGTTTTGGAGGATGGGGAAGTTCTTTTTTTAAAAAAAAAAAACAAACAAAAAAAACAAACAAACAAACAAACAAAATGCGTACGGCAGTAAACAAGTCTTTCTGCGTCCGTGTTCGCGAGCTCAAGAGTTTTCATTGGCTTAACCATCATAGTATATATAAACAATAGCCTCCATTTGGCGCGAAAATATGCTCGGATATTTGTCCGCGGACATTATTTGTTCCGAGAACGGAACAGAAAACTGTGAGCTTTGAAGAAAAGATAACGTCCAAGGACAAATATCCGAGCATATTTTCAAAGTCAAATGGAGGCTATTGTGTTTATTATCCTTCAAATATTTTTCGCAACACGCGCAGTTTTGAACATTGGGGAATATTCTGGGATATTCCCAATTTTAGCTGGTGAATATCCGGTCACGTGTCGCGTTTAGACCAATCGCGCGCCAGCAAAAATATTCGATGGATTATAAGAGCCATTATATTACGCCGCTCTACAAAAATGGTAAGTGTATGTGTTTTTTTTTGTTGTTGTTGTTTTTTTTTTTTTTTTGGTGGGGAGGGGGAGGTAATTTTACTTTAGGTTTCTATATTTTAGGGGCGTTTTTAATAAAACAGTTATTCCATTCACGCTTGTTGGACATGAGATGTATACAGTCACTCGGCGCTAGGCGCCTCGTTGGCTATCTTCCATCTCATATCCAACGGGCGCTCGTGGAATCATTGGTAATTATACGTTTGGAATTGGTCATTTCCCTGCAAGCGAGCGAGTGCGGCCCGTACGGTGACCATACATGCTCATCAAGTAGGGATTCGATCGATTGGTTCCTCTTTTGTTAACTAGTGCTTAATCCGTGCACCCTGAGTATAACAGAAGATTATTCGTGTTGTTCGAGTTGTACTGACGCGAAGTAGATAACAGAGAGCGATTACAATGAACCGAGCAAAACACACATTATTGAACTCTATCTTCTAATTTAATTACCTGTTTGAACCTGTTAGAAAGAAAAAGAGAAGTTCTCAATTGGTTATTTATCAAGGATACAATTTCCGAGTTGATGATGATCTCAAGTCCCGACGGATGAAAGACGCCGCTGACGAAGTTGTTGAACTTGTCAAACTTGTGTATAACCCGTTTTCCCTTGACATCCCATAATACACCGTCATTGAGTACCAGGTCGTCTGTCGGGTTGAACGAAGCGAGGTTCTTTGAATAGTTATTGGTGTTGTTGGAGTCGTGTAGAGTTAAAATTTTGTGACCTGTTGCTGTATCGTATATCTGAGGGGAAAAAATATTTTGAAAAAAAGAAAATAGAAAGGAAAAAAGAAAAAATAGTGAGTGGATCGAGTCTGACCAAATGACAACCGGCCTAAACATACGTCGTCTAACTCTTTCGGGTGTTTTCAGTTTGAGCTGACTAACAGTATTGTCTCTCTTTATAAAAGGAATTTTAATACAATCGACCCTATCTACACCGGCGACCTTGGGGACAGAGGCAAGTGGCCGTCGTAGAAAGATGGCCGTTATGGTGAGGTAGGATTGTAATATGACACCTTCCTTTCGAGGGTACATCATTTATTATTTGTAAAAATGCTTATTTTAGCCTGTAAATACGTAACACAATCAAAATATATCAATAAAACAAAAACTGAATAGAAACGGAGACCAACGACGCGTGGTACGGATCAAGTTTGGTGACCTTTTACAATAAAAAAAGTGTGGTTTTGTATACACCTTTCGCCAGTAATTGATTAACTGGCCGTTGTCGAGAGGTTAACAGGGACTTTAAGATACGCTACGGCGAGGTGCTACTACGGCTACTTTGGCCGTGAGGGACTAGGCTTACAACGGTGTTTTACCCGCCAAACTCAAATGATTAAGATTTTGCTGTACGGCAACGGTATGTGCAGTCTCTACGTATCTTTCAAAAATGACTACTTTCAAGGAAACCAGAGATCACTCTACTTTCATACGAAATAGGCTTGATTAATGACAATGATTTCCTTCTCCTGCATCCGTCTTACATCTCCCAAAGCTAAGATTTGCCTTTTAGAACTTGATAGAACCGCCTGTAATTCCAACCACAATTTAACACGGACAGGCTGTTCGTACGACGATTACATGATAAGCCCGAAAATACAAACTTTTGATTATAATAAAATACATTTTGAACAGTAATAAACAATTATAGCTCCTATTAGAACATTCGAAGCTTTCTTATAAACGGCTGGTCGGCCCGATACTAATATGACTGAATTGATCATCTCGCGGTAGGTGTTAAAATCGTTCAAATTTTCTGTACAAATGACAAAGAAACAATGATCTTAGAACTGATTTTTATGATTGAGAACTTTATCTTCAAACTAGGCTGTTAAAACAGAGAAAAAAGCGTTAAAATGAGAAGTAAACAGCAGGCTTATACTCACGTAGTGAAGAGTACGTGAGAGTGAAGAGTACGTAGCAAGGCTACGGCGGGAAAGCCGTTCTGGTACGCGCCTCATGACGTCACCGGAAGCGATCTTCACTAACTGCCGCCGTACTACAACCTAGCCCTACCATATCTTAACGTCCCTATTTTAGCAGTTTGGACCGGTTTTAGAGGCCGTTGCCGCTCTAGAGAGGTTAAAATAAGAGCGAATGTATGGACTTTCCGTCGGGACCAAGAAAAGTGACCATTGTAGAGAGGTGGCCGTTAGTGGATGGTCGACTGTACACGGCAGCAATTCTTAGCCACTCAATTTCTCGAATGCTGTTGACAGTTGTTATACCTCCAACTCAAATACGCGTTCCGATTGGAGGAGAACACGTCACGTGTCGTGGGTCAAAACTCACCAACTCCCTAGGGGAGCAGAATTCACTAAACATTTGTCCCAGAACATGTCGCACGAAATTCAGCTGGTTTGAATTCGAGGGTCAAGAAGCAAGGACAAAATAGCCTCAATTTTCAATGCCACATTGTGTGCACTGCTCTTGCAAACTTGCCCCTGCTACAACAAAATCTTATGCCTCAGTCTCCTTCATGTGCAGAAGCTTGCGTTGTTCCTGCAATCTTCACAGTGTTTTGCTTGATTTCCAATCGTTTAATCATATTATTTTTATCACATTTGGTTTAAAAAAGTATGGATCACGTCTGTGATATGCAAATTAGCTATGAAATGGTATCTAATGCGCATGTGTACCAGCTGACTGTGTCCCTCTGACTATACAATACTTACATGAGCAGTTGCGTCGTGTGTTCCAATAATTCGGTCTTCTGATAGATTACTAAATTTTACCCAAGTGTCCTCACTAAAGGAATGTCTAGACGAGAAAAACAAAAAAGAAACATCAACGACTGATTATGAGCGTAACGACTAAGGCTCCGTCCGCGATACGCCGAAGGAGCTTTATTTCTCCAGTTAGGCCTACCGTCCACACTAATCTGTCACGAAAACGGAGCTTTTCGAAAACGTTCTACAAACCGTAGGAATTTTCCCGATTGATATATAAAAATACTCAAGACAATGGGCACTTTCCACTCGATAGAGGATTCTGGTTTGGATTTCCGGAGACGAATGAAACAGCACTTTTCCGAATTTCGGAAAAAAGAGGACTACCACGCGAGTTGATCTCAAATTTTAGGAATTTTTTTTTCCCGGGATTTTTCCCCGGAATTTTCGGTTGAATGGTTCGCATTTCGGAAATTTAACAATTTCCGGATTTTCTGGAAACTTTCCAAGGAAACTTTCGTACCATCTCTTCCTCGTTTCCAAATGTTTGGTTGAATGGAAAGCGCCCAAGCGCCGGAAACTGGAATCGGTTGTCAGCGAGGGAAACCTGGAAGCAGTTACAAGCTACCGGTTGCAAGGGCGGGAAAACGTGATTTGCTAAATGTGTAGGAAAACGTGTAACCGGTTATAAGGGCGGGAAGTCAAGTAATTACTTGATCTGACTACACTCACACGAGAAATTCATTGTGAAAAGTTTATTGAGGATGCGTCAGTCAGCCATCCTAATGTTTACCTCACAAATTTAACTAATGGTTCCAAGAATTAGAACCTGTACTACGCCAAATACGAAAAACCACTAAAAAGCCACCCTTTATATGTGGCCAAAAATATGTGGGAACGTATTCCTCATTTAATGCAGCAGCACGAGTCCCAAAGGAAAGGGTAGTCTACAATTATTTACACAAGTTGATCAAATTGAAACATAATCATAAAAAATAAAGTGGGCGAACACTACGACTGACCGACTTAACATGACTTAAATCTCCCGCCAAAACCTTAAATAGTCCCCAAGCATCCCACTATGCACCGCGAGTCTCTCCAACGTGCCGTCAGAATAATAACCTCCGACTAATTCGTCCCTCCATCGTCAGAAATTGCATCTTTTCAGGGAAAACATATAACCGGCTGCAAACGCGGGAAACCATGCAAGCGGTTTACGCGCAGGAAAATATTAGCTACAGGCGCATGTTCGGGGAAGTTTATGATATGCTCTAGCGTTAAAAGAACAGAGCAAAGACATTATAAAGTAAATCAAGAACGTAAAAAACCTCAACTAAGAGTTTGATAATACTCTAAAAAAGGTTTTGAATGCCCAAAACTTACTTCATTTCGAAGACGTCTCCAAACGTCCAAAGAGCGCATGGAGGCAAGGCAGATGACGAGGAGGTTAACAACAGTTCACGGTCCTGGAAGTCGAGTAAGACACACTGTTAAGTACACATACACAAGCTATGGAGAGACAATGGAGGACTTCACAAGGAGAGAGGGGCTCTTTTGCGATTTTTAATCACTTTGCAACGCTTGAAGGAAAAAAAAAAAACGCGTTACTAATGTCCAAACTTACTTCACCTCCGAAGCCTCCTTTTCAGAGGGAAAACTGAGGCTGAAATTCATGTTTATCTTTCCCAACCTTAGCCATTTTAAGAGTCTCCGTGATGCTCATCTAACACTGTTTTTTCAAACTAGGTCATTACTTCTTATATCTTTTTTTTTTTTTTTTAGACGGTTCTCTCGCGATTCTATCTGGACGTTCAACTATCTGGACGGCCCCACTCCCTACCCCGTCAAAGCTCCTGTTTTGCGCTGGCGTCCACGAGATTCTATCCGCGCGTTCAACGATCGAATAAAAATACGACAACTAGAGGGCTATGAACAATCGATTTTTTGTTTGTTTGTTTGTTTGCTTGTCTTTTTTTTTTTTTTTTTTTTGCATTGTAACAGAGACCTCACTACAAATCAAAAACTCTACTGTTTCGCGAATTTAATGTATCATTCCTGGGTATTTGGAGTCATTTCCCTCGAGTCTGCTATGAAATGAGAAGGGGACAGGAATGCAAATGACACTCCCACGAAGGAATACATTACTCTGTTAAATATCCTCTAACCTTTGAACACTGGCACATGGAAATGGCCCTGTCTGCGGTACAGAGGTAGGTCGCTTCTTCCTATGACCAAGCAAATCCAAGTCAGACGTTAACGAAGTGGTGTAAGAATGACAACAATGCATATCATAAGATGATCTTATTTTTCAGCATGAGTAAGGCCTGGTTCACACTAGCGACATAAACGACATAATCGTTTATGTCGGTAATGTGAACATCGACAAAAGGACATAAGGAAAAGATCAGTTTTTACACTATTGTCATCCGCTTGTGTTCGTCAATGCAAATGAGTTATGCATCCAAGACATGTACTCTTTGGGTGCCAATTTTTTTCGTATGTCGTTATCTTCATGCTGTTATGTAGCTGTTATGTCATTATGTCAGGATGTTCACACTGCAAATATAACGACACAACGTCCTTCTTACGTCCTTATGTCGTTAGTCGCCAGTGTGAACTAAGCTTAAGACATTAAATTAATGCATTCGTTAGAGGATACCTGTCCTGTGATTAAGTTGTACTCCTTTAGCTCCCCTATTTGGGTGCCAAGTAAAACCGACTTGCCATCGGGCTGGAATAATAAAAACAAGAAAAAATAACAATTAATTCACAAAAAAAGTTCCGATTTGTATAGTCTAATCTTCGACTATTCTGAAGGTATTACTTTGGAGAGACGTCATAAGGATAAGTTCAGTTGCTTAGCAACATCATTGACGGAAACTGTTGGCTAAGGAATTAGCCCTCTAAAAATATCACAGACAGATTCGCCCAACGTTTTAACATCCTTGTTGGCATCCAATTCAGATCACGTGGTGACCCATTTAGGCGGTTACAATTGTTCAATAGGCCATCTCCGAGTTACCTTTTGCCTCGCTGTTAAAACGAGTCTTTGTGCGAAACAATTCATATGAAAATGAGCCTCGTCTACAGGTTCATTTTCATGTAAATCAAACGCATTTTCAAATGAAAGATTTTACACGAGAACAGGCCCAGGGTAACTCAAAAATGGCCTATTTGTCACACGCAACTAATTACATGGGAGCATGTACAAACAGAACAATTGTAACCTCCCAAATGAATCATCACATGGCCTGAATTGAGTGGCAACAAGGATGTGCACACGTTAGCCGAATCGGTCTATTCTATACTGTTCGCTTGTACGACGGACGTATTTTACATTAATAATGTTCCCTCGACACTTAAAATAGGAATACTCACCGAAAATGAGGCACAAGTGAAAAGGCTGTTTTCCTCGGTGTCTCGAATAACTCTGAGAGGTTTAAATCTACGGAAATGAAAAAAAAAGGCATTTAATGACATCAAATGAAAGATCTGAATCGTGAATTACAATTGTACAAGAGAGCAAAAGACATAGCTGGAAGGAAAACGGTACTATGGGCAAAACTGGACAGAATGAGTAAGTGAGGTTTATATGGAACAGTAAAAATATTTTCTCAAGCCAACAGGGCTAGATTTCACCATGAGTTCACTTTGTATTACATTATTTTGTTAGGCATGTCAAGAGTACTTTACGGTCTTTTCTAAAGTTTGCGGATCAAAACTTAAGAATAGCGTAGTACTGATCATGTTACCTGCCGTACACAAACCGTCTATTAAGCCTCGCACCATAATAGCCTCCATGGCGAGGAATAACCTGCAAGTCCATAAATATATCAAACAGGTTTTTGACTGAGTGAACTGAAAAACCAAAATTAAACGATACCAATGGCTAAAACATGAAAGCAAAAACATGAACGAACTAAAAAGATCTCGAAGCAAACACACGTAACAGACAGCAAGTGAGGGAGAACGCGCGCGAACACGTCGCGATCACTAATGGATTTCGTGGGTAGTTAATGGAAAGCACAGCAAAATCCAATAATTAAGGGTTACTTTCAAAAGTGAAATTAAAACCGTTTGTATGGAATGGAAAATATGGATTAAACTGTCAAGTTTCAAGATCAGAATACAATTTCTATATTTTGCCTTACAAGAAACTGGGGTTAGCGAAGACCTCCAGTTACGAGACGACACTCTCTGTGATTAACGTAGCCTGCTCATTTGAATTTATATTAAAAAAGAACAACTGTGTATTTGAAATCGACGAAACACAGCTCTCCTTACCTCTCTTCGCTTTAACCGTGTTGTCATGTTTGATGGAGCGTAATATCTGTACTTTGGTTCAGGACATTTGTGAGGTCTATAGGAAAGGTTAGAGAGGGAGAGATTGCATACATGGTAAATACTGCGCTAGACTCGAAATCAGTTTTTTTACGTCAACAATGAATTTAATGAATAGTGAAAAAATTAATTTAAAGTTTCATTGAGTTAGCGTCAACGGTAGAAGTGTAAAAACGTGAAAAAAGTAATCTGAGTGATGAGAAGAAAGCACTACAAACTGCAAACACTTACTAAGAGAAACAATTCTCTTTTCAGGTATTTTACGAGCAACACAAGTTAACACGCAGGCACAGGAGTTAAAACAGACATCATGAAACTAGAGAAAACAAAATACACTAGAATCACCGAAAACATTTGCTTCTTGCGCTTGCATCTGTAGTAAAGTTTACCTGTCTAAAAAGGTCATTCACAACTCACCGCAGTAAGGAGAAAGGTGGGCCAGCGGACACTGGATTGTTGCACTGAGCATGTTGCTCACGAAGATACCGCGTCACAATCAAGTCCAGCGTAGGAGGTGATGGCGGGCGCGTAGTTCGAGGTATATCAGGAAGAAGCCGCTAGAAAAAAAAAAATAATAAAAGCAATTGAACTACTGAAATACGGCCACCCTAACCCAGAATTAACTGGCGCTTGTAGAGACCCTGTTAGGGGTAAATTCCGGCAAGCGACATGGCCTTGAAAAGGCGACATGAGAGCTATGAATTGGCGACGAACGGCAGACTACTCCAGCGAAATAGAGAAAGCGACACCAATGGCAAGATAGACCGACAACGAATTTCGGAACTGAGAATGCATCGATTGTTTTAAACGTCTGAGTCGAAGTGAAGACGCATTTCCAGAGTTTTAAATGTGTTTTCCTCTCTCACGCGCGATGTCGACGGGTCGTGAAACCCAGGCTTTCTTATATATGCTAAAACGTTCACGTCCAATAAATCGAGCCCGTCATTGCCGAGTATTTTTTCTCACTCTCAGCTGAGTGAGCAGTGCCCTAAAACGCCTAAAAACACGCTTAACGAAAAAGGAAAGAGATCTTCGACCGTCTGCTTCATATTTTTATTAGTGGGTCACCAGTGAAAGAATATGAAGCTGTATTATCAACAAATGGCATTATGGAAGGAAAAGAGAGACAGGGGAAAGCTGCCAAGGTCTTCTCGTCTTCAGCAGAAGGTAAGGGTTACGCCAAATTCAAAGGAAGAATATAGGTAGGAGAGATTATCTGATTGAGGCCGTTGAGATTTTGAGTTAAAGAACGCTTGTTAAACATAACCATGGTAAAAATAGTCATAGGTTCGATTGTACATTAGGTCCAAGTACTGACTGGAAAATGGCTGAAAATAGCAATTCCAAGCGTCTAAATTTCAAAAGTTCCTGGGGGAGCATGTCCCCACATCCCCTAGGAGGTTGGCAACTTCAGCGCTCGAAAGCATGCCCAAGCCCTTAGAAAGCATGCCCCAGAAGATTTTGAAAAATTGGAGTAGCTAAGAAGTCTTTTCCTTCATTCTGAGTTGAAATATGATGCTTTAAAAGTAACCATAAAGTAACCATTAAACCCACTGACTGGAGAAATGCTGGCTCTGCATAAGAATTCCTACTGCTGAAAAGTGGTCGAAGCAAGTGCAAAGCATACAAGGAGTAAATTATATCCAAAGAGATACTTAATTATATATGTACTTGACTAAAACAGCAAGGAACCTTCAATGCGTGAGAAATAATCGTTTCAGCGTGAGAGCGCAAGATTGAATTCGTTTGCGTGAGCCTCATGCTCAATGCGTGAGACTTGAGAGCACTGTGTCGTTTTTTTTTGTTTTGTTTTGTTTTTTTGTTTTTTTAGTAAACAAAGGTATTACGATGTGTTATACATGAAGCTTCGTTTTAATCGAAAAAGGTCAAATTTCCTGACACAACTCCTCTGAGACGAAATTCCGACAGGCGACATAGGAATCTTGCGAAATGCCGACATGGCTGGTGGGGAATTTCACACAGGGAACATGGGTACCCCCCTTAACAGGACCTCCTTGTAGACAGGTTTCAATGACAATAAAAAGTGAGGATCGGCGTCGGGTTGGGATGCAAACCATAGCCGTTTTGGAGAGGTCAAACTATCCTGTGTTAGGAACACAGGAAATGAAATCAAATCATTATTCACATTGCTTTGACCAGAGAGGAAGAAAACAAAAGTACAGAAAAGGGTACAAAACAGCAGAAAACATAAGCAGGTTATGTAAGTAAGAACTAGATCAGTTTTAAATTCGTGTGCAGCTCTGCCAAAGCTCTGCAAAAGTAGCAGAACTTTCGACTCGACATCTGGACACTCCAGATGCGTGTGACAACCAGAGGGAACGTTATGTATTACAGAGGCCGGAACATGAAACGCTGAAGCCGTGTCCCGATCGAAGTCATGCAGAAATGTTGTTTATCATATTCAAAGAATTTTTGGAAATTTCGGTTGGGAATTTTCGCTCAGGAAGAATGTAGACTACGAGTAGTCCATCTTTCGCGTAGTTCGTCGAGCGAGACCGAAAATACACCGCGAGGAAACTAATGGCCCCGTGTTCGTGCGGCCATTTTTTTCTCGCGGTTTTCTTTCGCGTCACGCACGACGGACTAAGCGAAAGAAGGACTACATGTAGTCTACGAAGAATGTATTGCATCCGAATTTTCCTCGAAGTACCGACCGCTTGGTTTGAGCTAAAGAAATATCAGAGTTAAGAATAAGTCAACAATGGTTATCAATGGCAAAGATTGAAGTCAGCAGGCCATTCCCTAGTTATCTTGTGCTTCTGTTTCAAATCGAATCTTCGTGCAAAACCTTTCATATGAAAATGAGTTCATTTCCATGAAAATAAAACTGTTCGTGGAACACACTTTCATATGAATGGTTTCGCGGGAAAACTCGTTTTGTCGCGGAGGCAAAAGGCAACTCGCGAAGAAAGAACATGACTTAAAAAAATTAGGCTAACTGTTTCAAGACACAACATCTTTGATTCTTGAACCGCATAGACGCGGGTTCTTCTCCTTCCATTGTGATAAATTTTAAAAGACTTCAGCATACGATATTTACCTTTTCTACGGGAGTTCCTGGGTCGTTAAACCTGTAGCGTGTTAATGATGGAGTCCCGGGCGTGCTGGCGCCTGAGGACACTGTAGACAGGCTTGAGGTGTGATTAAAACGAACCTATGAAAACAGCAATGGACGTAACAGTTCATAACATTTTTACTTTAATCCGATTTTTACTGATAAAATCCATTTATTTGTTCCAAGGACGATCTTATCTATTTACCATTTCTGCCTAAATGGGAGGCGCGGTGGCCTCATGATTAGTGCGCTCGACTCCGGATCGAGCGGTCTGGGTTCGAACCCTGGCCAGGGACATTGTGTTGTGCTCTTGGGCAAGACACGTTACTCTCAAAGTGCCTCTCTCCATCTAGGTGTATAAATAGGTACCGGCGAACTTAATGCTGGGGGTAACCCTGCGATGGACTAGCATCCCATCCAGGGGGGAGTAGAAATATTCCTAGTCGTTTCGTGCTGCCTAAACCGGAGAGAAGCGCCTCCTTGATTGGCCATTTGGCCCGTATGCAAACGTTTCCGCTTGAATGTGCTTAGCTAAAAGCAATAGCGATTCTTGTATTTTATACCCTTCCAAAGCAAACACAACGCAACGCAAACTGTGATACTTAATTTTTTAACAAAATTACATCATCCACTGCATTTTGTAGACACGAACGCTCATTCCAAAGGACTTTCAAACACAGAATCAACAAAATTGCGCTTTTTTGAAGTTCAAGGCATTAATCATTTTGTCAGAGGTTTTCAATGTAAACACCTCTTGTTAAAAACACGCTGATACAGAATATAACAACGTAACAACAACAGAGGGAAAAAATATATAGCAGATACCTTTCTATTTGTGGGTGTAGACATGGTATTGGCTTCTGGTCTGGGATCGGGTAAATTTGCTTCCCTTCGTAAAACATCCGCTGTCTCGTGAAGACCTGAATTAAAAGGACAAAACTTGTAACAATAAATCCCCAGGACATCAACTAATACAGTCGAACCTTCGGTTTTCCAAAAAACCGAACGTTCCAAGTCAGATCACTATATTTGAAACCTCTTGTAAGCGACCACTCTTAGAGCTAACAGTTTGAAATTTTGTTTTGTTTTTAACCTCCGGTAAGCGAAAACTTGACAGATAATAGAGAGAAAATTTTATAATAAGGTGTTGTAACATTATCGTATTCCTAGGCAGTACAAGAGACGGAAATTTCTCAATGGGAAGAACCGGATATTTTTCCCGAAATTGACTTTTACATGAGTAAAACATTACATCGGCATTGGCGCATGGGGTAAGGCGGCAGTTACCATATTCCAATGAGGCAAAATTTTGACCCAATAATGGTCTAAGCTCTCGTAAGCGACCACCTCCTGTAATCAACCACCCAGGCTTGACATTTTGAGTGGTTGCAAACGGGATGTTCGTGGTTGGCCAAACACGAAAGAACCTGTTTGACCACATTTCCAAACAACGAGAAAACAGTACAAAATAGGACGCGTAGCAGAGTATTTTTGACGAACTTCAAGGTGTTTGGTAATGTTATCAAACACTGGGTGTTTGATGATAGATCTTCTCAGTCGAGACTAAAACTGAACTTAGGAGAAAACGAAGAAAGAAAATCGTCAAAATCTATTCCAGCTAATTAAGATCAAATATCATATTCAGACATTGTCACGGTCATGATTTCCTTAGTTTAAACTTGATGAATTCTTGATAAGTTTGAAAAGAGTCTTGCAACGTCCATGCCTCTCACAAGACGTTAGACGTACACAATCGTAGAGAACAAACCTTGAGCAGTGAGATGACTATGGACAAGCTGTAGTAGTTCCTTTGCGGGATATGAAATGTGTGTCTGGGCAACAACATCAGCCTTTAAAAAAAATAATAAAACGGTTCAATGTTCAGTAGAACCTTAAGCTAGTACCTCATCTACCTTAGAAAATAGACTTCTTTCTTCTTTCTTGACTACTAACTTTGCTTGTACCTCAGCTATCTCTCTCGAGCAGTGCTCTCACGCGGTACTGTTTATTACGCTGTAGAAGTAGGTTCTAACTTATATGTCTGGAGATGAAAACCTAGTGTGTGACCATTCAAATGAAAGCTATTGAGCAGTTCTCTCATGTGGTACTGTTTGTTATGCTGTACAAGGTGGTTGTAACTTTTAAGTCTGTGAACGAAACCTTAGTGTGTGACTCAGTATTCAAATGAAGCTTGTTGAGCAGTACTGTATTTCCATCAGGCGCTGTACATCATTTAAATTTTGCGGGGACTCTTCACAGATAAAGCCGTTTGATTCAGTGAGGATAGTCAGGTCTCTGTACCATACCTTAGTTATTCTGGACAGGGACGGCACAGCAGTGGAAGTCGCAAGTGATTTACCAGTGACTCTCTCTAACAGTTCAGCCGCATATTTACAGAACAGCGCATGGTCAGAGGCATTATCTTCAATGACTGGTTCCCGCATTAAAACTAAACATAACAAAAAAGAAAAAGCTAAGAATTAAAAATCCTGGTTGTTTGCTGGGAACAGTCCTGTTGTTTATTTGGGCAAAACACTTTACTCTCACAATGTCGCTCTCTCCACTCAGTTGTGCAGATGGTTAACAGCTAAATGTTAAAATAATCTTATAAAACGCTGGTCCAGGCACACGGAACTTTTAGGCTAAGGCCCCGTTCACACACTACGCTGGAGGAAGTTGAAAACGCAGCTTTATTTCTACGGTTCGGCCTACCGTCCACACTAATCCGTCACGAAAACCACGCTTTTCGTAAACGCTCTTTAAACCGGAGGAATTTGAAAACGCCGGCTTAACATTTAACATTTTGAAAACGGAGCTTTTCGAAAACGATGGAGTCACGATTATCATTTGATTTGTCAGGCCGAGTTTTACTCAAACACAAATCCAAATTGTTCGGTGATTGTTGCGTTTTTAGATTTCTCCAGCGTAGTGTGGACGGAAAACATTTGATGCGTTCAAATGATGACCGTTTTGATAGAGATAGTAGCGCATGTTATATCACTCACTTTGTAACTGCCCGCTGTTAAAAAGCTGCAGCTTTCCGATCACTTGTCTAATCTTGTCGCTCCTTGACAACCCACATAGCGCCTTACAAGCCAAGGAACGAATACAGTCTGCATCGACCAGTGGAGTTTTCACCATCAGCAAGGACAGCAAAGCCTTGATACCGTTACTCGCTCGAACAGAGCTCCACATCTTAGCCAGGATGTCGTCACTGCTCTTGTATGCTGGTCGGGATTTGCCCTGGAATTTCGCTACAGCTCCGCTTACCTGCAAAGATGTATAGAGGTCACCATAACTTACTTGTACATGTAACAAATAACAATTCAACACAAAACCAAACGTTAAACTTCATTTTCGGCATATTAGGCATAAGCAGACTTTCACTATTTCATTTCTAATTGATGTTTTGTAAACATCCTAAGAATTCGTTAAATACACCTGTGCAAATTGCGCAGGGTACTGGGAGGGGGGGGGGGGGGGAAGTTTCCACCACGTTGAATATGGCCAACTGACCAAGTTTGAGGATGCTTTTAGGCTGAAGACAGCCTAGGTTGTGGGCCTTGAAACATGGTTTAAAATCCTTACAAACCTCCCTAATTTTGAGACAGCGTCAACCAAAACCATATGAACTCTAAATTTTTTTTTAATCATGTGATACTCTTAAAAATGGGCAAATATAGTGATTTTCATCTCAGCTTCTTCCAAATGATAGGTGGATGACAAGATTTTACAGATCTCACAAAACTGATACAAAGTTACTGACGAGACAGTCAGAGGTTCAAGCTTTCAAGTCAGTGGATGAAACCCTAGTGTGTGACCATTCAAATGAAAGCTATTGAGAAGTAGTTTCATGTGGTACTGTTTATTATGCTGTACAAGGCGGTTCTAACTTTTTAGTCTGTTGATGAAACTCTAGTGTCTGACCATTCAAATGAGGCCTATTGAGCTGTACTGTACTTCTATACGGTGCTTTTTATCATTAAAAATGGGCAAATATCGTGATTTTCATCTCAGCTTCTTCCAAATGGTAGGTGCATGACAAGATTTTACAGATGTCACAAAACTGATGCAAAGTTATAAGACAGTAAAGTTTCTTTTGTTGGTCTCTATTCACCCTAAAAGCATCAAACTTGGTTAAATGACCAATCAAAACACCAACTTTCATGTGGTGGGCCGTGGTGTCAAATTATCGCCCCAGTACCCCGCGCAGTTTCAAAATGACAAGTTATATAACCACAAGTTACACAAGAAAACCGTGCAGTTTTCTTTCCTGAGTGTGTGCTTATGTTAGAAGAGGCACTATCAAGGTACAGCTGCGAAAGGAATGTCAAGGACTGGCAAAGACTTACCCTCAATCGCGGTCCACAAACACAGTTACAAATAACATGAAGAGCCGCTTTCTGGACTTCAGAGTCGCTGAGAAGTCCTCCTTCAGCACAACGCAGAAGAAGCCTGCAAGAACTGTCAGTCAGTAACGAATTTCGATCCCGAGCTTAAATAAAAATTTCCTTGCCTAATTTTCTTTCCCCCGTACCATCTTTACTTTGGAGAATTTAGCGTTATATCAAGGCAATACCCATTTCACGTCCTAATTTGGTGACTACCTTGAACCTGGTAGAGACCCTTACAGTGAGCCGTGTATGCTGACATTGTATAACCTCATAGAAGACACCAAAGCGGCACAGATGAAAGTTCATGTCGAAGTTTCCGTAATACTTACAATAACAGGTTAACATCAAGAGACCGTCCACACTTTGCCGGAGGGGATTTGAAAAAGGAGTTTTCACTCTGAAAACGCATCAAATGTTTTCCGTCCACACTACGCGCGGAGAAATTTAAAAACGCAACAATCACCGGTCATTTTGGATTTGAATGTGCGGAAAACTCGGGAAGAGAAATCACATGATTGTCGTGTCGCCATCGTTTTTCTATATAAAAACTCCGTTTTCCAAATGTTTTCCGTCCACACGAAAACGAAAGGCCGGCGTTTCCAAAATCCTCCGGTTTGAACAGCGTTTACAAAATGCTCTGTTTTCATGACGGATTTGTGTGGACGGTAGGCCTAACCACAGAAATAAAGCTGCGTTTTCTAATTTTTTCGGCATGTGGGACCTAAGTGAATTTTGGTTTTCCGGCGCCAGCTGAACAGTCCGTTAGACAGACCTTGGAAGGTGTCCTTGTTATAGCGGTGCACACATATTTTCATGATGTAAAAAACTTGTTTTTACGTTCATGTGAAACGAGGACAAGGTCTTAGCCTGTATTGAAAAGTGATTCTGTTGCCGTAATCTGTTGTTATGTCAAAGATCGCACCTCAAACCAGATAAAACGTATAACGATCGTTCTATTTGCTGCAAAACTGAGTGACTACCCCCCACCCCCACTCCGACCTAGACCTCTCCCGCATTCCAATAAACAGTGGCACCAAGCAAAGAATGTATAAAAATGTTTGCCCGTCACGCAAATGAGTTTACTTCGAGTTTAAAACGCGTTCGATGGTTCGTGTATCTCTTAGAAGTACTGCAGGAGCTGCTCGCAATGAACTCATTCCTTGTCTTCTCGGATAGATTTAAATGCTTAAATACTGAATGCAAGGTTAAGGTCAATTTGAAGAGTACCTCATTCCCTTCTGTTGCTCCCCTGAGGGAAGTTGAACTTCCTCACACAGCGCCAGCTGAGCTTTGGGTACTACTGTCAGCACAAACAACATCTCTAACGCCAGGCGGGTCACGTCTGCTGCTAAGCGCATGGCATCCGTTCTTAAGTGAGAAGAAAACAAATTAAGACATAAGAGAAATAAGCACCACATATTTTCCAGATCCTAATCGAGAAAAATAATGTAACATGTATAATGTGTAATCTGGTAGCACAATACAGCAGATAAACCATAATTGTAAGAGATAAACACTAACATCACTGCCAAAGAACTACATATCCTGAAAGCCTTTTGGTGTAAGGGAGAGCAATTCGACTTCTAATAAATAGCAACTGGACTACTAGCTGCCAATGCTTTTTTTTTTTCTTTTGTAGTGAACGAAGGAACCTACGGACAACCAGACGGACGGCAAGATAGATGGGCAAACAGACAGGTAGACGGACGGACGGACAGACTGATCGACTGATCGACTGATCGACTGACAGACAGACAGACAGACAGATAGACAGATAGACAGATAGACAGACAGATAGACAGACAGATAGACAGACCGACTGATCGACTGACAGAAAGACAGACATAAAAACGGACGGGCAGACCGGCTGACCAACCAATCAACAGAGACAGACAGACAGACAGACAGACAGACGGACAGAAGGACGAACAGGCAAAAGATGGAGGGATGCACAGAAAAGTAATAGCAACCGTAACGTATCTGGAAACTAACGTTTAAGAAACATTAGTCTTTTCCAGGACAAACGGGTCCAAGAAAGATTTGACACTAGAAACGTTAGCTTTCCAAGTACGCTATTGTGAATAGTTCAATTTCTAGCGCGCTGATGATAAACGTTTTATTTGTCTGTCCAAAGAACAGAAGTCTCTTCAGAAGGAAATTGCTTTGGACGGAAGACCAGAAATTGGGCTGTCTTTCAAATGATCAAAGTTTATAGCGCTTGTCAGTTAATGTTAAAGGCGAAAGAAAGTTGAAAAATACCTGTTGCTTGCCACTCCCCAGTCAGATGACAGGGAAATTAGCTGAAGCAGTAATGTAAATCCTTGCAGTTTGGTCATCATCTACACAGAGTGGAAAACAGTCACACGGTTACAAACGGATCTCTATGCAACCTTAACCCCAGGGGTAAACATGTCAGTAGGACCACGAGGGGGGGGGGGGAATTTGCAATTCCACATGCAAATTAGAAAATAGCGAATTAAGGTTAAAATCTCACCCCTACATAACAAAATATTGTATTGTGTAGCAAAAATATCAAAGGGCTGGGATAACAGAAAAAAATTGTTTCCAAAGACAGCTTTCATCCTAGACTTGAAATGCTGCAGTTACCTTAAGCCTCTTACAGTACATATAAATCTAAAGAAAAAAATAACTCTCCCTGACAAGCAGACATCTAACAAAGGTTCATACTTTTTTGAGCTTTTAAAATTCCATGACTTCACTGCCCTTGCCCATGATCTTTCCGAGTTTTCCATGACCTATGTTAAGCAGTTGTTCTCAAAGTGTTGTCAAAACAATCTGTTACTTAAGGTTTTTTCCCAGGTTATGACACTCAGATTGCATGCTAGTGTTTACGTTTTACTGGAATCAAAACCAGTTTTCTGATTCGTCTGTTCTTTTTTAAAACTTTTGATCTTTTTGCCGTTTTATTCTCAGAGAGTATATTGCTTTTCCATGACTTTCCATGACCCACACTTCAAATTCATGACGTTCCAGGCCCGGAAAATGAAATTATAAATTCCACGACTTTCCAGGTTTTCCATGACCCATACGAGCCCGTAACAAAATCAGGATTAAGATTCAATTTAAATCTATGATTGCTGTGACAATACCTCAACAGGCTCCCAGCGCAATGTGGGTGGGGCATACTCTAACATCAGCTGACAGTTATCCATCACATTACTGTGAGACAGCGATGCAGCCTAAACAAAGGTTTATACAATAAAGGTTAAAGGTTTAGATAATGAGGGCTTGCAAACGACCAGGTAGTTTAATATCGTGACAGGGCTGTGCTCTAGAATCGCCCGGGTGCCACAGGCGACTAACATTTCATTTGCCTTTGGGCGACTGGAAAAACTTAGTTTTTTCATACATTCAAACTTAAGTGCTGAGCACCCAGTATTTCATAGTTAGGAACCTTTGGGCTCCTTGTAATTTTCTTAGACCACAGCCTTATACCCCATTTCCCTATTTTCAAATCATGCTTTCCTTCATCTTGACTTCTTTTTGTTTTGCCATTTCTACCCTCTACCTTTTCATCTTTCTCCTTCGCTCTTACATGTAAGTTTATGGGCCGCTTCGGCCATTTCTGTCTCCACCGTCAGTAAGCATAGGTCAAAACTAGATGAAAACTTTTCTTTTTTACTTTTTCCTCTTAATAGTGGAGACTAATATCTTTTGTTTTGCATCGATGTTCGTTGTCGTTCTTGCTGTAGTTGTTGTTGTTGTTTTTGTTTTTGCTGTTTCTGTTGTTGCTGTTAATATTGATATCGTCCATGCTGATGTCATCGCTGTTGAATTATGATTGTTCAAAGATATTGTCCTTGGTTTAAAACATGGCAATCTCGTTCCCAGAGCCCACGTGTCTTTTGGTTGGCGCTGACCAAAAGACACGTGGGCTCTGGGAACGAGATTGCCATGTTTTAAACCAAGGCACGCATGCGCCGTGAAACCGGAACTCCTAAAATCTTGCAGTGTGGAAATTGATTATTCAAGAGCTCCATGTCTTGGCGCTGACCAAAAGACACGTGGGCTCTGGGAACGAGATTGTATTTTTGATAGCGGAGGCTGATGGCGCTCATTATCAAAAGTAACACATTGCTACATTAATTTAAAAAATTGACAGCTTTGTACAGGGTTACAGTAGTGTACTGAACACATTGCGATACAACTGAAAAAATAAGGGTACATAGTTCCTTGAAAACCGGTATTTCTTTCACAGTAGTTTCCAGATGCATGTGTACCAAGATTTCAGAGGGTACAGCTTAATGATCGTTTGTGTGTTCATTATTTCGTTTGTTCGTTCGTTCGTTGGTGCGTGCGTGCGTGCGTACGTGCGTTCGTACACTCGTCCTTCTGTTTGTTCGTTCATTCGCTCGTTCGTTGGTTGCCTCGTTAGTTTGTCTGTTCGTTCCTCCATCGGTAGTTCATTCGTTTGTTCGTTCATTATATTACCAGCAAGAACACATAAAAAAAAAATTCAACAAATTAAAAAGAGATGCCAAACGCCGAAAAAAATCGCAAATCAAGGCGGGTAGCAACAATGACAATTTAGCACTGCAACTATTAAATTCTTAAAAAAATATACTACACACAATATACAAAGTAAACAAACGAAAGCTTAAAAGATTTTCAGCAATAAAAGTTAATATTATTAAAAATGAAAATTAGCTTCATCATATACTCACCTTATAGGCAGGAACTGGGACAGGTGGAGTTCCCCCCTGATTTCTTGCAATAGATCTCCTCAGTGCATCTGCTCTGATGTGGAGATGTGCATCAAAGTATCGTCGCAGGGCCATACAAGTGTGTTTTGCTGTCTGTCGACTGCCAAACACTTCATCGTCACTCAGTAGTTCAGCTTCATCAGGACGAAGGATGGCAAGTGTGCTTAGCTACATTTAGGTGCGCAATAAAAGAATCTTACAGCAAAACCACAATTCAAAAATGCAGAATTGTAGCCTAATCTTTACTTAGTTTTGTACTTTAGGTAAGGGTTAAGTCTGCATAAAAACCAAGTGACCTACAATTTTATTATTCAACAAATCCTTGACAGAAAAAAAAAAAACAAGGATGACAACACATTTTTTACTAGCAAAATGAACTGTAGTGACACAGTGTTTTGGGCGTTATGAGTAATATTTGTTAAATAATGATAAATCAGAAAGTCATTGATGTTGACAATTTTCCACATCAGAGACATGTACTGTTAAACTATGTTGAGTTATTAGAGGGATATTCTTCACTACTATAAATTTAACAAAGACTGTACAATGAAAATCATAAATCACCTGGTTCACCAGTTTTCGCAGGCCATCATTGCTGTCAAAAAGTTCCAGCACTGCTCGAAATGAACACGTAAGTGAGAAGAACAGAGTCGCATGACATCTGCCCGAGTCATGAGAGCATTCCAGCAACCACAACGCATACTTCACCATGTCACTTAACACAGGGTGTGGTAAAAGAGATACCTAAAAACATGGCATTGATTTCAAATTATGAGGTTGAAATGACCATTCACTATCTTTAGTAAGTCCAAAAGGATATAAACTAAACCGTAGTCCTTTCCATAACGGTAGCTACCGTGTATGTTTATAAATGTGATTGCCGGGTGGTAAACTTCTCCCCTTCCCCTATATTGTTATTGAGAAAATAATTAAGGCTTGGTGGAAAAAGGGCGTTAGGTATTTTTGATCACAAGTGAACTTTGTCGAAAACACTTTAAATTTCGCACGAGGTTTTTTTTTTAGGTGTGTTAAACAATGTCCTGTATTTTTTTGCTTACATTTGCTTCGTTTCCGAGATATTACGTATGCAAAAAACCACTCGGCTTTTCCTGGCAGCGTCTTAAACCTTTATTTGTTGAACAACAAACAGACAGACTGTTTGTAGTGTACGAATTCAAAATCAAATCCCACAGAGTCTTCGATGTCTTTCTTTTAAGTCAAAGGAAAATAGCCTATGGAGCGGAAATCTGGGAACAGATTGTTTACATCAGTTATTGTGACGTGAAACACAACTAGTGAATCGATGAAGTGTCAAAGGAAATATCATCGAACAGAAAAGAGATCTATGTGATACTTTAGAGCTCTGTCAACTAATATTTTAAGCATTGTAATGTTTTAAAGTACCTTGCATGCCTGCCTGGTGGTTGAGAGCCTTGATAAACCCTTAAGTCATCAACACGTTTTAAAGAAGCAAAATGTGTTCTGAAACTTCGAACACAGATATAATCAAGTTATCGGCGTTTGAAGTCAGATGGATTATTTTCTCAGATCGTCAGTCAACACGAAATCTTGAAACATTTAACTGTTTTTGATGTGAAATCAACATTTTGCTGTTTTCTAAGTGAAATTAACATCTTTCCGGTCGCGAGTTAACGTTAAATCAACATTTTAATTGTTTTTAACGTGAAATCAACAATTTTGAGCTTACACGTTCCGTGAAATCAACATTTTGTTGTTTTCTAAGTGAAATCAACATCCTTTCGGTCGCACGTTAACGTGAAATCAACATTTTAACTGTTTTTCACGTGAAATCAACATTTTTGAGCTTACGAGTTGCATGAAGTCAACATTTTGCTGTATTTTAAGTGAAATCAACATCTAAGTGCGGTCGCGCGCTGACGTGACAACAAATAAGAGTTTTTTGCATACGAAAACGACGCAGACTTTAGCCAAAAAAATACGGGAAATTGTTTAACACACCTAAACAAAACCACATACGATATTTGGAGCGTTTTCGACAAAGTTCACTTTAGACCAAAAATACCTACATGTAACACCCTTTTCCACCAAGCCTTTCAATGTCCAATGGGCAAGAATGCAGACTTAGCAGTAAGTCAAATACTTGAACACGCACTAATAAGGGGAAGGGAGAGAACACAGTTTTATATTCAATTGGTAAACTGGCTGATTGCTAGAAAACCCTCAGGCGTCAAATGGCAAAATATCAGAATCAAAAGTCACAAATGATCAGATCAGAGGACCTTTAAGAATGTGTAGTAGATATTTTACAGAATGAAAGAAAGCACAGCATTACCCTCTCCATAGCATCCTCATTGTAAGCCAAATAATACAAACACATGGAACATCCTGTTGCAGCAACTGATGGGCGTGGCACTTCCAATAATCGCTGGACACCATTATGGGTGACAAATTCTGTGGCAAATTTCTTGTGGCAAAGAAGGGATGCTAAATACTAAAAATAAGAACAAAACATCTGCAGTTTAAATTGTTTCCCTAGCATTTCCATGTTTTTAAACTTTTGTCATAGGTACATGTATCAGTAGTTAGGCAATGCTCTTGTAAGTTCTGCTTGTTTTTAGTACATGAAGCTACTGTGGTGAGCTAACAGCCCATTCCATGAAAGATTCCACCCCACAGACAAAGAAAAACTGTATTGTTGTTGTCTCTGATAGAGAGAAGACATCCCTCTATCACTTTGGGGTGAAGATTATCAAATCACTTGTTCAATCATTTACTTGTTTTAAGTCATCGTGTATAAAAATAAATGGTGCAAATTAACACCCATGGCTATTGATAAACTAAAAGCAGGTTTTAAAAGATTCCTTGCTGCATCAAAACTAAAAGCAAATTCACGAACATGATTGGCTATCAATAGGCCCCATTTTCATCCAAATAAGACAAAGCAATGTTTCCCCCTTGTAATCATACAATCTTATGGATACCGCATGCGTTACGTTTGTAATTCTCATTAGACAGTGTAATTAGAGAATTTGAATGTCTTTGAGTAATCCAGTTTTCCCTGTAATGACACTATGCCTTGTTATAAAACAAATTATCGGACACCGTTACATGGCTGTCCAATTTTGTTAATCACCCCAATACTTATGAAACTACAGACTGAATCGGACTCCACTCACTCCACTCCTATTAATTACCATAATCAAATACGGCATGATCTGTACAAGACATACCCAGTTGTGTATTTTGACTTACCTTAAGAGCTTCAAAGACAAGTTGTACATCAACTTGACCCTTGAATGTGATGTAGTGCATTACAAGATCCAGAGCTTTTGTTTCAAACACAGTTGGCAACAACTAAATGCAAACAAAGAAAAAACATGGGTGGTTATCATACATGTATGTTTTCCTTGGCTATTGACTTTCAGGCAAAGTGTATCCATTACAATGTTATCAATGGTACAATACCTCCTGATATTCTCCCAGTGGAGTCAGATATTGCAAGATGAGCCTCTGCTGCATGCCAAGTGTCAAGGGGAAGAGGGAAAATGACATAGGAATCACATGGTATCCTCCCTTAGGAACACACATTGCACTGCCTGAGGAACGGGCTGTCTTGCTTGGCTTTACCAGTGGCGAGGATCTTGTTGGTAGCAAACTCTTACCTAAAATGTAAAGTAGGTACTGTTCAGAACAATTGCCATAAAGACTGGAAACACCCAGTCCTGTAAAAAATTAAGCTTCAATTCCAATACATTTATTTATGATAATAATGCACTGGTGTGAAGGATTTTTTGGGGGGAAACAGAGTAGTACAACTGTAGGAAAGTATTAATTTGGTCATCAGAGTTTTTTCATTTTTTGGTTGGCATTTCTAGGACTGTGCCCTCCTCTATGCAAATGTACACTGTACATTCTATCTGACATTGGGGTTTGAAATGGTTGAAAAGCCTGCTCAAAATAGACCTTTGAATTTGCCAGGCTGCAGTTAATGAGGAAATCAAAGCCCATCGACTTACATGTTGATAATGATCGCCCTATTATAAACTGAACTTGCAAATGAACACAAACTGACCCTTCCCGCTGTAGCTGCTGGGGTCATCTGACACTTCACCATTGCACAGACTGGATATTTCACTGGTCTGCTGTGTGTTACTTGACGGTCCAGGCTCGGCCAAGCCTGTTTTCTTGACCTTGTAATTGAAACTGCTACCACCGTCTGCCCTGTTCCTGCTATACTTTGCCTTGAGGATAACCCTGCTAGAAAGGTCTGTTACTGCAGGCTGTGTCAGGTCTGGCAAGTCTTTTAAGATGTGCAACCGACGCAGCACACAAGGTACCTACCCATGTAAGTGTCAGCATTTCAAACACAATGTCAGAGAAATAAACAACAAGTCTACTATGAGAAGTAATGTACTGTAGAATTAGCAGGACTCAAATAAAACTTGAATTCCACTTTGGGACAAGCAGCTTCCAAATTTTGCTTGCCCTGGGCAAATCTTAGTTTACTTTTATTATGAAATCTTCAGTTGGCATATGACTTGCATGGGTCCTTGGCCATCAGGAAAGTGAAATTGAAAAGTTACTAGCCTGGCAGGAAAATGACCGGATGGCACTTTTTTCGAGCCCTGCTTAGAGCTTCAACTTAGGGTTTCATGACCATTCATGACCATTGGCCATTGTGTTTGAAATCTATGACCATTCACTTTGTAAAAAAACCCAAGAGAATTTAGGAGCCCAATTGATGGGATTTGAAGAACCATAACTTGAACCACATTACCAACATGCTTGGTACATGTAGATGGGAAATGGCCAAATGCGCAAGATTTGCAATAAAGGTTTGTAAATGTTCTTTGAATGTTGTTGTTCAAGAATGCATGGACATGATCATCATAAGAAGACAGTATAACTTCCATCTGTCTCTTGTAGAACCAGGCATTCCAGAAAAAATCTGTCTCTACCTTAAGGAGGGCCACTGAAATTTCTGAGGGGGGGGGGGAGGAGGTTCAAAACGCTTCTTATTTAGGGAATTAAGCTGAGCTGGGACATTTTAGAGGAGTGGGGTAGGAGTCAATCCTTTCATTGAGGTGGGGAGGTGGGGTATGGAGACCTAGAGAACATTTGATGTCATTCCTATTCGTTTAGAATATTCTACTCAGGGCTCGAAAAAAGTGCCGTCCGTTTGTCCAGGACAAGTAGCTTTTCCTGCCGGGCAAGTAACTTTTCATTGTCACTTGTCCCATGGGCAACTAAATATGCCAACTAAATAAAACAAACAAGTCAACTAAGGCTTACCCAGGGCAAGCAAAATTTGAGAGCTACTTGTCCGAAGGGCAAGCTAGAATTCAATTTTTTTCAAGCCCTGCTACTACTATTTCAGGAATATTCTATCACTCCAACTTTTAGACAGTCATTGAATGTAGTTTAAAGTTTACAAAGTAAAAAAGGTGTTACAAAGGAACTTACCAAGGTAGAATTTTCTTCTCGGAATACAGCAGCAATATCCTGGCTTTCCATTGCAAATGCTAAAAGACCTGTTGATCAAAATCATTTCAGTTATTACTACTGCCAAATCAGACCTTTTAAAAGCAATATTTTTTGCCTTATCCTTAGCATTTTGTTACAGATTGAAATATCTTGAAATAATCGGACCAATCTTTCCAAGTCTGTCATTTTTAGAAAGGTAAAGGTGCATACGAACCAAGTGGCCCATCAGGCTGGCAGTTATCTCCAGTTTCTGTAGCATGAAGCGACTACGATTATTTTCTATTCCCCCCTGGATGGGATGCTAGTCCATCGCACGGGTTACCCTTAGTGTTAAATTTGCCGGTACTAATTTATACACCTGGGGGAGAGAGGCACTGTGAGAGTAAAGTGTCTTGCACAAGAACACAACACAATGTCTCCACCCAGGGCTCAAACCCAGACCGCTCAATCTGGAGGTAAGTGCACTCACCATGAGGCCATTGCACCTCCCGACTTCTTAATCATAAAAGGTCCAATCTCGTTTAAATACTATCTGTTCATTATTACTGGACGTCTTTGGTGTTTATCTAGCTTTAAAAGTTAGTATTAAAACAAAGTTTTCAAAATGTTCTTCAATTTGAAAGTCATTTTCTCTGCATTCGAAAAATGACTAAAAAATATTGCAGCACACTAAGCTCTTTCACCTTTCATTTAGTGACTGAAAGTTAATTTTAACTCACAGAGTTTGTATAACACCATCAGCTGGAGATGATGAAACAGATTAACTTACCTGTAGCATAGGACCTGAGGGGCTCAATAGCTTCTCTAGCCCACTTGCACAGTCGGGTGAGCATAGCTTCCTGGCAAAATCAAACAATTTTAATATTTAAAATGACTTTATTAAATTAAACAAATCATATTTCCATAATTGGCATAACTTTGTATCACAATACATAAGGTGAAGATCAAAACTTCTGTCATTTGATGGAGAATGTGGTAGTAAGTGATCTGGTACAAAAAGGTGCTAAGAGTATTCTTGCAGTCTGCGGTAGGGGGATTTTTCTCAATGATTTCAATTGTGTAATAAATCAATTCTTGCTACCTTGCCTGGAAACAAACAGGGAGAATATCAACCTTTGGTCTTCACAAATTACTGTACACACCTCACTGTGCTTGTTCTGTATGTCAAAACCACAGGCTGACATTCTCCCAACATGAATATTGTGCTAGGTTTTAAAATGAGATATACAGACATCTTCGGCATTTAAACTAGAAAAATGAGAGAAGTGATTCAATGTTACCACTTCTCCTAAACTTGCCATATCCTGGAACACTGCGGCACTCTCAAGTCCAGGCATGGCATTCAACAGAACTCTTGCTGCAATGCAGTTGAGATGAAACTCTTCCACTGTGCTCATGATGTACGAGTTTACAAGCTTGTCCATGAATTCATCATTCCTGAATAATGTCTTAAGGAGATGACCCAGGGCACAGTCAGGATCTGCTCGACCTAAAAAGCACAGTCACACTATTAAAAGACATGAACTGCAGGAGGCAAGACTATTGGAACTGTACTTCTAATATAAGAAAAACTTTCCTTGAGATGGTCAAACCAGGCGTGCAAAATCACCCTCACACGTTTTAATGAAGAACTTTGCTTTGTGTGACATTCTGCATGACATTTATCATTGATTTTAATAGTTTAATATTACACTTTCTGTCAAACATGATTACATTGACTGACATTGCAATTTGAGCAGCTCGACATAGGAACCCATTTTCAGTTAGTTTTACATGTGTTGGTATGAATAGCTTTCTCATTTTTAAAGGTTTTACAGTTTAATTGAACTCTGGAATCCCATCACGAATTGAGTCAGTTTTAAAGTTGGTGTTTTCCGTTTTCTAAGGCTTTGTTACTTTAAGTCGTTTCCTTTGATTTCTGTTAGTGTAATTTCGGTAATCAACCACATGTGATTTGCAAATTATTGTGTAATTGACCACCTGGTTTACTCAGTTAAATCTGTTCGTGTTTCTTGGTTGATATATGATATATTTGGTTAGTTGCTATTGTTTAAGTATGTCATTTGCTGTGTTTATTTCAGATCGAATAAAAATCTAACTTGTAATTTATATGATTCACAGGAATTCAGAAACAGGGGCATTTTGGCAGTCTTCGTCCGGCGGACTACTGACAATTTGCCTTGTGCCCAATTCTTAATGAAACGGCTGGGAAATGTTACAGTTATTGAGTAGAACCTTATTATCTTGAATTTGGTTACCTCAAAATCACCAGGGCTACATGTATCTTGAACTCAAATCAATTTCTCTTGGATACACTTTTCCTGTCAATTACTACATGTGTATCAGCGACCTCTAACCCTCAACATCTTGAACTATTTCATTTTTTTGCTACCCTTTAGAGTTCAATATCAAGGGATTCAACTGTAATCTTGTATTCAAACCGGGTCTGGGAAAAGTTCAAACATGACTACAAACAAAGCAAGTGCTTCTACTGCAAAGTTTTGAACATTTAACACTGCGATCTACAACTCTAGTCTTGACTAAATCTAAAAGTGAAGATCATTGAATCCTGTTTTGGTACACATGACAAATTATGAAACAAAAGATGACCCTTTCTTTTTTTCAAAAAAACCTAATATTGTCAAAAATATATATTACAAAGGCATAACACTCTCTCATAACCCGCATTGTACTGCCAGTTACTAACGTCAACCATACATGTAGTTGATAGAGTGGAATGAAACTCAACAAAGTTCTTTGTTGTATGTTTCTGTTCGCTTTTTTGTCCTTGACTATACACAAAACACAATTTAGTTGTTTACTACTGACGGAGGAACTAACCAATAAAAACGTTTTGGTTAATACATAATTCATGCATAGTGTATGAACGCAACACAAAAGATTGTGCACGGTCGTGGACCTTCCAACGTAAATCTTGGCATCTTTGTTTTCTCCTTTGATGTTTGCTGGGCTTCATAACCATTCCCCTCTATTAACTATGCATCAACTCAGTAACATTTGTATGGTCAATACTTCCATCAGCCAATAGCTTTTTTATCAAAGTTATGAACTTGCCAGAATTCTATGTGTATCAGTTGTAATATTGTTGTAAATCACTCTTACCTGGATGCCGGTCATCAAAAGGATCTGGGTCTAGTTTATGGTAAGCCTCGTTCTCACGCTCAACCAACTCTGCGATCCTAATTGAAGAAATCACAACTGAGGTTTGTAACCCAAACATCATAGAATAATGACGAGATATATCACCAAGCACATGAGCCGTACTGGGAGAACATCAGCCCAAGGTTTTGACAGTAAAGACCAAGCACACCAATATCCATACAAAAAATCAAGGGCCAATATTCTTGCAGTACCGTTCTGAGCAAGCTTGCAGGGTTCGTATAGGTCATGGAAAACCTGGAAAGTCATGGAATTTATTATTTCAATTTTTAGGCCTGAAAAGTCATGGATTTTACAGTAGATAAGCATTATGGAAAGTCATGGAAAAGCAATATGCTTTCTGAGAGTAAAAAGACAAAAAGACAAAAAATTGAAAAAAATAACAGATGAGTCAGAAATAGGTTTAATTTCAGTACAAATAGACACAAGCATACATTTTATCCCTGATAATAATGCTGGAAAATATGTTCAATAAATGATTGTTTTGATACTACTGTGAGAACAGCTATATAACTTTGGTCATGGAAAACTTGGAAACGTTATGGAAAAGGTCGTGGAATTTTGAAAGCTTAAAAGAGTACGAACCCTGGCTTGGTTAATAAGAGATTTATTACACCATGGAAACTGTTTGGCAAAAATGCCCAAGACCACAGTGCAGTGACCCCATCCATGGCTTGAGCCCAAATGCCTAATCCAGAGTGCAACATTTTAACCACAAGGTGATAGTGCCTCTGTCAAGTACTTTAGGCATGATAAAAATCAGTCACATCCGGAAACATTTTTTTTATTAATTCAAACTATAATTAATAACAGTCCATTAACAGGATCTCAATGTAACAGAGATCAGAAATACAGTCAAACCTCTTTAACAAGGACTCCACTGGACCAGAGCTGAGTCTATATTGGATCATTCTAGAACATATCTATACAGTTGTACCTCCACCAAGGATGGCTATTTGGTTTGTACCCCTTCCACCACCACAACCACCACCACCCTCCCCCCCCTCACCCCACCCTCCCCTGTGGAAATTCCAGTTTAGCTTCATACTTTCTCTTTAAAAATTTAACCCTCAGAATTTCCAAAGACCGTCCTTGCTGCGGGTATCAATATTTTCTGGAGCCGCACATTATGGAGGTGTGTACATGTATTACACAGGCAGAGACAATTTATATGAGTTCTGGTTTCCCTGCAACCAAGTAAACTGTTCATAATATAGAGTGGTCAGGACTGCCCCCACTGCAGAGAGACTGTGAAGGCCTTGTGCATCCCATGGTGCCACAAGGATTGATAATGAGTATGGAGTGGTCCATGTTTTGAAGGTGTATATACATGTAAGGAGAGGTTCGACTGTAATCGCATGGTAAAGTAAAATAAAATGTAAGGAGCATACATGTAATTGCTCAAAACAAAGTCCCAATATATATAATTATCATGTGCAAATTAATACCAAAATTATGATAACAAGATTTGGCACAGGTATAAAGTCCCTTTAAGTCCAAAAGTTAGTTATCGCAGTACAGAAAGAACCCATTTGAAATCATATAATAAATTGATTTGTGGAATTACATGTACAGTGGGTCAGTTTACCAACATTCTTAGTGGAAAGCTGTATATATCGCTCCAATTAGTTAACAAGAAGGCATACAGAGAACCAATCAGAAACAGAGAGTTTGTTTATATTGATATGAATAACAAATTGATAAAATTAAACTCACGTGGGTCTAGCCTAACTAACACAAACCTTTGAAGTGTATTAACAGGCGAAGAATTTTCTTGATCTTCCCTTCTCCAGTTATCCAGAAGGGTGTTAAGCTCAGATATGCTATCCAAGGCAGCCATGGCTAATAACTAAAGCCTCCTTTCGTCTTCCACAACACGGAGAAGAATGGATAAGATCGAAACTCCCGCCATTACGATACGACGAGACAGAGCGCGCGTAGAACTACTGCATAAACAGATCTGTTAAGACAGCGAGCCTTTCTGGCTCCGCACGGCGTGAATTTCACGCTTATGGGTGTAAAATGAACTTCCCCGGGACTAAACAAAGCCACGAGAAAACGAAGCTTTAAAAATAACAAAATTCACATCAAACAGTCGCATGTGGTCAAACACGCTGAAAACGTTAAACCCAGTCTCCTACGGCGAATCTCGCAGGATGCCTAGCTATTATCTACCTCGCACCAGTCTCTTTACATCTTGAACGCGGCCGAGCATTTTGACTGGTGCGCATTATTCTCTTCAGCTAGGTAATTGGTCTTAATTCTGGCCGATAGTTTTTCAAACAAAAAAAAACGACTTTGTTCCTACTAGTAGGCAAAATTAATTATTCCAGTTCCAGTCCAGACAGCGATGCAATCGGCGAGACTTGAACAGGGGTTTTTGGTTTGGAAGTTTGACATCATATCAGAGGGAGGGGTGTATTGATTATAACTTCTCTGGGGTGGCATTTTCGTGGCGGAGCCACTATCGCTATAAATCAAAATGATACGGCGCAACCTCAACCTCGTTCCCAGGTTCTTTTCCCTAGCTAGGGGACGGTGGGGCGGGAAAAAAGTTAAATGCGAAAATAGATCGAGAAAGGCGGAGTTTTTGAACAAATCTCTTTGCCAGACTACGAGTACTCCCTCTTTCGCTTTGTCCGTCGACCGAGACCTTAGGTAAACCGCGAGAAAAAACAAAAGGCCGCGTGAAATCCTGGGCGCGCCTTTCTCTCGCGTTACGCACGACGGACTACGCGAAAGAGGGACTACTCGTAGTCTAGAACTTTACAAGCACAGTTTGAAACAATAGGATCAATGTAAGTCGTATATTCTAAGAACAAATCAGCTGTCGATAATGCTGTCGACAAATCAGGGAACACATTTTAGAAAATGAAACACCTAGTTCATAATACCAGCTAGCAATTGACTAAGTTATGACTCGGAAAATGTCTCTGAAGTACTCAAATGAGTGATTACAAATGGTCGGCTAATTTTTAAATATAAAACCAAGTTGATAGTAAACTAGTATTAAAATATATTACAGGTTATAATTATAATGCAACCGGACTCAAACCGCGTTCACAATTTTTATGGAATAGTACTTAAGTATAAACTACGCGAATGTCTTGCTTGACTCTGCCTAATGACGAAAACAAGTTGTTAACAAAGCCTAAAAAACTTAACAGGAAAGCGAGAAACACAAAACAACATTTATCTATTTATCCTTATGGCATTTGAAATAAAATTCTAAAAGTTCAGTTCCTTAAATTAGTCTTGCCTGCAAAACCTAAAGCTTCTTCCTTTGGAAATAAAACCACAGGAAAGTTCTCCTAATGGCGGCGAAGATAACAAATCGCCATTTCCAAAACGACAGGAATTTAATCGGCTTGGTTGAACGCGTCTGTAATTAGATGAGAAGCAATCGACAAGGACTGCGTTGCTCGGAGAGGCCTGGTTCCCTTTGGTCTGGTCTGACTCGAGCACCAATGGGTCCCACAACGGATCATGCCCAGTCGGTACATCAAAGGAAGGTGTCAGCGGACGGTCTAGGATTTGGTCCTCTTGAAGATTTCCAAAGATGTGTGGCAGCTCTTTGGCGACGGAATAAGAGAACGGGAACTCATCGGCGAGGTTCCTGGGTTGTATAGCAGGGAGCTGATGGATATCCTGTTCAACGGGATTTACCAGAGGCAGCGGATGGTGGGCAGGGAATGATGCGGCGGCGCCAGTGGGCTGCTTTTGTTGTGTCCAAGAGAAGCTAGCTGCACACGCTTGCGACATCTGATGCGATGCTGATGCGGGCTGAGCAATGGCCAGGAACTGAGGCGGACACAGTGGCTGCGACGGTACTTGTTTCTGCGCAGCGAACCTTGGGAAGCCATCGAAGCTGACAGTACTCTTGAAGGACTGCTTACATGACGTTTCAATCAAATACGTCCCTGGAAGGATAGGACGGAGTCCTGAAGGGCCCACGGCGCCTTTTTTCTGGTCTTTTCTCCACTTTAGGCGACGATTGCTGAACCAGTTCTATGAAAACAAAAAAGAACGCAAGTCATTACTCCACCCAAGCTTTAACACTAACTTATTTTAGAAAAATACCCATAGAAAATACGCCGCAATTTGGTTTAAAATCGTGTCTCTACTTAACGATTATATCGTGAGCTCAAGATTTCTATGCGGTGACTCGGCCTTATCAACTATCACTTCGTAGAAATCGAGGGCAAATAATCTGATTGTTTTAGCAGAATTCTAAGTATTTGTCGCGATATTTTCTAAACGAAACAGAAAACAAGTTCCCCGTGTTTCTATCGAGTTTTAGTATAAATTTAGTAGCGTTCTATCACGAATGCTGTTCACTGATTTGCTACGCTACTCACTAGCTATTCTGTTGTAGATATCGAGTAGCCCAACAGTGCGTGGTTGTTATCAAAATGACGGTCGATTCTTTGTGTTTTCGAAGTGTCTCTGAGGAGGATTTAGATAAAGTTTTGAACGACTAATAGATTTCTACTAAAACAATTAAATTATTCGCTCTCGATTTCTATGCGGGCTGCGACCTCGACGACAATCACGTATTAGTATTAATCTACTAGCATTCTATCACGAATGCCATTTTCTGATTGGCTACACCACCAACAACATGAGTTTCGTGCATCAGTTGTTATAGAGGATATGGATTCCCTGTCACAGGCTATTTTCATTTTCAGAGTAAAGTTTTACGTAAAGACTAATTCTATCCTCGGCTACTGAACTGCTTTTTCATTCAGTTCAGGCTGCTTTAAGAAATTGTGAGAGGATTTTAAAGCAAACAAAGGTATTATTTTTGACGCGTAGTATTCTGAATTTTTTCTTTACACCCTGTGCCTCAATCAGAGGACCTAGGTTTATAATCAACTTAGTCTTACAAGCAATCTTTGCGTAACCAAATGCTGAGCAAATGCAGAACTCCTGAAACGTTAGCTTCACTAACCCTTTGCCCTATTTTAAGCTTTTCTTTTCGTGCGAGGACTTATTACAAAGTTTCTAGCCGCTGTCTAATTGGAGCCAGAAAATCACTGGTTTCTCTTCACGCTGTACCCACTTTTGATTTGCCCGATCCTTATAAATCATCGTACACTCTTTTTTTTCTATAACAATATATTTCTTAAGAATATCGTGGCTGAAATTTGCGAAATTTTAAGAATATTTTATCAATAAACCCGAGGCTGAGATTTTGAAAAGAATATAATTTTCTGCATGGAAAGTTTGTAAATACGATACAATTATATGTTTTTAACTTAACCATATAAAATTCTTACTAAGTTTCTCTAAACGACAAAACTAGCCAAGAAAACAACAAAAACAACACTAGCCGTATGTTCCATGCTAAAAGTCATTCCTGCAAGAAGCTATGTATGCCTTATCAGACTTAATTGCCTACAGTCTTGCTCCAAAATTACTTCAACGCCATCAAAGTCAAGAAAAGGGAAATGTAATACGCTATAATCTAAGAATATTCATAAGAAAAATTTCAGTCTAAAATTGGCAGAATTAAATATAGGAGTATTCAGCATGGAACGTAGTAAACAAGAGTGTAATTGTAACCGCTACATTTAAATGAGATAGCAATGAATATTCACAGAGCATACCTGTACTTTGGCGATGCCGACGTCAAGTTTTGCAGCCAGAGTTGCTTTCTCTTTGCGAGTTAGATACCTCTTGTTTCGGAACGTAGCTTCGAGCGTGGTCTTCTGTTCGGCCGTGAAAACTGTTCTTCTTTCTCTGTGCGGAGGTATGATCACTGAATCAAAGTCACACCGGTCTGGTAGGAGGTCTAGAAGAAAACGAAAACTACATTAGAAAGAGCGTTTATATTCGCATCGACACGAAGCAGCAACTCATATTATTATTATAACGCGGTCTCCGCGAGCACAATGTTATTGAATATTGCGTTTTGGTCAAGGCTGAAAGCATATCACGAATTATCTTTTAAAGTTAAGCTTAAGTTACAAACATGAAAAAGCTGGACAACTGCAGAATATTCAGTGTCTTTTCCGTCAGAGCAATAAATGCTCCTTTTAAGCCTTAATCTGATAACAAATAAACGCAACACTGTCTACTGAACAAACTGAAAACATGTGATCCTTCGGTTCCTCTAAAATTTTCAAACCCGTGATAAAACGCTGAGGAAAAGCGGTGAAAGATCTACATTGTAATATCCATTTGGCTATAGCTTACAACTTTCTCGAGATTTAATTTCAAAAGTTAAACTCAAAAAACAACAAAGTTTAAGTAGGAATGGCCTACAACGAATGCAGTTTTAGAGCAAAGGTTAAGTTACAAACATGTACAAAATGGGACAACTACAGAATATTATCTCCTCCGTTACAGAAATAATTGCGCCGGTTAAGCCTTTATTTCATTTAATATCAGTTTTTACATACGCGAACAAAATGCAACAAAGCAAAGTTTTCAAACCCGTGATTAAACGCTGAGCTAGACTGAATTAAGATCAAGAAGGCATAGCTTACAAACAACGTTCTCTAGATTCAACTACGAGAGCTGAGCTCGGAAAACAACAAAGTTAAGCTAGAAATAGTAGTGGTGTATTTGAATGAAATTTTACAAACTGCAAAAGTGAAACAAAGAAAGAAATCTTCATCAAAGTCAAAAAATTCCGTTCTAAGTTCTGAACCTAAAAAAGCTTTGGTTTTAGGTTTCTCTGAGGTAAATCGTAAACTCAGTGGTCCATAAATTGATCATGCCCTCACTTCAAGATTCGTTTCAGTACACAATTAAAATACAGGTACCCGAAACAGACAAAGTAACTATATCTCAATTATAAACTGCAATCAGTAATGTTTTACCGCAGATTTACGTTAGGTAATCAATCAATCACACTCACCAGGACATCGTAAACGAACTGACGGGTCGGTTTCCCCGAAGTCTAAACGACGACCCTTCTTCTTTCTCCATGTCAGTGCTGTGGGAAATACGGCCCCCGTTCGGCGGTTACGAAGCTCATCGAAGTCCAGCTTTCGTTTCACAGAATCTACTGCAAGGACCTTCTGAGCAAAAGTTCCAGAATCAGTAGACATGATTGAAGACTATTTACGCCAACAGTAGCTTTTTCAAACTGATGAAAACGACTGAGAGAAACTCAATTTATATCTCTGTTGCACGCATTTGGTTAAAAGTCTATTGTTTACAAATTGAAAGGATTTGACAAAAGAGCAAACCGTTTAACCGTTTACATCTTAATTAGCTTCGCTACAAATAGAGTGATCTCACCTTGTAAGTGGCTAAAAAGTAGCAGTTAAAGAGAACAATAGATTATCTCACTTGACAACTTGGCAACCAAAGCTCTTTTTTCTTTTTAATCGAAACTACATCACACGCATTGTTGTAAAGTATATGAGAAAAAAAGCTTATTCAGCTTCCTAACATAAAGTCAGAGTTACAGCAATTTTGAATTAATGGTAAAAATTTGCGCGTAGAAATGTGTGAAGCTGGAAAAGAACAATACATTAGTCATCCGCCACTTACCAAATCAAGATTTTGTTCACTTGTTGAATTAAGAAAAGTTTGAGTTTCGTGACCCAGTTTTTTTAGACCATTTTATAGGAGAATCTTTGTTTACAATATTTGCCTCATTACCATAAGCGATACAGTTTCTGATGGAGCTACAAAGAGATTAATACTGAATATTGAAAGGGCACAGCACGATTAACTATCCCAAGTAATTTGAGCGCGATGTATTGAATACTTTTTGTGCGACGAGGGTTTAAAAGCTCAAAATTTTACAAAGAATGCATGAGCTCATTATAGCGCTTTTGCCACCCAGAAATTTTGATGTTTTTGAAAGCCAATTTCTCCTCGAATATTACATCCAAAGAGCTAAAAGTTTCACCACTTACTATGTTTCACAAGCTCTTTAAATTTTTCTAGTAAAATCGTGTCTAGCATGATGCCTTCTATGCGCACAGTCGTAAGTTAATGAGGAAAAACGTAAACAATGACGTCAGCAAAGATTCGCCTATAGAGATTGTTTGGAAGCGGGTCCCCTATCCAGATTGAATTAGAATTTGGAAATGTTGGTTTTGGGATCTTTCTGGCTTTGTGAAAATATCAGAGAAAGAGAACAGTTTTCGGAAAACTCTGTTCTACTTTTTTGCACGTACCAACCTAATTATAACTAGGAGCGCGTTGCTTTGCGATCGAAGAATAGCCAACTCGATCGGTGGTACTGCTCAAAACGTGACCAGCTTTTTTTCAAATTCGCCACGGCAGTAATTAAGACAGCGTCCACACTACGCCGGAGCTGAGGAATTTGAAAAGGCAGCTTAATTTCTGCAGTTAGACTACCGTCCACACTAATCCGCCACGAAAACGGAACTTTTGAAAAGCTCTCCTCAAACCCGAGGAATTTGAAAACATAGCGATAATCATGTGATTTGCTGGCCTAGTTTTCTCAAATACAAATCCAAAACGACCAGTGATTAGTGGGTTTTTAAACCGTTCCTCCGACGTAGTGTGGACGGAAAACACTTGATGCATGTTCACGGAATGAAACCTCCGTTTGAGTTTGAGCGGGGCATTATTGTACCTTTAAGTAACTGTTTCACTTGCCTGCCAAAGCAGCATTGCAGTTTCTTCATGTAATCAGAGACTGATAACTTTTCATTTGATTGGCGCACAAGAGTAATTTAGTTTATTTTCTAATCTGACTCTATGCCCAAGGCGTTTATCTCATTGTACATGAGGCAAGATGTAGATCGTGGTCTCTTGACATGAGGGTTAAGTTCTACGCAAACACTAATTCTATCTGACTGTTTTTTTTTTTTTTTTTTGTTCAGCCCATTCGCTTCCAGAATTAATTTTCAGCGCACAGTAGCTTTTTAAAACTGATGAGAACGAACAAGAAACTCAGTCTATATGTCTGTTCTGATCCACGCGTGATGTTTAAAATTATATTTTTTACAAATTGTAAGGATTGACAACAGAGCAAAGCGTTTGTTTACATCTTAATTCGGCTTCGCTACAAATAGATTGATTTCACCTTTTAAGTCGCTAAAAGGTGGCTTGAAAAGAACACAATAGATTATCTCACTCGCTCCCTTAGCTTACCAAGCTTTTGTCTTTTCCTTTTTCATTTTCGTAAACGGAAAGTATTCCACGCATTGTTGTGAAGTTTCTGATGGAAAAAGTTCATTAGCAAGCGTTAATTTGCTGACTTGTAGCTAGAATTGCAGCTTCTTGCGCATCAGAGATTTCAGGCTTGAGAAGAACAATGCATTATCTCACCCGCCCATTTATCAACTCGAGCGTTTATTGTGATTGAAAATGCTGAAAAAGTGGTTAAAAGACTTTTTTTTAATGAAATCGATATTGACGCGTCAAAATTGAAAAAAAAACAACAATTACAAATTCCCTGTCACAGGCTATTTTCATGTTAAGGGTAAAGTTGTAAGTAAAGACTAATTCTATTCTCGGCTACTGAACTGCTTTTTCAGTCAGTTCAGGTTGCTTTGAGAAATTATGGGAGGATTTTAAAGCAAGCTAAGGCATTTTTGACCAATAGTATTCTTACTTCTTTCTTCATACCCAGTGCCTTAATTAATCAGGGAACTTAGGTTTACAGTCAATCTATTTTAACATTTTTCTTTTTTTGGTTAAGACTTTGCAAGTGCACCATAATTGTCCTTTTTTAACGCCACAAACAACATGTTCATTTGAGTGAACGGTGAGAAAATCTTTTGTTCCATTGACTTAACAAGTGTGGGTGAGAAAATTATTGTTTACATCTTGCTGTCAGATCAACATGAGAAAACTCGCACCTGGTGTTTGTTGTAGTCACGACGAAATCTCTGCCAGTCTGTCATTACAAATAGCCCTCGACTAAACACTGACAAAAAAGATAGAACGACAAGCTTATCCATAGTCTGTTCACAGACGTTTTTACTTTTATTTATTTATTTAGTTATTTTGGTTACGATTTATTTTTCTTTGAGCGCGCGAGCGATGCGAGCGCTATTTTCTGTCTTTCTCTAGTCCCACCCCCTTGCGTTTTGGCTCATTCAAATCCCACGCGCTGGGTTAACAATTTGCTAGGCTTGCGATCTCGACGAACTCAAGACAAATTAGAGTGTCTGTGGACAGACTAGTTTATCTACTCTGGAAGAGTTTCCTTTTGTATGCGTTCTTAACGAGTCGATTAGATCAATGTGGAGGAAAACAACACTTATTACATGGTGTCTCCGGGCCTGAATCTGTTACGAAACTTTAAGCCGCGATGGCCACTACATTTAAAATGCCGTACGTAATAAACCTTAGGTCTTTTTTAACTTAGGTACTCTGAGTGAAGACTAGCTCGTAACCTATGTTACTATTGTAAGTAAATCCCAAAATTAGCCACTCTCTGATATGTTTCTAGCTTCACTTCAAGATCAGGAAAATAACAAGGTGTAGCTGACACACACCGTTACAAATTGTTGCTCTTCTCTGCATAAAATCGGAAATTGGAAAACGAGTAATTCTGGTCTCTTCGTAGAGACTGATTGCTTATTGGGGGGAAATAACGTGCGCATACATATATTATTCAAGATGTGTTGTGGGTTGGTTTAGTTTGAAGGTAGGCGGCCAACTAAGCGCAAACTATTTAAATCTGGAGTTAAATTTGGAGTTTTTACATAGAGTTCCGCTAAATACTACAAGACACATCAAACCGAACATCAAGTCTGTTTTCCTCTGGAGTACAAGCGCCGCGCGGGAGTAGTCGTGCAAGCGCGTAAAGCGCGTCCGCGCGTTTGAACGGGAGACTAGAAATAAGAACTACTTGGCTAATCCGCACGCTTGGCTATGTGTAATATAAACTGTTTGCCCAAAGTTTTTCTCAAATTAAATTGGGAAGCTCCTCCCTAAAAGAGAGGGAAATGTAAACCTGAGTGTTAAGAACGGTAAAACAGAAATCAGAAACCATGAAGTGAGGAACCTTTTTATTTAAGACCGGATAAATGAACTTTACATTTTTTGAAAAGTATATATTAAATGTTACACGAGTTTACAACAACTAGAGACTTTAACATTTTTTTTTTATAAAATAAACTAAGTGCAGGGTGATGCATATGTTTAACCAAGTCATTTCTTATCTCAACCCTGCTTTTCTAGGCTTAAATTATGAATTCTCAGTAGAAAAAAAAATATGCCAACTAAAAAATAATAATAATAATAATAAACTAGTAGTTTTTTCCAATCCTTGCGATCAGTAGAGCCTGCCTTTGTTCATTAGCTCTGGGCTGGGTTGTTCAAAGCCTGATTTAAAAGCTAAACCAGGAATAGCGAGAATTTTGATTTCGGTTTTGTGACTTTTCGGTGGGATTTTCTAATATAGCTTGCCCGTCCTAGTTTTGAGTGGGAAAAATCTCAATCTACACAAAACACAATCAGTGAAGAACATTTTTATACAAGAAAAATTAATACTTCGGTTAACTTTTAACCCTGGGTTGGCATTACCCGGCTTTCGAACAACCCGGCCCTGGTGCTTACGTCCAGTTTCCATAGCATGAAGCAACAAGCTTGCTTCTACCCCTGGACAGCATGGTAGTACCAAGTTATACCTACCCCCACCCCACCCCCAACATTTCTGTCAGGTTGCCCTAGCATGTTAGCCTCCTATGTAGACAATCTTTGGGCTTGTCACGCAGTCTTCCTCTCCCAGGTTGCATGACAAGCCTAAAGGGCGTCTGTGTAGGAGGTTACCTAACAGTCCGCCAGTACCCATTTATACTCCTAGGTGGAGAAAGGCACTGTGAGAGTCAAGTGTATTGCCCAAGAACATAACAGAATGATCACTGCTCCATCTGAAGTAATTAAGCACATTTTTGCAATTTCTCTGCCCTGGAGCAATCAATAGCATATTAGGAATGGCAAACAAAAAAATTCAGTTAGTCAAAATTTTGCACTCAAAAATAAATTTTAAATCAAAAATTTTAATAAATTGACACCATCTATGCACATATTAAACAATTATAAATTAATGTCACTACCAACTTAAAACTGCCACAACTATGATTCTGTGGACACTGTTTGTAATATGAACAAAGTAAATTAAACAGCCAGCATTAAAATTTGTATTAAAATATTCAGAAATTGAAACATACCAACTGCTTACTCTAACTAGCAATGAGAAAAATATGTATATAATTATATTCTCTACAATTCCCTTTTCTTTTTATAATTTTAACTGAATTTGTTGAACATCAGTGTCAATCTTTCAGAAGGCAGCAACAATATGAATCATGTTTTCTTGGCATGATACAAATACAATGAGTATTTCTGGATGTGACACTAACCAACAACAGGGTCACCATCTTGTAGCATTTAATTCAATGGCTGATGTGATATCTATTTAATATACACCTAAGCGGTACTTGGACAGTATCACTCAGTAAGTAGAGACATTTCTATGAACTGCATGTGAGTGATATGTCTCTATACATGCTTCTGCTCTATACTAATAGCATTGTTTATAAACAATACTGCACGCTTACATTTATCAGAATAACTCTAAACAAAATGAAAAGAATATAAAACAAGTTCTTGAGTCATCAATCAAATGCAACTCTTAGCTCTCTCACCCTTTTGCTTTCTGAACTGCAGCAGCATTAAATTTATTAGAAAACAGGCGCTTTAGTAGGTCTTTATAATCACAAGAAATAATATGTTGTCTAAAACACGAGACACACAAGCAATGCCGACACAAATGCAAGTGCAAGTTACACAAACATAATATGACAACAAGCATAAATGCAGGCACTAGAAAAAATCTTTTCCATACACTTGGCCTGTGTTTGCATTTGAATTTGCTTCGTGTCAGATTAGAAATAGTAGTTCCAGTAAATATCCCTATCTCCCCCATGGAAGGGATTTTTCCTAAGACCCCCACTCCAAGCCCTCTGGAAATTCCACTGAAGCTTTATACATTGGTCTTAGAGATCCTCACCCTCACGAAATTTCAATCCCTTCTGTGGAGGGAGTATGGATATTTTTTGGAACTACTCATTATGCACATTATGCAAATTATGCTAACCCATGTTAAAGAAAGTGAAGCATGAGTTATCTGCCATCTTGAAGGGAAGAAAACAAATTTAACACACCTGTGGACCTAGTTTGCTCCTTGTGCTTCATGTGTGAACATCTCTTGTGTTTGCACTTATATTGGCAATAATAAACAATAGCCTCCATTTGGCATGAAAATATGCTCGCATAGTTGTCTGCGGACATTATCTGCTCTGAGAAGCCAACAGTTTTCTGAGAACATAGCTTGAGGAAAACTGTGCTTTGAGGAACAGATAATGTACAAGGGCAAATATCTGAGCATATTTTCAAAGTTAAATGGAGGCTATTGTGTTTATTATCCTTCAAATATTTTTCGCAACATGCGCAGTTTTGAAAATTGGGGAATATTCTGGGATATTCCCCAGTTTTAGCTTGGGGATATTCGGTCAGGTGACACGTTTAGACCAATTGCGCTCGAGTGAAAATATTTGATGGATGATAATTGCAATTGTTGCATTGCACATGTGAAGCCAGGCTTATTAGAGCAAAATATGTATTACATAACCCAAGGGAGCTCCTATCTAAAGTGACAGGGATGCTTGTCAAATATTCTCAAAATGACACTTGCAAGGAACCAGGATTTAACACATGCATGTGTACAACAAGCTAATCTTTACACCTATGGGGGTGCCTAATGAATGTTGACTTTTTATTGATGAGCAATGCTTGACTAACCACCCAAGAGTTACAGTACATCCCAGAAAAAAGGCAAATAATATTGTTGATTCCCATTATCAACTCCTGACATCTTAAGCTCCTTTAATGTACTTTCAGCTTCCTTTGACAGTATACCATAATACCAATCGACAACATGTATATTGCACCTGTCAAAACGTAAAATGGAACAGTCTAACTGGCATCACCACATGATTCTTCCATGGCACCCCAAAAAGGTGTGACAAGCATCTCTGTCACTGCCATATATGGGTTTCGACAAAACACTGACCCCCAGTCAACTGACCCCCTACTGACCCCCCTACTGACCCCTATAAAATCAATGAGAAAATGAAAATGAAAAAAGCCCAGAACTATCAATGAGACCGATTCAAGTTCATCAATAAATTTAACTTACCTGAAACTTCTAAGACAGCGGATGCGTTGCAGATTTCTGACTCTCTTGTTCTCCTTTGACTGTTTAGTGGAGGTTTTGTTGACGGAAGATCGAGCACAGAATAAGCTTGAATATCATCAAATATTGTTTTCGTTCGCATTGGAAAATGAAGCAAAGAAAAAAGCTGACAAATGAGCAGGCTTGCGAAAGGCTTGTGATGGACTGCTCGTGCGAGTGGCACAAACATGCGCCTAAACCTCAACCGGAAGACAAATTTCATAAGGTAGTTCCAGGCCTCTTGCCTTGTT
This sequence comes from Orbicella franksi, assembly GCF_964199315.1. NCBI lineage: Eukaryota > Metazoa > Cnidaria > Anthozoa > Scleractinia > Merulinidae > Orbicella > Orbicella franksi. Next base: position 21,135,241 of record NC_138155.1, on the reverse strand, counting down.
TTTGCATTTTAAGAACTGTAGTAACTGTAGTATAAACCATTTGGACAAGCCCGATGGATTAATTTCTCCTTGGTGCATGAAGTCGTCAAAAAGACCACGGATTCTCAAGGTAGAATTCTTGGATAATCTCATCAAAAACCAACATACCTTTCTACAAGCTCTACCACATCCAGATTGTCGGCAAGGAAAAGTTCAGAATGTATTCATAATGTATTATAAATTTCATAATGTATTCATGGCATAATTCGGATATACAAAGTGCAAAATAAGAGGCAAATCGATGAAAAACAGTAATGCCACTTACCATCCATGACTAAAGCCATGTGCAATGTAGTTTGTGCATGTGGAAGGTGAGGGACCTAGGGCTACAAGTTTGCCAAAATAAACTTCCGGTTGATGTAATCATGTGCGTGTCACTCAAGGTTAGTCGCATGCGTGTTAATTTGCCAGAATTTCCTCGCTATTTTCATTGCTCAATTCTCTAATGGCTATAAATACTATACTTGATGATATTCCAACTTATTGTGTGGTCAATTTTCCGTGACAAATCCTTCAGTCAAATGAGAAGGGAGTCGGAAATCTGCAATGCGTCCACCATCTTGGAAGTTTCAAGTAGGCTAAATTTATTGATGAACTTGAATCGGTCCCACTGATAGTTCTGGGCTTTATTCAATTTCCATTTTCCCATTGATTTTATAGGGGTCAGTAGGGGGTCAGTAGGGGGTCAGTAGGGGGTCAGTGTTTTGTCAAAACCCACCATATACAGTCCCCCCATCCCCCTCTACCCTGGGATCACTTACAGTCCTTGATTATACTGAAGACTGGCCATCTGACAAAGGAGAGGTCATCGGAGTACCAACATCATCGTCACCAAGGACAGGATTTGAACACTCAGCTTTGTGTCCATCAATGTTATCTGGCGCAAAATGCTTGTCACATTTCGGGCACTGTTGAGGATGTTCAGGTCCACAGGTTGCGTAGATATCAAACATGTAGATTGCTGATGCAATAATATTTTTCCCGATGAACACCGACACATCTTGGTTATACTGCGTCCATAGAATAATTCTGATTGCTCCTAACGGCACATTGACCAGAACAATGTACGATATTGAGTACAGAAATTGAAAATTAGCAGAGCGTACTTCACCTTTTACGATGGCACTCAACTGGAGGAGAGCAAGGGTGGGAAGGAAAAAATTAATACACGCAAATGCAATTATGGCATTTTCCAGTCCAAGTGGAAGATTGATTTCCATGTCATCCATAAATAAGATTTCCAAGATGTCTATGCTGTCAAGTAAATCTAGCGTGACCCCTGCAGACAGTTTGTCAATGTAGATTCTGCGTTTGGGGTAACGCTTACCATCGTGGTGTGAATTCACTAGTAGCAGGAATAACATTGGCGTAATGCACAGAGCAACTTTAAGAATGTTCTGCCCGAAGAGTTTGGCATCCCCGAGCTGATCTGCAAACCGTTTGAAAATCACCGCCACCTCCGGGACCAAAGTTATAGCAACATAAGCCAGCCAGGCTACAAAGACATAAGCAATTTCATCGGCTCCGTCGTCGTTTTCAACCTCTGCACGTCGATGTTTGCCGTCGACTTTTTCCTTTGCTCGTCTCTTCTTTCTCAACTTTGCGAGAAATTTTCGTTTGGCCATGAACATCACTCCAATCCAAATGGTGAGGACAATAATGTCGGTGGCAATGAAGCCAAGAGATTGAACCTCGCGGTGCTCTACTAGGTAGTAGTCCAATATGGCTCCTTGTAGAATCAGTAAAAGAATACACAATGCTTTACCCACAGCTTCAAGGTTCAAACGGCACTTCATGGCGTCGAAATATTCTTGAAAGCTGGATGAATAAACTGCAATTGTCGCGAAGCTGTCAATAAATGTGTCACAAACGGCTGAAAGAGAAATCGAAGCATTGATCACAGAAGTCTTTAAATTGTTTATGATCTCCTCGTTCACGGGGAAAAATAAATCAAGTAAATTCCGTTCAAAGCTCTTCGTATCTTACCTCAATTTTCTAGCGAAAATATGCACAATCGTCAGTCAAATTTCCGAGAATTGTGCTTATATACATAATTTACCGCCTTTTTTTCGCCATATTGACTTTCAGGTCAGACCGAGTTGATCCCTGGGCTCAGATTTTCCAAGGCGTGATCTCTCGTACCCAGTCTGCTCTCATGGTCTCAAAGGCGCGCGAATCAAATCAAGTAAATAATTAGACTGCCCTAAACCAGTTTCAAATGAGGAAGATTCGCTTTAAAAATTAATTCACAGAGACTCGAAAATAGTCTGTTTCTAACGCAATTAGGAGAAAAATATAAACAGATTCTATCAATTGTTTTCTGTCGTTGAATTACAATAAAGGAAATGACAATTTTCTGCTAATAAATTATTACAGGAAAAAACATATTCAGCCTTAGTAGAGTTACAAATTATTGATGACAGCGACTTAAGAATTTTTTTCTCTCAAGAATAAAAACAACAAGAAGATAGTCGAAGCAACTGATTCTGTAGTGAATGCCACTTCTCCCCCCCCCCCCCCCTTTCCCCACCACTACAACCATGTCGCTCTAGGTCTTGTGTAAAACTTCCTTCAGTTGTGATGAGATCCAGATTCAGACCTCCCACACCCCAACGTACGCATTTTAGAGAAGACTGAGTGGGGTGAGGGGGTTCATAAACTACTGAGGGAATTTTTGTTGACAGCCTGAACTATAAGGGTCAATTTAGGCTGCTATACTAAGGAAAAGATACAGCGAAAAAACAATAGCGTAAACTGCAGCTTCCAAGCCCTCTCGCTTTTAAGTCCCACCCCCTTCCCTTCCCTCTCATTATAGTCCCATCTACCTGTAAACAAAAATTACTTCCTATTATAAGCCCCCCGGAAATATGCCCCCGCACCGCTGTAGCTCATTTCTTATTCCGCCTACAAGTCCCCCACCTCCCGATATATAAAGCCCATTCGGTTATAAGCCTATCCAAAACCCGTTACGAAGATGTAGAAGTCTACGGCTTATGAGCGGCGGCCAGTTTCGGTATGTTGCTGTGCCGTGGAATCTATAACTTACCCGTATCAATATTTGAAATCAAAATACTACAATAGTACTTGCAATAATACTTGCAAACGATAGCTAGTATTGTTGCATATATCATGGTTCCTTATTTTACAAATTATTGATGACTTTTTTTTTTCTCTCAAGAACAAAAATAGTGTCCCCAATTTGTTCTTTTTTAAATCTAAATACTAATGACACTTAAATAAAGTCTTTCTTTCTTCTTCTTTCTTCTTCTTGCAAATTAAAAAAGCCAGCAAAGCCATATCGTAGAGCTTATTTAAGTCAAATGTGTCGAAATAATAATAGTAAAATAAGCTTATTTCAGGGCGAATTTAGCTTGCCCAAAGCTTGCGTTCTCTAAGTTTTCAAAACAATTCAGTTTCCCTTGCTCGGTATAAATTATTGTAACGAATAAAATGTGTGAAGTTCTCAAGAATCTTGTAATGTTGTCGAGAAATTTGCTTATATTTTCGTGAAAAAAAACATGAACTGCGCATGCTCTAAAACTTTTTATGTCGCTAATTCTCAACTGTCGACTGAAAGATGATTTTTTAAAAAGTATCCTCTTATTGCTCGGAATTAAAAATTAAGCTACATCCTTTGTCTAATCAATCAGTAATTATTAATACGAAAAGCATGTACCTGGGTTTTTAATAATAATTCGGTTATTTGACAAACAAAAGAAGACGCGTTTTTACTGATATCCGCAAAGCTGCTTTCATCACTCCAGATAAACTTAATACGGTAGGAAATCAAACCTTCCTACAGGAAATAAAACTATTGACACAGAAGTATGACAAGGAAAAAGTTGGCCGAGTTTACTAACGGCTTAGCCGTTGTTATAGGAACCGTTTGTGAATTCTGATACCTTTGTCATCGTTTCTGACATACAAAACAGTCACTGTACTTCAAATCAAAATTACAACTACAGTAGTTTTTGATAATCTTTGATGCTTTCGTGAGGAAATACCCTATTTGGCCGTAAAAAACATCATTTACAGGTTAATAACAGCTATACAGGGAAAGTGATGCGGACTTTTAAAATCAGTATGTTAAGTTAAAAACTGCAATGTTAAATCTGTGATCAGTTCGCGGCGGTGGGATACATGTATTAAGCTGTTATATGTTCACTCTTCACGGTTTCTTGGAAACGAAGTACCCCTCTGATATTATGCAATAACAAGTTTATATCACGCGGCGCAATCCACTTTGTTATTAGAGGCGAAATGACTTTTTATTTTATGAAATACCATTGAATACGACCAAAAAATGTCAGCCTTTATCCGCTTCACCAGGCTGAATTCACTTTATTCAAAATTCGCCTTTTTACCCCATAAAATTTCAATTCGGATTCAGTCTTTGGGCGCAGCGAAAAACAAACAGTTTCTCACGAAAGTGTTGCCATTAGCTTTAATTTGAAAACTTTAATTCGTCAACTGAATTAAAAATGAAAATTAAAATCACTTTGGGCTGATGCTTGTTTCAGGTTGAAAAAGGTCAAAACGTGGCTGCTACGGAAAAAAATCTGTTTTTTTGACAAACAAGTGTTATTCACCACTAGCTAACTACAAATTTTGAACAAAGAAACGTTTCCTTATGTTTCCAATCATAGGATCTGGCGCAAAAAGGTAGTTACTTTTACAAATCCAAGTAGCTCTTTTTCTCATATTAGAACATGGCTCCCTCAAATATTTGCATTAAAAAGTAAACGAAATTTCGGTAAAAGTGCAACCGCCTTTCACAGAAAAGAGCCTAAATGATACAAAACAATCAATCGTCGTTTATTACATCGCAATTAATTTTCACTGTGCGTCCATTGTTTAAGACGGAAATCCCAAACGGGAGAACATTTTAAAAGCAAGCGTTTTTGCGTTAATACGAGTCTGCGCTTCAGATTGCGACGAAAAAAATCGTATTTTCAGCTTCCACTACACTTGTCGCAGGTAAGCGTAAATTTATCATGCCAATCTTTGTCAATTACGTCCCTTGCTACTTAAGAGAGAGAGAAGTTAGTTTTATGGATGTGTTGCCAATTTTACGGTTATTTTAAAGACAATCTATCCTAGAAAAGGTTTAATTTGTTTCTTCCTTGCTCAAAGTTTGATTTAAAGGTATCCTTTTTTCGCGTGTCAAATTATAAGGTTGCCTTGTTATCGTTAATGTTTCAGTGGTTGAAGGTAAAGTTAAATCTTGCTCAGAAAATTTCAAATACCACTTTGAACGACGGATAAAAAGCGATTGTGAACTCGTTGTAATTTGTTTTTAAGAAGTCCCACTTTAAATAAAACGGCACGATCTCTCTTATTTTCGGTGCCCACTTTGGTGATCTCGTTGTATTTTATTTGTTGTGCCATGCTTTTGTCGTCACGTGAACAGAAATCGTTATATTTTAAAAGATTTTATTACAGGAGATTCAAAGACAGATTCAGAGATTTATGACGCCTTGATCAAGCTTTTATCTTGTATTTTTATCCTCTTTAGATCTTGACTGTTGAAAATATTTCAGCATTCCAATTTTAGCATTTTCGCACAATCTTCAGATTTTGTATATTATATAGTGGCTGGTTTAGTGGTTTGTGGCAAATGTATGAATGAATTCAAGAATTGCTGACTAACTGACTGAATGAATGACTGACTGGCTGACTGACTGAATAGATATATGGATGCATGGATGGACGGATGAATAAATGAATGAATCGTGAAGAATGGCTCACTGTCTAACTGACTGACTGACTGACTGACTGACTGAATGAATGAATTAAAGAATGAATGAACAAACGAACGAACGAACGAACGAATGAATGAATGAATGAATGAGTGAATGAATGATCATATTAACTTTGGCGTGGCTTTCTTCGTGTGCTACGCGCTTACAGTTAACTTCTATGGTTGGCTTTCCCGATTACATTATTTAAGCCACTTCATATTTATCGAAAAACAAAGATTCTTTCTGTCTTTTGAAATTGTCACACTTATGGCTTTTCACAGGTCTATTTCAAGAGCGTTCTGGAAATACAAAATGAACCTAAAGATATTTTTAATCGTGTCGTCTGTACTTCTCGGAGTATACACAGTGTCTGCTAGACCAAGTCAACGAGCAGTGGAACTATTAAATCGCCTAAAGCTACTTTCTGACGAGGTAAAGCTAAAAACACTGTTATGAAGCAAGCGCGTAACCTAATGCGCGTACTTTATTTAAGAAATAGAAAACAATTGTTCCGTGTTTCTATCAAGTTTTTTAAAATAACTCATACTGCGCACGCGCTCTCATTGGTCAATAGGTGTGTTTAGTTGAGAGTATGTAAACACGGTTGTGACGTTTTACATCAACACGTATTCTTGAGAAATATTTTATGACTGCAATAGAGTACATTTTTGGTGTTTACACGGCCTCATCTAGACACTAGAGGGATTGGGAGAATTTTCGAAAGTTATGCAAACCCAACAGGCGCGTGAGCAGACAGGCGAGTGTTTCCACAGCTTTTTCGAGTTCTCCCAAACTTCTTCGACTGTTCTATTAAGGTGGCTCCCTGGAGTATTTACGAACACCCTCCCTATAGGGAGCGAGTTAGAAAAGGAAACTTAGTTAATTTCTCTTAAAGTTTTCCCTGTAGAGATTTACTAGTATTGGTACTGTTAAAATAAGGCTTATTGTTTGGTTGTCAAGTTTTGGATTAAGGCTGTTACCATGGCAACATCTCATCTAATGACAGGCAGGTATATTCCTCATTTTGGCCTAAACTCCTTAATATTTATACTTTCTTTCGGTGAAATGTTTTCACACTTTGCCACATCATGAAAATGATCTATCGATATTGCCTGACATTTTGAATTCGTAAAAAGTCTAGGTTGTTCAGACGGTTTTACCAATATTCTGTAATTTGTCATTCTTCTAAGTATATTAGATTAGCTCTGACAGATTTTAACAAAAATAGGATATTTTATGGGAATTGTATGCGGTTACAACTGAGCAAAATTTAACAAAAAAAATCACCGAAGGAAACGCGAGAAAATTCACTGTCAGTTTTGCTTTTTGTGCTCATGCTGACGTCATAAAAATCGAAAAACACTTACATTTTCCTTTGAGCGCGCGCAGATTACTTGAGCTTTCGTCCTATGGGCGCGTACAATCGTAAAACAATAGGGAGCCGCCTTAAACAATTAGATTATGAGCTCAAGATTTCTATCGCGTGATAGTTGACGAGGACGCAGCCCCAGTCAATTACCACGCGATAGAAATCGAGAGCGAATACATATGAATGTAATTGTTTTAGTATAAATCTACTAGTCGTTCAAAACTTTATCTAAATTCTACTCGTATAACGCCAAGAAGCGGCCCTCATTTTGTTAACAAGCGCACACTCCCACGCTACTCACTATCTATCACAGAATAGACAGTGCGTAGCGTAGCCAATCAGAGAACAGTATTCGTGATGGAACGCTAGTAGATTACTACTAAAAATCGATAGAAACAGGTGGAAGATCCAGATACAAATTAAGTGGTGTCGAAGGTGCAGTTAAGGGGACCAAGTTCTCTGGGCCTCGCTGCTCAATACGAGTGGCTTGGCCACGAAAAAAAAAAAAAACAAACCCCTGGCACACAGGGTAACCTTCTTATAAAATGTCTTCAATGAGGTATTAGAATTTAGGGTTCATGACCATTTTCTGAGTGTATCAGGGAAAACTGCTCACACCCAAAAGTGATTTCTCTTCGCGGCTGTGATCAAACACTAAATGATCAATTTGTATCTTTTTTTGTCTCCTTCGCAGCTGATCCAACCAGAGTTCAGTGACTCCATGAAACACGCCGAAGCAAGAAATACGAAAAGAGAGTCACAAACAAGATGTTACGCTGGGCACGTATGTCCGGGCTAGAATGAATTCACAGCTAATAAAGAATAATAAAATGCTACTCTCAGTTTTGTACTCCATTTTCCTGTGAGAACCCTGATGTAACTTAATTTAACTGTTTACTAATTTATTGAGTTAATTTTTAAATTGGAGTTAAATATATACCCTGGTACGTTTTTATGCCTCCTCGAATTTAAAATAAATGACTAAATTGTAAAATTTAAGGAGGAAGCCACGCCAGCCGTAACTGGTTTATTTTTCATGTGGGTCCTCTATCCTGTTCGAATTGGAAACTGGAATGATGTTTTTCTTTGTGGAGGGAGGAAAACCAGAGAACCCGGAGAAAAACTCTCGGAGCAACAACAAGCTCAAACCACATATGTCACCGGGCCGTAATCGAACCCAGGCCACATTGGTGAGAGGTACGCAGTCTCACCACTGTTGTATACCTTACATTAAAATAACAGTGCTTTATACACAGTCAAATGCTTCGATTGAGCGCCGGTTTTATATTATTAGGGCGTGCGGCGCTTATTTGGGGCCTTTGGTTTTTCATATTTTTGCTGTTTTCTGATGCGTTTATTTCATGGAGGCGCCTAATTGAGTGCGGCGCTTTTTCGAGTAAACACGATGCGTAATTATGTAAATTTGAAAGCAATAGTCTATCCGCCTCTAGTTCAATGACTGTGAGAGACCAAACCCAGAGTAATCCTATCTGGCCAATCAAAGCAAACTGACGCAAATAACCCAACGAACCAAGCAGAACTGATAGAAATAAAACCTAGCACGGGAAACGTGCAACCGATGCCAAGCGAGGGAAAATGTGTAGCCAACGCCAAGCGCGAAAACATGCAGCCAGCGCCAAACGCGGGAAAACGTGCCGCCAGCACCAAGCGCGGGAAAACATGTAACCAGTGCCAGACGCGAGAGAACATGCACCTAGCGCCAAGCGCGGGAAAACATGTAACCAGTGCCAACCGTGCCAAGCGCGGGAAAACATTTACCAGTGTCAAGCGCGGGAAAACATGCACCCAGCGCCAAGCGCGGGAAAATGTGCAGCCAGCGGAAGGCGCGGGAAAGGAAAGTCACAGAATGTATCGTTGTTGTTCCTGATTGGTTAAGAAAATTCGCGTGCTTTTTCTGATTAAATAGTGCAAGTTGCAAATAATTTTCTTTCACTAATTCTAGAGTTCTCCAAATGGAATAAAGAAGAAAGCCGACCTGCAATCTCTTTCGAAAGTCAACTTCAATACCTCAGTGCTTTAATAGCTTTTGACGGTTTACTACGACTGAAATATATTTGTTAGATAAACATTCCGGTTTACTACGACTGAAATATATTTGTTAGATGAACATTCCTGGCTGCTGGTAAAGTTATTGACCTGCTGCAAATTGCAACAAACTATTTCTCTGTATATGTTTCTCCTGTACTAGTTAAATGATCAAGCATGCATTTATATTACTGATGAGCAAACCCTTTCCTTCAAGTTGAGAAAATCTCGAGGTGATTGATGCCTATATAAATTCGCCACTCCCGTAACTTCGTGGAAGAATGGGCACTAACGCAACTTTCTACCTTTATAAGTCTAGGAAAGTTAACATAACCTGACATAGTTAATGATTAATCGTGATTTTAAGGTAAATCTCAACTATAAAAGCTGGTTACCTCTGCGAGGTCTCGGGACAGATTGTCACATCAAATCACAGTTTCCATACAGAGTGTGCTAGGCTGAAAAAGTGTCTAGCTCAGCGCTGAGAGAGAATTTACGCAAGCGTTACAAAAAATTATCCGGAGAATAACTGCAAGGGGAAGGAAAAGTGCCAAGGAGTTAGGGTTGTTCAAGAGCAGCCCTATGTTGAAAAAATAATGAAGCACAGCATTTACTAGATCTGTTTCTGTCACGACTCGCATATATAGTTTCTACAGAATGCGCTCTTACAGTAAAATCTTCGGGCTTTTAACATGGAAAAGTTCTTAGCAACGTTTTGAGCTTTAGCCGTGGCTTTCCTCGCCCATAATTGTTCTATTCTGTTATGTTACTGGTTCGCTACATCTATTGATATATTTTCAATCTTGAAATAAATCAACTCGCGTTTGCTTTAGTATAGTCTGTTATTATCATCATCAAATGTATTCATTTATTGGGCCTTGTTACTAATAAGGAGTATTAGTTTATTATATGCTCCCTATCTAATCTTGGCTGCGCTCGTGTGCAAAGTAAAATCAAGACTCCATGTTTTTTTTACGGGAGCTATTGTTAAAGCCGGTTACTCAGTTAGCCCTCTGCGTTGACTACAAAGAGCCTCATGACCCGTGAAACGATGACACCTGAGGACTGCCCTTTAGCAATCAAGGTAACGGAATTCGTCTTGTGCACGTTCTCTGGTCGCGTGGCTTTAGCACGAACGAACACCAAGGTGCAACGGTCTTTCGCAACATGTTTGGGTCGCTGTGAACTGGCACTTTGGTGCACGATGAAATTCAAACTGTCCTTCTTTACGACGATCTCAAACAGTTCACTGTCACCGAAGTTGCAGATTTGAAAATGAAGGTACGTGGTCACATTCAAGGGAAGAGTGAAATCATTGCTGGCGTGTTTGGCTCTGAGAACTGCAGTGGTTGGTTTTATCTCACGATGGGACAGCCGCTCAAATGTATGCCCCTTTTCAGTGGTTCCAGTGAGTTTGAGTCTGAAGGGAGTGGTGGGTGGAATGAAACTTGTTTCGTAATGTGTGCTACCATGTGACTGTATTTTTAATTCCCGGATCACAGCACCCGATTTGGTCACGATCCGTAGGCGAAGAGAATCAGTGTTGACTTTTCCTTCCTCAGCCAGCAATTTTAACACCATCTTGTTTAATTTTCCTGGCAGAAAGAAAAGGAGTGTTAAACCACCTATTGAGAGCAATATATACCGGATTTAAAAAAACATAAGGCCGCACCGGAAACAAAAAATTAAAGGGGATCGGCATCCTAGACTCCAGTCGGAAGAAACAACTAGGTTCTTCCCTAGGTAAGATGCTTCGCCAGCAACCGGACGACCCCAGCATTTATAAATACCCATTTACACTCCAACATGGAGAAATTATTTTAGATTAAAGGGTTTAGCTCAAGAATTCAGTGCAGGGGATCTCGGGTGTGGGTTCAAACCCGGACCACCCCGATGCGGAGTCCAGCACACTCAAGAATAGAATTCTAGACCCCTATAAGCTGAAGGAGTGAAGCTGGACTACTCGGACCCCCATGACTGTAAATAAACTGCGATAAAAAACGATGGCCGCGTGATTTCTTTCTGCGTCACGCATGACGGGCTAAGCGAATTACAGGAGGCAGGAGGGAGGAGGGGTAGGGGGTATTGACTGATAACCGATAACTAAGATTCCACTTTCTCCACCCAGACCCTATCAGAAGCCCAAAGAAAGGCGCCTGATCTGAGGTGTTTACAGTTTCCATTGACAACCCATTCTGCTGGCTGAAACAGTTGCATGCTTTGAAACAGTAATAGGTCTCGTGTATATCAAGAACATTTGGCAAATTGGGATAGTAATGTACGATGTCTCAGAGTGAGGCCCGAGCTAAAAACATTGGGAATCAAAGAAGTTTGTTTAATTAACAGGGTTAAACCAACTTTGTTACGAAAAAATATACGTAGTACAAACCAGTAATTGGATTTGCAAAAGACGCTACAGCTTTCCTGCGACCACGCCCGAGCGGAATCATGAAATAGTGTTTGAAGTCGATGTTGGTGTTGCTGCTTGACTTAACAAAATACTCATGCCCCCCTGTAGTGTCGTCTGATATCTCCAGAGTCCAGTTACCCAGCGCAGGTTTTGTGATCTGGTAGACAGAGACCTGGGTAAGAACGATTTTCTCAGCCGTAACTGTGGCACCTGTTGGATCCTTCAAAATTATTCCATGCCCTACAGTGAAATTAATGAGATTAATAAATTAATAAAAGATTAAGAAAAGTATTAATTTTTTGAATGCTCAGAATCTCTCCGTGGAAGGTAACTTAGAAGAAACGTAAGGCTGAAAACCTAAAATTGGTGTCCCATACTGAAAGTGAGCTAAAGTGAAGTGCTGTACCTCTACCCCCTGGGAGTCTAAAGTTGACAGTTAATAGAATAAACTTATTAAACATCATTCCCGCCAACTTTGACGTATGCTTTATCTGTTTCCAGTATTTGTTTATAGGTATTTCTTTATTTACCATAGGTTTTCCGCAGAATTTTGCATGAAGTATTCGTTGTTGCGTTCTTGGGAGATCTGTAACTTAGTAAACAGGCATTAGATCGCCTTAAGTAGGTTGGAACCCCTGGACGTTAAAAATTCGTCACGAACGAATGGCGTATTTTCGTCGCTGTTTTAGGAGAAAAAGTACTTCAAAATAATCAATCTCTTCGAACGCTTCCCTTTGCATCAACGAATGTGCTCAACAAACGGTTAAAGCTCGAGGTCGCAGATTCAAGTCTACCACCATAAATTCACCAATCGCAGACTTTCTACGCAGTGGGGCCTGAGAACTGCTAACAAACAGATAACCCGAAGCCGAGATATCAGGACAGAAATAGGAGGCTGCATTATGCGGGCAGCAATAAATATTACAACGATGTTATAAGACCATGTATTTCAGTTACCTGCAAGATTTAGTGAAAACCGCTAGCTGGTTCCCAGCATAACTATAACTATAATTAATCGAATTAGCTTGAAAGATTGCTAACTACTTGAAGAAAGCGGTATGTAATGTTGCTATTTTAGGTATTAGTATAAATCATGTATAAGTAAGGACTGTTAGTAGTGGAAGTTGTTGCATTGTTTTATGGCGTATTACCATATCCTTGTAATGTAAGAATAGCATGGTAAACAGTGTAAGTAGTAGAGTCAAGAGAATATGTCTTGGTAGAGTAAAATAGTGTATTGCATGGCATTTTATTGTATTGTACTTCAAGTAGAGTTAGTATTGTGTCGTATTATTAGTAGAGAGAGTACGTTGTAAGTAATTTTGTATTTCGCAATTAAAAAAACAACAACAACGACAACAAAAACAAAAACAAAAACAAAAAATTAAACAAAACAACAACAAAACAAAAAGCTGGCTTTAGCTCCAGAAAACAACACAAACCATTTGTATCGCGTCGAGTCGTTTTAACAGAAATCGTCATTGTCTCAATGGAATCATCGATGGGAAACCTGTACTGATTTGGTCTCCCCGAGCTTCTTTTCTTCCTGGCTCGTAGGCTCGATCCCATGCTAATGAAGGTAGTCCCTTCCAAGGCCTTCACAGTGCTATTCTTAAGCTTTTCGATTTCTGCTGCGTCTTTCAACATCAGAGCTTGACCCGAGGTGAAATCAGAGAGTTCGCGAAAAGCTGGATGGAGTTCATCACCATGGCAGCTTCCTGTTGAAATATAAATATTGTTATTTTTAACATTACTTAGTGTTTTTTTTAGGGTTATTCGCTAATTAAGAGTGGCAGGAGGTGACGGGAAGATGGAAGGGAGGTACAAAGGAAGTAACGTAAAATCGGCCATTTTGTTGTCGTTGTTGTTGTTGTTCAGGTTGCTCTTCCTTTGGAGTATGCCTTACTATGAAGGGGAGGTCTGTGTATTCTTCCCGCGGGAGGGGAGAGGGCTTCCATGTGAAAAAGGTCAGTGGGTGATGCTTGTCGTCTCACTTAAGGCCGTAAATGAATCATGGATCTCGATCTCACTTAGGATGTTTAGTAGGAAACTCGACTATTTTTAGCAATCAAGACATCTTTTAGTTTTGCACTCGAAAAACGAATAGAAAACGCTGTCATATCCTTTTTAAATTGGTATCTTTTAGGGATCAAAATAAGCTCGAGCAACGAACAGATCGGCCACCTTTAGGGGTTTAAGTCAAATTTTCCGACGATAATCCTCGACGTTTCCACATGGGAGTCCCCACACGGGGCAAGTTTTTGACTTCAAAAGTTATGTGGGTGGGGCTTTGCAGAATCTTTGCACAGCTGGTAGGTTCAGCCTTTCGAAATTGCTTTCTGGGAAAAAGAAAAAAAACTTAAACAAAACATAAACCTGCCAGTACCACAGGATAGAATTGGCTGTAGGATGAGCAGAAAACAACACTGCTACAGAAACAAAAATATGGATGCACATTACACTATTGGATACATGAGATAACTAACACATATCTCCCGACAACGTCGATTTCTTTGATGTCTTGCCCAAGGTCAGCAGGTGCTCTCGACTACGATCTTCACACACAAAAACAGTGTAGACGCTTTTTTCGTTTAAATCTGGAATCCAGTCTTTCATCTTTCAATTAACAATTAGTTCAGCTCGAGATTTCTTCCTCTTGAAAACATAATAGTCGCTCAAACCTTTGAGTAAATCCTCTACACAGACGCTTCGAAAACGCAAAGAAATGGCCGCCATTGCGCTAACAACCGCACACTGCTGGGCTTTTTAGTGTCTATAAAGGAATAGATATCGAGTAGCGTGGCCAATAAGGGAACGGTATTCGCGATAGAACGCCGGTGGCTTTATACTTATTTGCAGCACATTGTTCCTTAAATCCCTTGGGTAGTACAAAAATTCTTTAGAACCCCAATTCTCTGTCTTGCTTGATTGCCTTGGAACACTCAACATCTTTGGAACTTCGTAAATAATTTTAACGTACCTGTTGAAAGAAAGTTGATTGTGATTTCGTCATCTTCTGCTAACATTTTCACTTCTTCTATGTTTTCAGGTGTAGCATCTTTAGGACCAGCGTCAGTGAAGACGTACATGGGCGAGCCAAGGAGGGGTTCCTGTCCAAGGGCATTTAATATTCCCTGAAAAGTATATTCTGGGCAGTCCCCTCCTTTGTGAGCATTTAGAGCGTCGATCGCCTGCACAAATTCCATTGATTGGTTATCCTGTTTCGTTACCATTTCACCCGCGTCTTTTGAGAAAGAAATAACGAGTACAGAAATGAGAAAAAGGGAAAAGCAAGGTGATAATGCTGGGTGAGTTAGATTCCTGAACATGAATGTTTTAAGTTAGTCCGGAACCCTTTCCATATTTTTTAAGCGAGTTGCAAAATTGTTGTATAATATCTTGATCATTATCGAGTAATGGATTATGGGGATCCCTTCCTTTAATTTTAATTTTTTGAGTCAGAAGAAATAAGGGTGTTTTATGCGTTATTGCGGTGTTCAGATTGGACCCCCAATGTCCCCGTCCTAAAGAAATTATGGACTCAAAACAGCAGCACCAGTACTAGCGGCCATTTGACTTTATATACCCCCTGTATTTTTTGTAACTGTAGTTTAAGTTTAATTGTAATTGTTGTAATTTACACGTGTATTACAAACGCGCGTGTAACACACGTGACACACTCAGTCGCGCAGGGTACGAGAGCGACGACACACGCGTATGATGTCACTCCAGACTAGTTGGTATGGTGGCAAAATAGACCTTGTCAGTGGGATGCTTGCTTTCTCATTCCAGACCATTTGATATTCTCCGGCTAGAAAATTGTTCTTTGGTCCATCAAAAATCATTCATTCATTCACATACACGCCACTATTTGAAAATTTTAAAAGCAAAAATTCTCAAGAGTTTAATGACATAGCCCTAAATGGGGCTACAAACTGCCCAAGCTAAAAAAGGTCTATTACCCTAAAACACGTATTCTGAAGACTACGATAGCAAACTCCTTGTTACACACCTGACATTGGGTCATTGAAAGGTGATAATATATACTCTACTGGTGCCTCACGCGGATAATTTGCCACAGCAATTGCGATCTTTTTGACGGCTTGAATTTCATCGCTCATGCTTCCTGTATCATCAACAACGAAAATTAGAGAGACATCTCCTTTGACCGCCATAAAGCTATCAAATGTGTCGTTCCCAAGGGTTTGACGAAGTTCTTGAAGAAACGTTGTACCTGCGTTTTCGGGAGACCTTTTTCTACGCCTCGAAGACTCTGTGCTGAGCAAATGCAAAACTTTTCCAAGGACATCCCTGGCGTATTTGTAGCTTTTACTTTTTATCGCGTTTGCCAAGAGGCGAGACAATTTGGTCTTCGTCTGCTCGTTGTCTCGCAGCCGGCTATCAATCGCTCCTGCGTTTGCTACGGCTTTTTCGATCTCGTTGATAACTTCGAGGAATTTGTTGGAAGGTCGGTAAACATTGACGCTTTGCGGTTGTCTCTTGGGGCCTCCAAACGACCGGCCGAGAGCAAGTTCGATGGGTGATTTCGTGGTCGCAGGCTTTGCAACAACTCGAGAGAATCCGAACAGAGCATCGCGAGTAAACTTGAGTGAGCTAAAGAGGTTCCCATTACAAACATTGGTCGACATAGCCAGGCAAAGGAAACCAACTTTGAAAAAGAGTGCCAAATATATAGTCGCCATTTCAACAACAGATCCCAATTGGCAGACGAGATTCCAGAAGACACAAAACCTAAAACCTACCCTTCAGCTTCAGAGAAATTCATACGTTTGTCTACTCCTAGCAGGATTTCACTTTTTCGACAAATTGGCAAAATTTCAAATGTTTTCTTTAACCTTTTAACCCAAACCTGAAGAGTTAAATACAGATTGGGGCTAAGGAATTATTCCTCAGCTCAGTGATTTTTACAATGGAGACCTTTAGATCCATGTTCACTACAAACGTCTGACTGCGGTTTGAGGTACGTTAAACGTTTGCCGTTCACTCCGTTCGGACGTTAGTCGATTTAGAGTGGAGTAAATTGGAGCGAATAGGAATCATCTTGTCAGTGCATTGGAAATGATCAAAATTACGCCAAAAAATAGAAAAAAATAGTATGCTGTTGTTTTCTAAGCATGAGCAGCTTTCTAAGGCAATATAGCATCGCAAAACACACTTTCAACTCATTAAGCCGCCGCCATATTGGATTTCCACTTAAGATCAGTAACTCTCTACAAACAATAACAAAAGACTAGGTAATTGTTTATTTGCCTAAAACTTTGAACCAATTTGTAGAAAAAGGGTTTCTTTATTCCATTTCAGTATTTGACGTGGTATAAAATAAAACTCAAGGCAATAAAGCTTGAGGTAAATGACTTACGTGAAAACCCAGGAGTACCCGACGGAGCCGCTCGACAGAAAACCCGCTCGACAGGCTGCAATTACGCTGGCTGGGAAATATTAGCATTAGATCATTTACTGGCTGGGATTTTCGTTCAGCGTCTGGCTTGCTAAAAACTGATTTAAAACACTGTCCCTAGCTGGAAAAAACGTGACTTGTTTGTTTTTCCTGGCTGTGACTTCTTCGAAAAAGCAATCAGTTAAACTGCTTCCGTCCTGGGACAAAAAACGCGTGAGTGAGCTCTAAAGTCTAAAGTCTTCCGCCGTGAGACAATAAACCGCAAGCGGTCGTACTTACTCCCAGCGCCACGCGCTACAAATCAACGCGCGCGTGATGCCATGCCCGAAAATGATGGCTCCATTGTCAGATTGTTGCGGTTTATATTTTTCATCAACCAGTAAAAATTGCATAACACCAGCAGCTGTCATTTTAAATGACGTAATAACACTAGTATCTCGAATGGCCAAATCCGTTAAAAACGTTCTCTTCAATGGAACACCGCCGATCTCCAGGATCTCCGCTCGTTTGTCGTTCCAAAGGCCTTAAGAAGTCGTCACTTCAGAAAACCGCTGCTGGCGCTATTGTGCTGCAAGCAGTCGGCAGTTATAAAGAAACAGTGGAAAGCAACTTAAAGGTTGGTAAATTCATTCCTATAATTCTCTTACAGCACATGGAAAAGTGATGGTACATTGTACTGGAATCAGTATGTTTTGCATAAGAACTAGACTCTAAGGTGTTCATTTACATTCCTCGTTTGCAGTCATTCTGAGTTATTTCGAGGGCTCCGCTGGTAAAGGAAAGAAACGAGATCTGCCAATTAATCTGAGATCTGCTGTGAAAGGGACTTGGCGCAGACAAACAAAGCAGCTGGATAAAGGGTAGGCATATTGTTCTGTTTATATGCGCTAGTCGTCTCCATCGGTGGTCAACTTTTCTCTCTTGATCCTAAAGTAATCAAGTAAAGTGATCTCATTGTACCATACACTCATCGTTTCGCTCATAGTATTTTTGGGTTGCTATAAATCTGCAAATTTGCTTAATCGAAAATTTTCCGAAAGTTGCCGGAAGACGAGGGACAATGGTTTACCCTCTTTTTCAGTCTTATTGGGTACATTAAATGCCTTAATCGTGGTTCAGTACTAGCATAACGAGTTAATGTTTGTCCTCTGGAAAACAAGGGACTATCGCGCGTTGCTCACCGGAAATGGCCGTCGGGTGAATTCATTCCACACTGTTCGCTGTCTCTTTGAGAGAAATGCTTTTGGTGAACCCATTCCGCACTGTTCGCTCTCTCTTTGAAAGAAATGCTTTTATTTTGAGACCCTAAACTTATTAATGTATCGGCGATTCAAGATTGCCGGGAGTTAATTTACATTTGCAGTCATTCTGAGTCATTTCAAAGGCTGGAGAGAAAAAAAGAAAAGAGACTAAGGGAAGACCTCTGCCAGATCTAAGTTCCGCTGAGAAAAGGACTTACCAAAGAGACAAAGTAGCTGGATAAAGGGTAGGCGTATTTGTTTATATGCGCTAGTTCGGACTGCAATGCTGGACATACAACTATCCTCTCTGACCTAAGATAAAGGGATCATTGTACCATAGAATCAACGCCTCGATCATAGCACTTTTGTATTGCTTTAAATCACTGCAACTTTGCGTGATGGAATTTTCCGAAAGTTGCCGGGCGACAAGAGTCAATTGTTTGCCCTCTTTTTCAGTCTTATTGGGTACAAGGGACTATCGCGCGTTGCTCACCGGAAATGGTAGTTAAATCATGCAAGGTATTTTATTTGGCATAATAAGTAAAATGTTAAAATTGTCTATGTTATTAAAATCTTTGTCAGTTAAAAGAACTCAAGATTTTACCTTCTTAAACTTTCCTTCAGTTTTTAGTTGAGAAGGAAACAACTTTCGTCTTTCTGTGCGGCTTTCTTTGAGCAAAAATATATCATTTGTCACCTTTGGTTGTGTTTCACAAGGCTAACTGGTCAGACCTGTAGGTTCTGCGTGTAATCATGTAATAATTGAATTTCCGTACCAGGAACCGAAGGATCTTTCGAAGCCTAAAGAAGACAGAAATCAGCGAAGGATTACAGAACTCGCGATCGTTTGTCATTTTGAAAACATTGTTTTAGAATTGTGAAAAGCAAACTACTAAGCAAGAAAGTCCGGAAAATATTGCCAAAGTACAATTTGACAGGCATAACGCGCGATGTGTTTGACTGCTCCAAGCAAGTGAATTTCCGGTAATAAACGCGATCCAAAACAGCTTTCATTTGAACTCATCGTTGACCTACCAGTTGAGGCAACGGTTTCATTCTGCACGCTAGTGCTGTGAACTAACTAGAGTCGTGAAATGAATGATCTATCGATGGACTGTATATCGAAATGAACACTTCTGCCAGTTTAAAATACTTTCACCAAAGAGCGCACGTCTGGACGAACAACTAACGATTGCTTTTGCTGCGAATCCTTGCGGCTTCTGTCGTGCGTCTTTTGCGGTGATCGCCTGACGAACAACCAACGATTGCTTTTGCTGCGAATCCTTGCGGCTTCTGTCGTGAGTCTTTTGCGGTGATCGCCTGACGAACAAGTAACGATTGCTTTTGCTGCGAATCCTTGCGGCTTCTGTCGTGAGTCTTTTGCGGTGATCGCCTGACGAACAACCAACGATTGCTTTTGCTGCGAATCCTTGCGGCTTCTGTCGTGAGTCTTTTGCGGTGATCTCCTTACGAACAAGTAACGATTGCTTTTGCTGCGAATCCTTGCGGCTTCTGTCGTGAGTCTTTTGCGGTGATCGCCTTAGGAACAACCAACGATTGCTTTTGCTGCGAATCCTTGCGGCTTCTGTCGTGCGTCTTTTGCGGTGATCGCCTGACGAACAACCAACGATTGCGTTTGCTGCGAATCCTTGCGGCTTCTGTCGTGAGTCTTTTGCGGTGATCGCCTGACGAACAACCAACGATTGCTTTTGCTGTGAATCCTTGCGGCTTCTGTCGTGAGTCTTTTGGGGCGATCGCCTGACGAACAACCAACGATTGCTTTTGCTGCGAATCCTTGCGGCTTCTGTCGTGAGTCTTTTGCGGTGATCGCCTTACGAACAAGTAACGATTGCGTTTGCTGCGAATCCTTGCGGCTTCTGTCGTGAGTCTTTTGCGGTGATAGCCTGACGAACAAGTAACGATTGCTTTTGCTGCGAATCCTTGCGGCTTCTGTCGTGAGTCTTTTGTGGTGATCGCCTGACGAACAAGTAACGATTGCGTTTGCTGCGAATCCTTCCGGCTTCTGTATTGAACCTTTTGGCAACGAAATGTCGTATTGACAACGGTAACTGACATCTGTTTGTATCGTAGGTTCATTTGAAAATAAAAATGACAGACACTGGGTAGCCAAAGCCTTGTGAGGGCTTTGTAATCTCGTCTCGCTTTTACTTCATGAGCTAAACAATGTTTCTTTGTATGGAGGTTCGTTGACTTTTTGGAACAATAACTGTGAGAAATGAAATGAATGTGAAAGTTTGTCGTATGTAAGCGTTAGAAACTGATTGATAGGTTTCTTGTTGTACTTATAATAACAACGATAGATCTTCATTAATATCTAGATTACGTCTGTTAAGTGAATGGACATTGTTTATACTTCACGCTCTTTTGGAGGGAATTCACGATTTATTTTCAGAGTGAAGCTTGGATCCCTGAAGGATAATCAGGACACTTTAAGCACATTTTATCTTTCCCTTTTGTTTACTGTTGAATGGTAAGTGTAATCTCTTAAGTGTTACAAAAACTTTCCAGTCAAATGTAAAAATGAAACCATTAACGTACTTATTGCGTTCATGGTACGCAATACTAAATCCGTTGTTATATTAATAGTTTTAAGGAAATGTACCTTGCTATGGTATATTGAAATTACTAGCTCGCTGGCTGGCAAAAAATGGTATACTCGAACATGCTGGCAAACTTTTGGCAAACTTTTCTTATGCTGGCTGGCTAGGTGACAAGTTTAAAGCATGCTGGCTCGTTGACGACCTCAACGTCGAGTGCTGGCTGGGAGTCCGATAACTTCGAAATCCTGCTTGCTGGCGGTGAAGAGCGGGTATTTTTTTTCCCAGGAAAGTTAAATATTAAACAAGATTGACGTAGCGACACTCGGGTAATGTTAAGCAGACCGTACGGTGGATTTTCGTCAAAACTGTCGTTGGGTACTCCTGAAAACCTACCTCTTGGCTTTTAAAACGCTAGTCAAAAACCTCAAAGGTCCTCAAACGTGACGTCTGGCTCTGATCACGTGAGCGCTAGCTGTTTGCCATTTGTGGTACACATGGATCTCAAAGTCTCTAATGTCGGTTCCAGCTAGCGAGCCATGTGAGCAAGCTTGTTTCTTATCCCAATGAAAATGCCAACTCTAAGCCAACTAAGCAAATAGTGCTATCAAAACTAAACATGGTGCTATTCAGTTTAGGCTAAACGGAGAGTTCAGCCAAGCTAAACAGCAAGTGAGAAATTCAAACCATCAAGCAAGTCGACATGCGAGCCAGTTGAAACCTCACAATGGGGTTTCAACTTCCGTAAGCTCGTTGCTTCCAATAATGCTTTAGGACTATCAACTCTTCCGAATTTGACTAGGATTTCTAAGAATGCGGGAAACAAGAACAAAACAAAAACAGCCAAACAACCAAAACGAAAAACGAAACACGAACAACTCTGTCGAACTTCCAGTAAGGACACATGTTCCCTTGAAAGTTCTAAAAGTCACCATTGTTCAATTTGTTGTTGTTGTTGCTTTGTTTTGGCCAAAGTTCCCCTCAATAAGTATCCCAATGATTTAAACCGTGGCTACATGTATTGTTGAGGTGGCAAACCTAAGTTTTGCGTTTTATGGTAAGCCTTGCGACAGCCTGGATTCTGGGAAGCGAGTTAGCAAACAGAGGCTGGAGACGAATTCATCCTAATTTCGTTAAAGTATAGCAAAAAACAGAGAAAGGAAGACTAGAAGGTACTAAAAGAAATAAGATTGGGGGATGTAGTGCTTGTACAGTTTTCGGTTGGGATGTTGCTTTTCTATAGCGGAAATAAAACATACTTTTTCTTCCGATTTAAACGCCCATCTCGCGCTGGACAAAGACAACCAGTTTACTCTCTAGCACTGGACAAAGACAACCATTTTACTCTCCCTTAACTTGAGAGGACAAACCTCTCTTTACGTTTATTCAATACAAATTGAAGTTTATATAGCACAAATATCGCTTTATAAAATGTAATTAAAACGTAAAATTGTTCCTCCTATATTGAAATAAAATATATCTAGATGAAAATAAAACATATAGATTGAAATAAAACTTACAGTTTAAAATGCACGACGAAAAGAGCAGGTTTTCATCTTATCTAAAGTTTTAATTTGCACCTGGGACAACAAAAAGCCGCACTGCTTGAGAAACGACAAATTTTGACGTTCGACCCTTAGCAATTATCAAAACAGTATTTGTCTTTTCTACGTCTTGAGAGCGGGTAGCTCTTGCTCGAATGGACAGAGTCGTGCAGCGCCCCTTCATAACACGCCTGGGTCTGACATTGGGGGATATGACATAGCCCATTTTGTCTTTGACGACCGTCACGTCAAAATACTCACTGGCGCCAAAATTACACAGTTGAAAATGAACAAACGTGACAGCCCCCAGAGGGAGGGTGTAATCATTGCTAGCGTACTTCCCCCTAAGCACGGCTGTGGTTGGTTTGATGGTTTGGCGCGAGATTCTCTCGAACGAATTCCCGCCACGTGTGGTTCCTCTGATCTTAAGCTTGAACGGCTGGCTTGAACGTGGTGTGATGCTCGCGGTGAAATGGACATCGTTGAGTCTCTGCAGGGTGACGTCACTAATCCGGGCTCCCTCAGTGGTTATGAGCTCCAGACGAACAGAACTTGTGTCGATTTTCTCAGATCCAGCGACAGTTAGAACCATTTTGTTTAATTTTCCTGTGAGAAAAATTAACGAACGTAAGGTTAAAAAGGTCGACACTACTACATACACGTTACGTTAACTATTCTAATAAGTCTTGTAAGTACTCATCTAAACAACAACAGCAGCAACAATATGGAATGGCTGTTATTGCAGTTGAGTCTGCGGTCAAATATCGTTTTGTTAAAAAGGGCGTAGAAGTGAGGGGAAAGGGTCAATACAAAGCAGAAATGACCCTATGGCCTCGTCTGTATATCAAACCGCTGAAAACTGCGATAACAGCTATTGTAAATTTGATTTTACTCTTCGTTTTATACTTCTACCCTTCAAAGCCTAAAAATTTACCTCTACTAGAGCCAATGAATTGGCGAGTAGTTTTGCCTTTGCAGGTCTTTCGACAAGATATATTTCATTGATATATCGTATATATTTTACGTAGATGTTCTAAAACAATGCATTCTTTCCTACGACCGCTATGATGTTTTCATGTTCTAAGTCTTCAACCTACCTATTACAGGATTGGAAATAGGCACTTCAGTTGATACTCCTCTGCGTCCTCGCAGTGAAATGATAAAATAATGCTCGAAGTCAACGTTCGTCTCGCTCGTCGACTTGACATAGAATTCGTGTCCGCCATTGCCACCCGAAACGACCAGAGTCCAGGCTCCCTTTTTAGGGTTGTCGATCTGATAGACAGAGATCTGGGACAGACTGAGTTTTCCAGACGTTATTATGATGTCATCAGGGTCCATTAAGGTGATTCCTTGACCTGCAAAGAAGACCGGAAGATATTACATCTTTTAGCTTTATGTATCGGACACAATGCTGTCCTAATATTTGGCTAATCGCCTTTGGCTAATAAAATAAATTGTAAGCAATGCAATAGGACCATAATCTTTTTTTATCAGGTAACACTAGTTACTTCCATTTTATGGCAAGTTAAAGTCTTACACGGAATGAAACTTGGTTTTTGGTTTGTTACATGTAGTATTCTTTGCAGGCTCCAACCTTAGAAGAATAACGGCTTTGATCACGCTATAATAGGAGATGCCAACTAAAATTTTGATTCCTCTCTACCTCCCTCTCCGTATCAGAAAAATTAATACAAGGTTAAAAGTCGTGGGTGCTAAAACGATGTTAAGTAATCCCCATACGGCTGTCTTGATAGTGTTGTACGCTTGTTATGGGATAGCACTTAATATGACGAGACTGTCAATCAAAATGTGGATTCTCTTTCTCATTTCAGAGACGTTGGTATTTGTTGAGCTGGTAAGGTTCGAGCCGAAATGGACACCCTTATGCCCGGATTACAAAAACGTTGCGTTGAGAGAAACAATTCACAATTCTACATGGAGACCCGATCTTCATCTAATAGGACACACAACTTACGAATAGAAAAGCATGTTAAATGGACTACGTAAACACCGTTCCCGGGGGCGGGAGGACCCCCAGAAAAAAAAAATGGGTGGGGTGCCGCTTCCCAAAAGCCTTACCCTATTTAAGACCAAAATCTACGATTTTCCCTACCCTATTTTAGGACTTGATCAAGAATTCGATCCCCTTTTAAATGCCTGACCCTTAAATCAATACCCAGAGCGATGTTAAAGGCATTGCGAAGGGCTGTTGCTGATGGTCGCATCGATTATGATGAAAAAGTAGCTTTCTTATATAGAACATACCCACTATTCAAGACTAGAGTGCAAGAAAACATACCCTATTTGAGACCAAAATGACCAAAAACAATACCCCATTTCTTACCAAAAGGGCTAAAAAAAGATACCCTTTGGGGTCGCCCATACCTATATAGCCCATATAGGGGGAGGGGATACCAACCTCTAGTGTCTAGCTTTGTGGTGCTGACCGTAACTAACATTTTTTCAATGGACTCGTCAACTGGAATGTTATATCGACTGTCTGCAGCTACATCCACACTTCGTTTCTTTCTGCCTGACATGTTTGAACCCATGCTAATCACATTGGTGCCCTCCAGCACCCCTCCCGTCAATTCATCGAGCGTCTCCAGTTCCCAGTGATCTTTCAACAAGATCGCTTGCCCGGACGTCAACTCTGCAAGCTCCTTGAATGCTGGGTGAAGATTTCTTGGATCACCGCCGGAGTATCCTTGAGACCTGCAAAAACCTAAAATAAAAGGTGACGGGGAAAGCAATAAAGTCAAGTGAAACTGATTTCATCCATCTCCATTATCCACATGGAATGTACATCGTAACGTTACCCTCATCATTGGCATTATTTAGATCGGGTTAAACTAGATTGGGTTGAGTTGAGCGTCGCTTCACAATCCAATTACATTTTTTTTATATATAAGAATATTGTTTCACGGCCCAGCCTGAATATTCTTACTTATTTTTCTGTTGATTTTAGGCTTAGAATATTCTTGTAAATATTCTTAGATTATAGCGTGTGAGATTTCTGTTTTATTGTTTTTGATATGCACACATAACTTCATCCAGAAATGTCACTGGCATCGAGCAGATGGCTTGTGCTGTTTTAGTTGGTTGTTTTGACGAGTTCTGCTGTTTAGAGAAAGGTAGAATTTTATACCGTTAAGTTAAAAAAGAAGTATAACTGTATTGTATTTACTCATTGTAACACTCAAAATTATAGTCTTTAAAAAAATCACAGCTCGGGTTTATTCTTAAAATAGTCTTAAAATTTGCAAATATCAGCCTCGATATTCTTACAAGTTGTATTCTGATATACAAAAAGTGTGTAACGAGATGTAACGCTTAAAGGCGCTAAGTCAAGTTATTTTGAGTTATTTTGTTCACGTACAAAATTACCTATAAATTGAAAGAAACCTGAAAAATAAAAGTTTACTAAGACAGAAAAACACCAAAGAGATAAAAAATAAAACATTAAAGGACAAGGAAGATGAAAGATGGAGAAGATTAAATCGGATTACACACGGCGAACTTGAAAAATTTTAAGCTAAACTTTTCAAGGTGGGTAAACTGTGAAGTAGTTCCTTAAAGGAGAAAATTTGTAGTTTCATTTGTAACATCGCTTCTCCCAAGGCGAGTTTGCTTTTAATTTCAGGGTGTCCAGGCAATAGCCCTTTTTTGCAGTTAGCATTTTAAATTTATATTACAATGTAATCTAACGTGGATGCGAGGACAGAGATTAGAAAATTGCCCGAAATTGCTTCATATACACGTCGGATTATACTGTAATACAATCAAGAAAAGTTAACCATCAAAAGGGGCTATTCACTGGAAGAGATCTCGAGTGCATTCTTGTCCAAGAACGTAGCACAAAGACCTCGACCAACGCCTTACATAACAATGGAACGTTTCTGTTTTTTTCACTTCCTGAAAGTACTACAATAATTTTATGTACGATTTTAGTGACCAACCTTGTTGTTACACTCCTTACCTGTGGTGAAGAAGTTAATCGTCACGCCAAATTCTTCTGCACTTGCCAAATATTTCACTTCCTCGATGAATTCATCTGAAGCATCTTTTGGGCCTGCATCCGTGAACACATACATAGGGGACCCCCACTGTGGTTCCTGATAGAGTGCTTCTAGCATGCCTGTAAATGCTAACTCCGGACAGTCCCCTCCCCCGTGAGGTGTGAGGTCGTTTATGGCTTCCACGAACTCTCCAGCGTCTATTTCGTCCTTGAAAACTACTGGCGATTCATCTGAGAGTGTTTACATTGTAAAAGAAGCTAAGTTAGGGCCGGGTCGCAGTAGAGCGAATTCAAATATTTTCTAATTTTTGGCGAGAAAAAAATTGGCAAAAAGTTCCAAATTTTGGCAGTGGTAGCATCAAGCCATCATGTTTTAACCAAAACATTAGCCGATTGACGCACACGTTAGTCATGCGTTCTTCACAAGAGTACACAAGAGGCAATGAAATATCTAGGGCGCCTTCTCTTCTTTTCCGTTTGAGGGGCTGCCGCTTATGGCTTCCATATTTGCGATCGAAGGAGACTTGTCTCTCTGAGGTCATTTGTTCATTTGTCGATACTACTGCCCGTAACCAGACCGAGGATACGAGTCAAAAACATTTAAATCATTTTCCACGTTTCCCTTGATGAATAACTGTGAAAAGGACCGGGTTAAAAAATGATTTGGGTCAGCCATCGCACGCGCCAAACTGGAGTAGCCAACTAAAGTTATATTGTTGCCGTGATTCTATCGAGACATTTTTTAAAGAAATATGACAGTTTAATGGTAAAAAAAAAAAAGAAAAAAAACATAATTCCTTCCGTTGCCAAAAATTTGGAAGCCTCCGAGGCAGCACTTTGGCTTCTTTGAAGATTGGTGAAATTTTGGCAATCTGCAAAAATTTGGCAAGCTTTTGAAAGTGGCCATGGGGGTCGCACTTATTTTTCGCTACTTGTTGACAGATTCAATGATTACTTGTACAAACAAAACTGGCTTTATTGCGACCCGGCCATCAATCTTCCGAAGAAGTCAAACTGTCTGTTGTCTTGTTTATAGCTTGCGAGTAGGCTCTTGTGTTTGGGTTATGATGCTCTTCATGAAGGATTTCGGCGCTTCCTTAAAACCCCAAACAAGAGAGGCCACTCCGGCGCAGGGAATGATAAAATGCAAGAGATGACATACTCTTCTATTAAAGGATTGAAGGATGCTAAGAAAATGTTGCAAAAACACTAATTGGCGGCCAATTTTGCATTCCTTTGAGTAAAATGTTCTTAAAAAAGAAATGCCTCATGAGAAAAACACAGAAGAAGTCGTCTGGTTTTAGACTTTTTTCACTTAATGTTTTTCACCTATTGTTTTTAACTTAATGTTAAAAACACAGTGTAAGATTGCGAAATATGATAAAAAAAAAAAAAAACCCGCTTTAATTCCTCCCCCAATACATATTTCTACTAATCGGATTACGTTCTCTGATAATTTAGGTCACTTGACGAAATAAATAGAACTTTCTGGATTCACGTACCTGGGTAAGGATCATTAAAAGGTGACAAGATGTACTCCACAGGAGCTTGGCGTGGATAATTGATGATATCAATCGCGATGTTCTTCGTCGCCTGAATTTCATTTCCCATGCTTCCGGTGTCATCAATCACAAACATGAGCGAAACGTCGCCTTGAACAGCCATGAAGCTATCGAACGTCGAGCTGCCAACTTGTTGACGAAGGCCCTGGAGAAAATTACCACCTTCATTTTGCGAGCTTCGCTTTCTTCGCCCCGGAGGCGAAGTCTTGGTGCTCAAAAGATACATGATCTGTCCCAAAACCTCCCGTGCGTATTTATAGCTCTTACTTCTGATGGCTGTCACCAAAATTCTTTTTAGTTTAGCCAAAGTAGCTTCGCTGTAACGCACGCCCGACGCTCGTGCGTTCGCCACTGCTCGTTCGATGCCATTGATGGCTTCTAGAAACTTGTTAGATGGAGATGTGCGCGGTCTGTAGGTCTTGCGTTTCTTCTGGTATCTGATGACCGTCTCCGTCACTGGTCTCAGTGTCGCTTTTAGTCCTGGATGTGGACGTGTGGAATGTTTAGTTCCTTTTGGTACATGTACCCCTGCCTTCTCCATCACGTAACTTTTGCTCTCTACTCGCTTGTGAACCTTGAGTTTAACTTTTGTCTTCGAGGCAGTAGGCTCGGGAAATGTTAACGTTTTCGTCTCCTTCTCTGGCGTAAGAATTTCCACGGTTCGTTCAGAGCCACGAGAAAAGCCCATGAGGGTGTCGCGAGTAAACTGCAGCGACGAGAAAAGCTGGTTGCCGGTTGATGTCTCTAGAGACATCAACAAAAGCAAAGAAATGGAAGCCTGGAGTAACATAACTCTCTTCTCCATGATGTTGTAATCGAAGTGTGCGCCTCTAATGCAGTTGTGTTCCTTTTAAGCAACGTAGAAGACAGGAAGTTGTCTAGGATTTCATTGCTATTAGTACGTTTAATGATAGTTTGCGAGAGCATCCGGTTTGTTCAGCTCTTATTTCACACGCCCTTTGGGATGCCTCGTGTCATTGCTGCCAGCGTATTGAATCGACAAAGTTGATAATCGATAAAAATCAATTGAAATCGATAAATTGTTTCGGAAATTTATAAAGAGATACTCTGTTAGTGTTGATTTTTACTGTTATTCTTATCGATTTTACCGGAAGTTATCAACTTTATCGGTAAGGGCAGTGAAACATCAGAAAATGGACAGATTTACCAAGATTGGGTTCCTTCAGGATTACCCGTATCAGGATCAGTGATCCGATATCACTAGGATCTAGTGCCTCTGAAGAAGCAGTTTTTTTAGTCGTGGCCGTACGCGTAGCATATAAACGACTATCAAACTTCAAAAAATCAGTAAAAAGCGGTCTTGTTAAAGATTATTAGTTACATCATAGTTATATATGAAGTCACATTGTTTTAGATTGCAGTTGTGTCATTTCCCTAATGGTAAATTAGACTAATGGTAAATTAGCCTTTCGTTAAATTGTGTCACCTTTCTCAGCCTTATTATATGTTCTTCTATAGTTTATAAATATGTATATAATATTGTTAGGTGTTATTAGTTGTCACATCTATAGAATTGCGTGCTTCTCTTGTATTAATAGCCTATACTCATATATAAATTTAAGTATTTCAGACTTCCCTAATAGCCTAGTGATAGCGTTTTTTTCCTCTTCTTTTCCATTCTACTTATGTGTGCTTCCTTGCTGACCTGTAATTTATTTTCATTTAACGTTGATGTCAATTGGCTGCCTGGCTTCGCTAGCCCCTATGGTTATTCCAGGCAGCCAGAACTCTAATGTTATTATCCATATTTTCTGTAATTAGTTTTTCAGCAAGAGAGAATACAAATAAAGATTGTTTTTGTTATTGTTATTGACATTTTAAATTTGTCACTCACTCGGGTGTAAACTAATCGATATGTCAACGACCAATATCGATTTTTTTTTTTCAGGATATGCCAAATTGTAACTCACTCAGCTGAAAACAAATCGATATGTCAACGACCAATATCGATTTTTTTTTTCAGGATATGCCAAATTGTAACTCACTCAGCTGAAAACAAATCGATATGGCAACGACCAATATCGATTTTTTTTTTCAGGATATGCCAAATTGTAACTCACTCAGCTGAAAACAAATCGATATGGCAACGACCAATATCGATTTTCCGACGCATCGACTACGTTGGTAATATATCCGTTGAAATATTCTCCTTCGTTCCGATGTGATTGATGCTCGTTGCAGTCAGCACGTGTTACCAAGTCATTGCGCAGTAGTGTACAGCTGTTTGGAAGGCTAAATGTGTGACTATGTGTGTCGAGATTAAATGTGAAGATTCTTCGAGTCATCGAGACGTTTGCTCGTCGGTCCGTCAAGCTCAAAGGGGGTTTATAAATTCTAGCTGGTTGGATAGGAAACATCCGTACCACCGCTTATCAATCCATAACGTCAAACCAAAATATTCGTGAGCCGAAGTACCGAAACGCAGTTAGAAGTGACTCATCTAATGCTAACAAAAGTCGATTTCGGAAAATTAAAGAAACGAAGAAGTATTCAAGTAGGTCTAAATCCACTCGGCTCATTAAAAAGAAATAGGCAGTCGAGTTCTATATGTGGCTGCCCTGAATATATCAATGATTGACCGAACTCCTCGTTTTGATGGCGAAATAAAAAGTGTTCGGGAATTTGCACTCAGTAACTGCCACAGTTCTTCTCAAAGTTCCTCTTCGTTGGCTAACCCGGGTGCTAAAGGGGAACCCATAGCTACTCCACCTATTTGATCGCAAAAGCAATCGTTGAATGAGTGTGGCTAGAAGCAAAATTAAAAAGTTCCTTAAGTTGAAATTTGTTGAGTTTGAGGCCTGACCCAACGTTACCTTCCTTTTTGAAAAATAGCATTGACAGTAAATCAGTGACTGATTTCAGTTAAAGGAATATTTGGAAAAAGATTAGTAAGATCATCTGAGACCAAAAATATTTCACTGAAACTTACATCTTGAATTTCCCTAACAAAAGAGAAAGTATCTGCAGTAAGAAAACTCTGACGAGATGTGGGGCTTAAGTAAACAAAAAAGATACTTTACTAAGTTTTAGTTATAAGTGCCTATGGAGGAGACAATAGGTCTAAAAGGAGGAACAGTTGATCTTCAATCTTTGACTTAATGTAATTTAGGTAAACCATATAACCTAGTTGGTTGAGAACCGGTGGGATAAATATCCCGGTATGTACCAGACCATTTTTCTTTAGCTTACGCAAATACCGTTGTAATTGACTTTCCCTAGGTAATCATGTTCAATCAGATTGCAATTTCTTAAATTTAGAGTTAGGTCATTCAACAAATCACTAACAGTGGCAGATATAGGGAAGGGGCCCGGGGGACCTGGCCCACCTCCCTTTAATTTGGGTAAAAAAAAGAACAACAACACACACACACACAAAAAAAAAAAATAGAACAAGGAAGAAAGCCGGCAAGGGATGCAAAAAAAGCAGCCCCACCCCCTTTAGCCGAAGGTCTGGATCAGCCACTGACTAATTGCTAATTGACTATTTCATCGAGCACTATACAACACCATTACCTTTATCAGGTGTTAGGATAATGATGTTTTTGTTCTTTTTGAGTTTTTTCAATATTTTAAGTTTCTTTAAGTCACTTAGTGAAGGCTTGAACGGAGTTGACATAAGTGGTTGCCAAATGCTGGATTTCACTTCCTACTTCATTGGATTTGCTCTTGTCCCAGTCGAGATGTCTCTTAAGATCTTGGTGAAGAAGTTCCAATGTAGTGAAAACGTGACTTTTGTTTAGATGCGGTGGTTTTATGGAAAACGTAAGACCTGAAATTTCAAATTGTCAAGTTCTTCTCCAGACAGTTTGTAAGACGAAATGTTTACAAGTGTATCTTTGTAAGTGAAAGGAAAAGAAGAATTCCTTGTGAGGCCCTAAAAGCTTCTCCTCATGTACCTTGTAAAATTCGTCGAATTTTCGCTCAACATTGTTTTGCGTGACTTTCTTGAGGTTGAACACGTCAATGTTGCTCAAAACTTTTTAAAACACAACACAATGCAAGCGTTACACCTCCGGTCGCGGCATTATGAATGCAATTCGATCTAGCTTGATGCCCTGATCTGGTCCATGGTATCTATACGGTAAGATTTTGACCATAGACCTGACAATTAATTTTTGTCAGTTATGCCTGTTCGCTTATTCGAAGAAAATGCGCTTTAGAGGTTTTTTAATCCACTCATTGTCGTCTTTAGATTTTCTGCGTGACTGAAACCCGTCACTTCAATGTTTTGAACCTGTTATTTGTTGTCATATTTAATTTAAACGTAAGCGAATTGCGTGAACCGAGGGCTCGGACATTAACAAAATAAAAACGCAAGTAAAAAATGGCTTACGAGGAGAAAGTTTTGGTAAATTCCTCCATAATAAATCATATAGATGCTCCCATTGTTAAAACGTAGAAGCACTAATGCAAAGGTTTAGCCAGTTAGAGATCAACATGTAGATATTTTTGAGAATGAAATCAGTGCCCGCGTTGAATCATTTGTCTCCAGAGCTTCTCCAGGGCCTCCTTTCCTTCGCGCCAAGGCCCCGCGGGCTAACAAAGACAGGCGGCCCTGGGACTCAACTCCAATTTGCATTGCGAATAATTTTTCGCTCCTTCTTCCCACGAGGTGCTTGGAAGTGCGGCTTTTTCTTTCAAACTTTGCCTAATGCTTAGTCTATATTGCAAGAAATGTTCCCAAACTTGTGCAAGACACAAACCTTTGCTGGTGGAACAAACACTAGAGGGAAATTCGCTCAATTCAAGAGCCAGAAACAGCAAGCGACATCAAGATGTTGTCTCACGGCATCCTCGGTAAGCCATGTTATGTACATGTACAATGAAAACGTTTTGCATGCTTTGTGACGTTTATTTAGCCAAGATAAATCGATACCTCGTGAAGGAAATTAAAATCTTAGATGGTTTCAGGTCATAATGTCTATGATTTCACAATTGTCAACTTAGAGGGTGGCAAAGGGTATTTGCGTGACGCGTGATCGCCCCAAAATTAGCAGCGTGATGCGTGATTTAGGGTCAAGAAAATAAAATTGGCGATGCACTTACTTCTTTTTACGTGGCGCATGATTTGTGAAAAAATTCTCAGTCAGGCGTCACTTAATAGAAAAATTCAGTGTGATGCGTGATTGATACCCTCCCCCCACCCTTTGCCACCCTCAACTTAATTTGATGGCGATCAACTTTTCTTCTTGCACTAGTGTTTCATGAAAAGCCACATTAAGCATATTCTTCACATGTTTAGTGCAAGCATGCCGGGGGGGGGGGGGTACTCCCACAACAATTGGGTGGTGGTGTGCGGCCTGCTTCCCAAAAGCCTTACCCTTTTTAAAACTAAAATCGGCAATTTTCCCTACGCTATTTATGACATGAAAAAAAAGTCAGTACCTTATTTAAGACCTGACCCTTAAATCAATACCCTGTTTCAGACCTGCGTCATACAGTGTGGTAATTAGTTCCCTATTTCAGACCACTGTTTAAGTCAAATTGTGAAGGGCTTTTTTGATGAAAGAGTAGCTCCTTCTAAAAACGCATAGCCAATGCAAGACTAGAATGCAAACACCATACCATATTTGAGACCAAAGGCCAATATCGTTACCCTATTTCTGGGCAAAATAGCTAAAAAACCATAGCATTTGGGGCTGTGCATACCTGTATGACAACGTAACTGCATATCGTTTAAGGAATACCGAAAACAAACTAGTTCTTCCTCAAGCTTGAACTGATTATCTTAAGAGACGGTTTTCGTACAGCGGACCTCAGTTGTGGCACAACTTACCTATAGACCTAAAACAGGCATCTTCACTGACTGATTTCAAATCTAAATTAAATTGCCACAGTTAAAAGTAATATCTTAATTTTAAGTAACTTTTTAGACACGGCCTCCATGAAAAGCATTTTTTTTATTGTAGTTAGGCAGATAGGTAGATAGTCCTGTAACTTTTTTGACTGGTGGAAAAACCATGTATAAATAAAGTTATCTTATCTTTATCTTCTCTTATATAGCTGATATAAGCAAGCACCCCTCCCCAGGAGTTACCAAGCTTCTAAGCTGCATTTATCACAAGTCAAATTTGTAAAGATGAAACAGAAGCTGATAATGTGGAGTATGCAGTGGTTACGCATCCACTCTGACGGTGAGTTTTACTTTTAGATTTTCTGTCTTAGCCCTGGAAATATTATTGTTATTACTCAATTCAGTTCTTATTGTTATCAGAAAGTTACCGGAAATTGCTTGTGGATGTAGCCCGAGCAAAGAGCCCTTGGTTTAACCCTTTACTCTCTAAGAGTGCCATTTGGCAGACAATGTCACAACTTTGTGAATATTTGAGAGATTTCTATGAAATTTTGCCACGAAAATTGCCTTGTAAAGATCTGCTAATTGAAGGTATAAAATTGTGACCCCCTCTTATCCAAGGTATGGTTGACCACCTCCATTGTTTTCCAATTTCTTTTTAAGATGCACATGGAATGTAAGACTTGTTTCACATCAAGCTATGCACTAAGACCTGCTAAATAAGCTATAGTTCAGGGGCATACCTATGATATTTGAGAATTGATCCATGTTGGAAGCTTTTCAGTTTCACGTTTTAGAACAATTTCTGTCAAAATGACTACCTCTTTCATAACTGCTGATGTCAGTTCTTAAGTAAGCTGATCAGCAGCTTTCAAATGGTATATATTTGTACACAGGCAGAGAGTCTTTATTTGCTGATTTGGGAAACACTGCCATTTGTCCTAGGGGGTAAAGGGTGAAAAGTACATGTACAATTTCGGATTGGCCTTCACCGTAGATCATTGATGGAAGGGGTTCATGAGTTGTAACTAGACCATGAGTAATCACTCTTTCACCTAGTTTGTTGTGGGTGACGCAAAAGGAAACTGTGAGAAAAGAATGGTATTAGGCAAAATCCTGGGGGTGAGAAGCCATGAGAAGCATGTGAAAGGAGGGAGTATTGACAAAGGCAGAGAAATCAATCCTATCATGCATTCTGTGTCATTCTCTTTCACTCCCTGCTCTGTCAGTCAATTAACTGACTTGCTCTTCAATGTTAAGTGGCCATATCACTAACATACCTGCATTCAGGTTTGAAACAGAAAGCTTGGCCAAACAAAACAACTGATAAAAATTAAATTCTTTCCAAAGCCTGTTGGCAGAATCACAGTGAGGGAGTACCAGCAAAGGCAGAGAGGTCAACCCTATCATGCATTCTGCATCACTCTCTTTCACTCCCTGCTCTGTCAGTCAATTCACTGACTTGCTCTTCAATGTTAAGCGGCCAAATCACTAACACATTTGTATTCGGGTTTGAAACGGATAGCTTTGCTAAACAAAACACTTGATAAATTAAATTCTTTCCAAAGCCTGTTGGCAGAATCGCCACAACTTCATGGCCCACGAGACACAATTCCAGTGCTTCTGTTTGCTCCAGTTTTGGAAAGCAAGGTAAACATTCCTGCAAAACGTCATTTGTATCTTGATTGGTGATGTCCTTCTTTTTGGCATAAGCCAATCATTCTTTTGCATAACGAGAATAACACACATTTCAAACTCTCTGGCTTTGTTGGTGGTCCCTCCTCTCTTGCGCTTCTTGTGCCAGGATTTCACGCGGCCATTTTTTCCTTGGGGTTTTCTTTTGCATCACGCACAAGAGACTTAGGTGAATGAGGGACTACTCATAGTTTATTTTAACTGCATACTATTAGTGGCCCTCCTTCAAGCCATGCAGGGATTTTTTTTTTCATGCCTGTTTGACATTTTCCCCTCCTCAACCATTTTTGTCTTTCTTTTTCGGAATTTGTTCCCTTCCCCCCCCAACAATAATCTGAATAATGGGCTACCAGTTATTTGAATTTAAACTTTCCATTGGTTTGTTGTAAATTTACTTGAGTGATTGATTAATTGGTTGACTGTTTGAACATTGTGCACCTAATGCTGGATATCCTACTTGAAAAAATAGAGAGTACATGTATGTCACTTGATGTCTGTATTACTTTTCAGGTAAACGTTATACAAAGCACATTGACATAAAGTGGCAGGCCGTCTGGAGTACTGAAAGAGGAATGATGGAAGTCAGAGAAAGCTATTAAAAGGTAATTTTGTGTGTATATATGGGCATTGGCAACTCTACATTATTAATAGTAGTTACAAGCACTGCAGTAGCATCAGTATACATAGTACTAGTTGGGATTCTTTCTGTTGAGAATTGACAAAGGGGATGACACCACTATTGAACATGATACTGTTGTCTTAGTGGAAAGATCCCAGGACTCCTGTATTAAAAGTGTTAACTTATCTTGATGTAAGCATTGAAGGTTGTTCTTCAGTAGCATTTTGCATAATATAGTGTTCTTTCACATGGGGTGGTAAACTGCTGTATTTAGTCAAGTCAAGTCAATGATGTTGTCAATCTGCAAAAGCTTGGAACATTGACTTCACTAATTACATTCAGTTTTTAACTAATAAAACCTCACTCAAAAGAACACTGCCTGTAGATAACCTTGATGTGTTGAACGATGAGGTTATTTACCTGGAGAAGGCAATACACTATGGGTTGCTGGAAAAATGTAATAAAACTGCTGTTCAAATGATCACTTTTACTAAGTAAACATAGCATTTTTAATTTGCTAGTGACAATGTTGCATGTAATAATGTTTACTCAAAAGTAAACAGATATTGATAGGCTTTTCATTGAATTTTTTCATTTATGATTTATTTGTTTTATTTTTCTTTTTTGATTTGCCACACAAACAAAAATAGAATTCAAATACAATGGTTAATAAATTGTGAACAAAAATTAAATATTAAAGATTAATTACAATTAAGACACAAAACTACAATTTATATAATCATTAAAGGATAGTACTAAAAAAAATGATGAGGGAACCTAATAAAAACCACGGGGCTTGCAAGCTTAGGTTCCCTCTCAAGAAACACCAGATAACTAATTTAGATAAAGTTCATGTAACTAATTTAGAGGTTGCTAATTTAGATAATCAGGCAAACAAGAAGCAAACAACAGCATACTGGACAACTAAGATGAATGGAGGAGACAGATACAGCTAGATCAGGTCAGTTTATATTTATGGTATCTGCAATGGTGTTCGCAAGTGTACCTACACTTAGTAGTTGTAATTCCATCAGTTAGATTTACAATGCTAAAGTATGCCAATAGTAAGTGTCATAGTTTGCATGCGGTTTTATAGATGCACGCATGTGCATCAGAATCCTTGTGTAGAACTCCCTTGCTGTACTAAAAAGTTGTTGTGTTTATTGCCTTGAATCTCGTTAAATCTTGTCCATCCTGACTCGATACTACAACATGGTGTCAGAAGTGGGATCCTCTGATTTTCAAAGAGAATTTTGAGCACCAAGCCGGTGCATATCCACATTCTTGATCAACCTCAATAAAATGAAACCATGGCGGAGCTAGCCAGATCACCAATTCTCTGTATGCACGGGTTGTCATCGGACACACGGCAAGCTCTCAGAAAATTCAAAGATCTCTGGCAGCTGTACTTCTCCGGCCCGTTGAAGGGAAAGAGCGAGGAAGAACAGATAAGTTTTTTGTTGATTTGGTGAGGCGACGAAAGCCGAGAACTACCTTCCACATGGACGCCAACAGCCCATGAAAAGAAGGAACTCAACACATACTGGGCAAACTTTGAAAACTATGTGGCGCCAAGAAGTAATTTCAGACTTGCCCATTACAAACTTTGCATAAGCAAGAGCCAAGCGAAACAGCCGCCTCCTTCCTCAAGAAAGTCGGTATTGCAGTAAAAGAATGTAAGTACACGAACCCTGACAACACATCACTGATGCCTTAATCTTTGGATGAAATAATCCACTTGTGCAGTCAAAATTTCTTGAACATGATGATACCTTGACACTTGACAAAGCAACAAATATTGCAAGAAACCAAGAGGCTACAAGTAACCAGTTAAAGGATATCAGAGGCATTCATACTACAGCAGTCAATGCCCTGAGGCAGGGTCCACACACAAGACAGCCTTCAATACAGCAAAACCAAGCTAAAGATGAAAGGTGTGGAAACTGTGGAAGTCTTCATGACCTAACTCCAAGATCTTTGTGCCCAGCTTATGGAACTAAGTGTGAAGCCTGTGGCAAAATACAAACACTTGAAGGCTGTATGCCACTCTCACCCAGGAATAAAGTCACAAGGCCACGAGCAATCCAAAGACCGGTGGCAAAAGAAAAGGGAGAACATTCATGCTATTTACACAGCTGAGCAAAGTGCTGAAATTCCACTGTCAGAGAACACTAACACACCACACATGCTAGACACCCCACAACTGTACTTCCACTCCTTATACGTAAACAGTATCTCTGAGAACGATACACAAGCTTTACTACAGCTACAAGTAAACTCTGGTCAAGTCACAGCACCCCTACTATGCAAAATTGATACTGGAGCAGAGGGGAATGTCATATCCGTAGACGTATACAATCACCTATGTCCACAGTCAAGCTACAGCCCAGAAGGTGCACCGCTTGGACTAACTCCTTCAAATACAACGATGACTACCTTCAGGGGTCACACCATACCACAGTATGGCATCTGTGAGCTCACCCTGTCACACCATAGCCACTCCAAATTGTATGCGTTCCATGTAGTGAACACTGTAGGTCCAACAATTCTGGGTCTCCCGACCTGTTGTGATATGAAGCTCATCACCCTCAACTATGGTATCTCCACCACACAGACTGAAACAGTGTCTACAGCTGTATGCCAAATCACAAGGCAATGCAGATGCAAAGTCAGAGCTTCTTTGCCAATATCAGGATTGCTTTCAGGGAATTGGGTGCTTCCAAGGGGAGTTTCACATCACCCTAGACCCCACGGTTCCAACAGTCATCCACCCACCACGGCGTGTACCTGAAGCAGTACTTGAGCCTCTTAAGAGAGAACTTGATGCACTTGTTGAGCAAGTCATAATAGCCAAGGTAGATGGGCCCACCGACTGGGTGAACTCATTAGTTTGTGTAACCAAGGCCAATGGTACACTTCGGCTGTGCTTAGACCCAGAAGATCTCAATCGTGCCATCAAGCACCCACATCACTGCACCCCAACATTAGATGATGTACTCCCAAAGTTGAATGGAGCCAAATACTTCAGCATCGTTGATGCCCAAAGTGGATATTGGAGCATTCAACTTGATCACGCCATCTCCTTGTACACAACCTTCAACTCACCTCATGGCAGATATAGACTCCTACGGGTTCCCTTCAGTCTGACATGGACCCAGGAGAGCTTTCAGAAGAAAGTTGATGAAACCTTTGGAGATCTCCCTGGTGTAACCGGCATCACTCATAACATCGTCATCTGTGTTTGTGATCTTGCTGACCACGATGCAAACCTGAAAGCAGTCATGGAACGTGCTCGTGATACCGGTCTCCGTTTCAGTGTAGACAAATGCAAGATAAGATGGACAGAAATACCATTCTTTAGTCACATCAGCTCAAGCGGCCTCAGACCAGACTCACAGAAGGTGAAAGCTATCAGCAGCATGGACCCCTCCACGAGTCTTGCTGACTTACAAATCTTTCTTGGCATGACACAGTTTGTCAGCCATTATCTGCTCAACCTAGCATCACAATCAGCCACCCTTTGGGATCTCACCAAGAGATACAGCAAGTTCCAGTGGCAGCCCCAGCACCAGCAAGCTGTAGACGAGATTAAGAAAGCCATCACATCAGCCAATTAATTACAATACTTTGACAGCACAAAGCCAGTGATTATCTGAGTTGATGCATCCTCACGTTGCCTTGGTACAACCTTGCTCCAAGACAGGGGTCCCATTGAATATAGAAGCAAGCTCTTGACAGAGACAGAATCATGCTATTCAAACATCAAGAGAGAAATGCTAGCCGTAGTACATGGTCTTGAGAAGTTCCACTACTATGTATATGAAAGAGGTGTCACTGTTGAGACAGACCACAAACCGTTAGAGGCAATTTCCAAGAAACTCCTCGCTACTGCTCCTCCATGCATTGCAAGGATGATGCCCAGGGTTCAGAAATACGATGCTGAAATCAAGTATGTACAAGGAAGGAACATCCCACTGGCTTATGTATTGTCCAGGATCAGGCCCTGTCCTGGTGACACAATTGGAAGGCTGGATGTGTCTGTCCATGAACTGCACCTCCACTTGAATGCAAGCCCAACAAGGATTGCACAGATTAAGGAGGAAACAGCCAAGGATGAAAACCTTCTCTCACTTCGTTCAATCATCACCCAAGGACGGCCTGACACAAGATCAGATTGCCCAGTACACCTTCATGCATTCTGAAATTATCGGGACGAATTAACAGTTGTAGATGGAGTAATCCTGAAGGGTACACACATTCTCATTCCGAAGAGCCTACAGGCAGATGTATTGCAGCAACTACACTATGCACACCAAGGAGCAGAAAAATGCAAGCTCCGTGCCAAGGTTTCGGTGTTCTGGGTCAACATAAACTGCGACATAGAGGAGATGATCAAATCCTGCGCTCCATGTCAGCATAATCAAAACATGGACTTAAAGGAGCCCCTCATGCCTCATGACATCCCACAGAAACCCTGGCACACACTTGGATGTGACATATTCTTTTGGGACAATTCACCCTATTTGCTGTTATTGGACTATTACAGCAAGTTCCTGCT
This sequence comes from Orbicella franksi, assembly GCF_964199315.1. Classification (NCBI taxonomy): domain Eukaryota; kingdom Metazoa; phylum Cnidaria; class Anthozoa; order Scleractinia; family Merulinidae; genus Orbicella; species Orbicella franksi. The sequence goes on along the minus strand of NC_138155.1, from coordinate 21,094,604 downwards.
TGTGCGAAAATTGAACGACATTCGGTCAGACACAACAATAGCACATCTGAAATCCATATTTGAAGAGCATGGGATCCCAAATAAACTTGTCACTGGCAACGACACCCAGTTTACTTCTGCATTATTCCAAGAGTTTTGCAGCACTTATGGTCTCATCCACGCGACAACTAGTCCAAACTATCTGCAAGCCAATGTTATTGAGAGAACCGTACAGACTGTGAAGAACCTCCTCCAGAAATGCAAAGAACCCGGTGCATATCCTCATCTGGCCATGTTATGCCTCTGCAGCACCCCACTTGACCACAGCATCGCATCACCAGCAGAGCTCCTGAACTCCAGAGTATACCAAGCCAACCTCCCTTCCATATGCAAACTTGGCCTGTCATTATCTGCAGATGGAGAGGTAAACACCAAGCTCCGAGCACGACAAGATCAGCACAAATCACAATACGACAAGTCCTCCAAGGCCCTTCCTGCCATACGCCCTGATGACCCAGTGTGTGTACTTAAACCACATGACCAGAAGTGGGAACCTGGTATTATCAAGTGTAGCATGCAGGCCCTCACTCGTACATGGTCACCATGGCAAATGGCAGTACCCTAAGGTGAAACTGCAGTCATTTTCGACCAACAGGAGAGAACATTTATATCCAAAACAACATCCTCAGTGATGAACTACTAACACCCCTGAATGAAGTCTGCAGCACCATGCCCAGCATCTCACGTAACAACTGTGAACAGACCACAATGGCCTCCGATGCACCCGCTAGTACACAACAGCTGAGATATCCAACTCCAGAAGCTCCACTCTGCAGATCCTCCAGACTTGTCAAGCCCCCTGACAGATTGGACTTATTGACTGAACTAAAAAAACTTATGTTGCTTTGATTTCGTTCAAGGTCACTTGTTGTATGTGATCTTCATGATCCATAACATTTTTGTTTCCTTATTATTTAGTTTCTTTCTGCGACTTCATAGCTCCTTTTAGAAGGAGAGGGATGTCATAGTTTACATGCGGTTTTATACATGCGCACATGCGCATCGGAATCCATGTAGAACTCGCTCGCTGGAATAAATAGTTGTGTTTACTGCCTTGAATATCATTGAATCTCGTCCATCCTGACTTGATACAACAACATGTATCTGCAATGGTGTTTGCAAGTGTACCTACACTTATTAGTTGTAATACCATCAGTTAGATCTACAATGCTGAAGTACACCAACAATACGAAATCACAAGTAACTCAACAATATGTTTGTATCTCTTATCAAGGAAAACAAAAACACCAAAAAATCAAAAGATCAGTGGAGGAAGGGAAATATGTCAGGCATGGCAGGTCAGTCAAAGTTTTTCTTTATCTGTAGTGGACTAGTGTATCACTATAATTTTAAATAATCACTTTGAGGAACAGGTGCAGTTTACCATTATACATGTAGAATGGAATTAAGGCTTCAGAATTTGGTTAAATGACACTCGTTGGTGTCAAGACTAATAATATTATTGAGAACATCCATGCTTTTTCTTCATTAGACAAGAAATAGTTGAAAGTTCTTTAACCAATGGGTTTTTTCACAAGGATTTGTCAACTGAACGTAAGGCTTCTTTGCCTCACTTCAAGTAATTTAAAATGTGTGGATCTAGTCAATTTATAAAAAAAATGTTTAGTTTCTCCCGATGGTCTTGAATGTTGACCATGATGATTCCAAATTTTAACTGAGAAAATCATGTTTTGATCACAGTCAACCTCCTTACTGACAACTGACAGATATTCCAAATTTCAATTGAGAAAATGATGTTTTGGTCTCAACGTCCTTTCTGACAACTGATAGATGATTCCAAATTTTAACTGAGAAAATCATGGTTTGATCTCAACATCTTTAAGTACTGACAACTGACAGATGATTCCAAATTTTAACTGAGAAAATAGCGTTTTGATCTCAATATCCTTACTGACAGCCGACTGATAGTTCCAAATTTTAACCGAGCAAATCTTGTTTTGATCTCAACATCCTTAAGTACTGACAACGGATAGATGATTCCAAATTTTAACTGACAAAATAATGTTTTGATCTTAACATCATTACTGACAACTGACTGGTGATTCCAAATTTTAACTGAGAAAATCATGTTGTGATCTGATCGTCCTTAAGGACGTTCATGTGAAAATTTTCCAACATTGATTTTTTTCTGAGACTTTTACCACTGTAAGATGATTAGTTAGTTATGTCAGAAATGTAAAAAAAAAATTTTGAGTCACCGACTTCGTTTTGGAGAGAACATGCCGGGAAGAACACCGTAAATCTGAAAAAATCGGGCTTTGTTAGCGAATAAGGCCACGGTGTCTGTAAGCCCAAAAATATTCCAATCAGATCTTTGAAGAGAAATGTTCTCTGCCAAATATTGTTTAAGTGGACCTATTAAATGATTTTAGTCAACTGGCAAGGCTCCTTAAAGAACAAGTTCTCATTTAGCGACCATAGTTTCACGCAACTATCTTTCGACATGCTATGTAACCTGGCCTACGTCAAAAATGTAAGCACAACGGACTTCTTTATGGTCAAACTCAACTGTTAGTCATGAAAGATGGATTCATTTCACATCAAACTCAGGTTAGGAGATCAAGAAGTCATTCCGTGAGAGACAAATTGTTTACATCTTTCGAATATTAAACTGAGCGGTAGCGGCCCAATTCTACCGGAAGTCACCATTAAGAGCCGATCGACTACACTAAAATCGTTTGAATTATCCCGTAAATCGGGAGTCCACAGTCTCCTTCATTCATTTGAGGTCAGTAATTATCATATACTTGTCATTTGTTCCGCTAATAACCAGAAAAATTGCCAGTTTCACAGGTAAACGGTCTTTCTGCCGTTTACATAGCATGTCGAAAGATGGAATGTCGAGAGATGGTCGAAAGACGTCGCCTATGCACATAACACTGAAAGCGGGTGTAACTTCCCACATTGATTTTTTGTTCATTTTTGAACAATGTGGAGATAATTGTAAATAAAATCTGTTTCTGAAAAGAAAAGTGGGGGTCACTGAACGTCCAAGATCGTATAATCCAGGGAAAGCTATAGCAGTGGCCATCTGCCCTATCAATGTTCATTTTAGTACTTAGCGGGCGCCCTCATTCATGACGTGGCGTGTGAATTTGCGTGTGCAGTAAGGATGCGCAGAAGCAATTAGTGCGAACATCCTTAATTACAACTGACTGATTATTCCGGATTTTAACTGAGCAAATAGTGTTTTTACAATAACTGTCTAATTTCTCGCGCGGATTGGCTCATTTTTATCGTCAATAAGAGTACAGACGGATAAAATTTTAATTTATGCAAGCTTTCAAGTTCAATTTTTAGCTGTCAAACTGTCAACGTTTTAACCAATGAGATTTTATGAACTTTTTAAAGTAGCCAATCAAAAAGCGAGAATTGCTATGGACAATGTTCGCATCATTTTGAATAAAATTCACTTATCTTTGTTTACGACAAGTTTACGGCATCTTTCCCCTCATTTATTTCCGGCATTTGATCATTTTGGGGTCTTGTTATTGTAACAAAACAAATTGATGTCAGCTTTTTATGCGTCTGTCCTCTTATTGATGATAAATTTGGTCATAGCATTGTCAAAGTTTACTGCGGAACCACTCGCCTGCAGCTTGTGGTTCCGCAGCCACTTTGACAATGTTGACGCAATTTATCATAAATAACAGGAAAGACGCACAAAAGACTGATGTCAATGTGTTAATTTGATCTCAATATCCTTACTGACAGCTGACTGATGATTCCAAATTTTATCTTAGAAAATAATGTTTTGATCTCAATGTTATTACTGACAACGGATAAATGATTCCAAATTTTAACTGAGAAAATCATCTTTTGATCTCATCGTCCTTAATGACAACTGACTGATGATTCCAAATTTTAACTTAGAAAATAATGTTTTGAGCTCAAGTCCTCACTGACAGCGGATAGGTGATTCCAAATTCCAAATGAAAAAATAATGTTTTGATCTCAACATCCTTACTGTCAAGTGACTGTTAATTCAAAATTTTATTTTAAAAAATCATGTTTTGATCTCATCGTCCTTACTGAGAACTGACTTTAATTGGGAAAATTATGTTCTGGTGTCAACATCCTTACTGACAACTGTCCGATGATTCCAAATTTCAACTGAGAAAATCATGTTTTGATCTCAACATTCTTACTAATTTTAACTGATAGAATCATGTTTTGATCTCGATGTGCTTACTGACAACTGACTTTAATTTTGATCTCAGCATCCTCATTGACAACTGACTGATGATTCCAAATTTTAACTGAGAAAATTATGTTTTGATCTCATCGTCCCTACTAACAACTGACTTATGGTTCCAAATTTGAACTGAGAAAATCATGTTTTGATCTCAACATCCTTACTAACAACTGACTTATGATTCCAAATTTTAACTGAGAAACAATGTTTTGATCTCAACGTTCTTACTGTCAACTGACTGATGATTCCAAATTTTAACTGAGAAAATAGTGTTTTAATCTCAACATACGTACTGACAACTGATAGATGATTCCAAATTTTAACTTAGAAAATAGTGTTTTGATATCAAAGTCCTTACTGACAACTGGCTTAATTTGACAAAATCATGTTTTGATCTCAACACCCTTAAGCACTGACAACGGATAGATGATTCCAAGTTTTAACTGAGAAAATAACGATTTTGATCTCAATGTCCTTACTGACAACTGGCAGATGATTCCAGATTTTAACTGACAAAATCATGTGATCTCACCGTCCTTAGTGGCAACTGATAGATGATTCCAAATTTTAACTGAAAAAATAGTGTTTTGACGTCAACATCCTTACTAACAACTGACTGATGATTCCAAATTTTAACATAGAAAATAATGTTTTGATGTCAAGTCCTCACTGACAAGGGATAGATGATTCCAAATTCTAACTGAGAAAATAACGTGCTGATCTCAACATCCTTACTGTCAAGTGACTGTTAATTCAAAATTTTATTTTAAAAAATCATGTTTTGATCTCATCGTCCTTACTGAGAACTGACTTTAATTGAGAAAATTATGTTCTGGTGTCAACATCCTTACTGACAACTGTCCGATGATTCCAAATTTCAACTGAGAAAATCATGTTTTGATCTCAACATTCTTACTAATTTTAACTGATAGAATCATGTTTTGATCTCGATGTGCTTACTGACAACTGACTTTAATTTTGATCTCAGCATCCTCATTGACAACTGACTGATGATTCCAAATTTTAACTGAGAAAATTATGTTTTGATCTCATCGTCCCTACTAACAACTGACTTATGGTTCCAAATTTGAACTGAGAAAATCATGTTTTGATCTCAACATCCTTACTAACAACTGACTTATGATTCCAAATTTTAACTGAGAAACAATGTTTTGATCTCAACGTTCTTACTGTCAACTGACTGATGATTCCAAATTTTAACTGAGAAAATAGTGTTTTAATCTCAACATACGTACTGACAACTGATAGATGATTCCAAATTTTAACTTAGAAAATAGTGTTTTGATATCAAAGTCCTTACTGACAACTGGCTTAATTTGACAAAATCATGTTTTGATCTCAACACCCTTAAGCACTGACAACGGATAGATGATTCCAAGTTTTAACTGAGAAAATAACGATTTTGATCTCAATGTCCTTACTGACAACTGGCAGATGATTCCAGATTTTAACTGACAAAATCATGTGATCTCACCGTCCTTAGTGGCAACTGATAGATGATTCCAAATTTTAACTGAAAAAATAGTGTTTTGACGTCAACATCCTTACTAACAACTGACTGATGATTCCAAATTTTAACATAGAAAATAATGTTTTGATGTCAAGTCCTCACTGACAAGGGATAGATGATTCCAAATTCTAACTGAGAAAATAACGTGCTGATCTCAACGTCCTTGTTAAAGAGTCCACAAAGTTTTTATCCTCATCAGACAAAAGAGGCGGGTATATACATGTATATATCTCTTTACACTTTAACAGCTTAATAGAGTGCTTCGTTTGGAAACGAGATTATTTTGAATTTTAGTGTTATGGAGATGCATGACACAAGGCTACGATCGAGTTTGTTGAAAAATATATACTTATCTCATGGTTTTGAGCCTTTTTGGAAGTTGGAGCATTAGGAAAAGTGTTTATGTAAATGCTTGTTTGTTCAGTACTGATAATCAGTCGCCTAGATAGCCAGAAAGTAAGTTCCAGATAGTTACACTATTTTCCGGCCGCCATATTGGTGTACCACGGATGTACACCAACATGGCGTTTTATTACTGGGCTCTGTAAATTTCTGCGAAACATTTCGACAAATATCTGAAGTTTGGGGAAACACACAGGCCTAAAACTTGGAAAAGTGTCTTATTTAGTTATCTTCTATAACATCACGATTTCTTAGCTTTTTCCACTGGACGATTTTCGGTTTATTTTTTTATTGCGTGATAGTGACAACGATCTATGCGGGAATTCTGTTGCCAATGTACATGGGCTTGGATGAAGAAAGCTTTACGTAGTCGCAAAGAAAGGGCGAATACAATATACAAACTTCAGTATATAAAGCTGCAGTTTATATGTCAAACATTTCATTTTTCTTTCTTTTTTTTTCAGGATTTCCCAGTGACCAGACGACTGAGGGAAGATAAAGGGAAAGGCAAGACATGACATGACATGACATGATACTAAAGACACAACATTATTCATAAAGGACAAAAGTAAGACAGATTGAGAGATTTTCTCGTAGCCGAAAAAAATAGGACGTGTAAGATAGGAATTTTTTTTTCGCGGACTAAGCTACCTATAAAAAATGAACTGGCTCGAATATGATTTACAGTTAGCTTTCCTGTACAGATTTTATCCAGTTTTAATCATTTTGGATTGTGTGACTGACGCCTACGTGACTCTTGAGCATCAGTGGTGTTGCGTTACACTATCGGCCGATGAGAATATGTTAGTATGAAGGCTTTGTGCGAGAATTGCAATACACGGCATTGTAATAGGAGATTTAACTGTTAATTTGGCTTGTTTAGATAAACAGCAAGGCAGCAGAGTACCAAACAAAACTTTGTTTTCTTTATTTTCTGAGTTAGCATTTAAAATACGGCAACATAATTCCCGTGCAAAACTTTATTAATATATTCTCAACGGTCGTTAGTGTAGTGCTATTCAATAGTCGCGTTCGTTTCTTTCATATAATTCACCGAGCTCTCGTATCGTGATCTTCGTAATTCTTTGATTTTCCTCGAGAAGAAAATTCTTATAGTTAGCTTTCGTGTTTAGAATCACAATTTTGTTTCTAATTTTTTTTACAGACCAATTTCAGAATAGATTGTCTTATTTATTCAAATTGTCTCAACCAAAAGCTATTTTAAAAAGTTTTTAAGAACCAGAATTTAGGAAAATTATTGCTGCTAAGTTTTTGTCGAGTTATTTCAAGCGTATTTCGTCGAGTTAGCTTTGTACAAAATCAGTTTCTCTTGTTTATTAAATATTATCTATACAATTGTCTCGACTGCCTAAATTTACTCTAAGGGTAACCCTTGTCAAAATTTTTAATTTTCCCGCCAAAAAACTTAGAAAAAATACGGGCGCCAATAATACGCATGCGCCAACTTTTTAAAAAAAAATTTTTTCTTAACATCTCTGTAAATATTTTTAATTTTCCCGCCAAAAGACTTAGAAATATTACGGCGCCTAAAATACGCATGCGCCATTTTTTTTTTTTCAAAAGTTGTAAATATTACTGAACTTATTAATCAATAAATGCAATCTTTTATTCAGGTGTCCAGTTATTTTGTAATCTTTATTATTAAGGAAATAAAGTATTCACAACAAGTGTTTCATTTCAATTGCTTTATTCATCTTTAATTTTTTACTTACAATGTATTGTTAATTAGTTAAGTGTAATTTAATTAAATTGATTACAAAGGTGCCATCAAAAATATGCGCTCTATATATACTAAGACTTTTGGCGGGAAAATTGGAAAAAATTTGCACAGCGTTTCCCCTGGCAACTTTTTTGACAAAAATTTTAAGGGGGTACCCCCTTGAATTATTTCCCTCCAAAAAAATTCAACGTATACCATCGTGAACACAGACTAAAGGAAAAAAGTTTGATTCCAATCATTCCAGTTATTCAAAAAAAGAAAGATTTTGAATCCAGGGAATATTTGTTTGTGTTCAAGATGGTATATATTCCATGATGATATCGTGTTATCTAGTCAGCCGTAAAATGACGAGCAAAATAAATATATTTACAGAAATGAGAAAAGCAAGTTAAAATTTGTGCAACGTTTCTGCAAAACATCGAGAGGGTGAGAACATTTCTAAATCGAAATATTTAAGAAAGTTTACATAGCCGGGTAACTTGAGCCCCAGCTATGTAAACTCTCTTAACTATAGCGATTCCAAAATGTCGCCACCTTCTCAAAGGTTTACAGAAACGTTGCAATTGAACAAATTTTAACTTGCTCTTCTCATTTCTGTAAATACGTTTCTTGTTGCCCCTCATCCACAGCTAAACTATTTAACTTGATATCATCATGCAATGTATTTCAAGAAGATAGTGGAAGTAAGCCATGAATCTGATTGCTCCTCCGAAATAAAAAAAAAGCGAAAACGTCGTTCAAATCCTAGTATTTGGATAAATTTAGAACTTCCGTCACTTTTAGTCGAGATGAAAAAGAAAAAAAAAACAATACCCGACAAATTATAAGCAAATTTAAAAAACTGTTTATGGCTTGCTTTGTTATCTTCTAGAAATTACTTCCAGCGAGGTGTTAAAGGTTAATGTCTGGTCATCAAGCTTCAAGTGTATCAGAATATATCCTATGGCTTCTGTTAAATACTTGAACTAAGAATTTGTCATTTGCGAACGAAAGCAATAACATTTTAGATGAATCAGAGCAATAGTGCTAACAGCAAGTGTTTTGAAAACTTTTGTTCGTAGCAAGCGATAGCGATAAAATTTTAGAACAATCACGCAATTGGAGCTACGTTTAGGATGATAAATGTCATAGTGAATACAAACGATAGCAATTATCTTTTCAAAGAATCATACAATTGGTTCCAAGTTTTGAAAATCAAAGATAAAATGGTGAATACTTTCATTAAAAATGCTTCTAAATCAAACAATTGGAGCTGCATTTTTGAAAAGCATCAGATCAAATTGTGAAAATTTTCAGTAAACATGTTTAGCAGTCCAAGTGATAGCTTTAGAATAATCCGAAGATTGAAGCTACATTTCAAAAAAGTAATAGATCTGATAGTACAAATGACAGCCAAAAATTTTGGAAAATCAGACAATTAGACCTACATTTTTCGATAAGCGATAATGAGAAGAGTTGCTTGATACCAGTCATAATTCATTACAGCCTCGCTGGAAGTTAATCAAGAGGATATATTGAGTTTCTGGTTGATATTTATACACTTAGTGCCCTTCTGAAAAAAAAAAAGCAAAACAATTTTATGCTACCGTTGTCCGTTATGTGTAAAACAATATCTGCCGATAAATTTAGTACTTTTCAGATACAAAGATCAATCCAGAAACTCAATATCCTCTTCTAAAATTATTAATTCAAGGTGGCTCTGCATGTCAATACACGACAAACGTCAAAAGAAATCACGCATTTTACTACAAGTGCACAAAACCGAAAAATGAAACAAAATAAACACGGGCAAAAAAAGGGGAAGAAGCGTTCGATAATATGTTGTGATCATGTCAACAAATGTGTTAAATATTCAGAAATTAACTTGGATGAAGTTGCAAACTAATTGTTAACGATTCCTGGAATAGGTTGAAGTGTTTCAAAATTTTAACTGACGCAGAAAGAAATGATATAACCTATTTGATATTTGTACTGTGCATTTTTAATGAGCTTCAAGCTACAGCATTTTCAAACGAATTCGTTCATTAATAAATGTTGAGCAAGAACATCGTTCTTTCAGCATGTACAATTCACATCATAAATTAATAGCATTATGTTTCTTTTTTACAAGCTCTGTGACTTTTTTTGGGAGAAAAAAGTAAAATCTAAAACTTTTCACGTGAATTTTATTGCAAAGCGGAGAATAGATCAAGAGACTTTTTATTTCGCGTCTGAAAATGCTAAGATTTGAGAAGTAAAAATAGTTCTTCGATAACTTAAAGCGTTTGATGGTCTAAACAGAGTAAGATAAGCATCTATAATGAAACAATTTTTATTGAACAGTCATGTGATATTGACAATTCGCATCATATATTGAAACTAGTGTTACGTGAAACTTCAGTGCTTAATGAGGTTTTGGAGAACACGACAAATTAAAATTCAAAATTGAATCGTTTGTGAATTTATATCACAACAGCATTTGTTATGATTGACATGATCACAGTAGCTATCACGGTTTGATTTCAACATGCAGCACCACCTTAAAATACTCTACAAAGGTTATCGCCTAGAAACAGGGTTTCAAACTCAGGAGAGTTGAGCGATTATAATACAATTTGGAATTTGGAAGGAAAAAAAAATTATAAACGAATCTGTCAAGATAAATGTAGTAAATTATGCAAATACTAACCGATAAAATTTAATTTAACCAAACTGGTGATCGCTCGATCCAAGAAATAAAACTCTCCACAATTTGAAAATATGTAACAGATGATAACTTTAAAGCGGTTGAAACCATTTCGACAAAAATGGCAGAATTAATTAATTTACATTCACTACCGAATTGAATATTTTTTTCGCGCGCCCGATGTCAATGAATGCAAATATTTAAGCCCAGAGAAGGATTAAACGTTAAACAATCAAAATGATTTTAGACTACGAAGTTTTGATCTGGAATATAACTTTGTAATTGCAAGACTGCCATTTCTTATCGGAAAGATTTCCATTTTTTAAATTCTAAAATGATATTCTTAACTTTGTCTTCATCCTCCCTGCTTGAATCCTTTTGATCTCCTCCAGTCCTGAAAATTGAACAGATAAAAATTGGGTAAGGAAAACACCCAAGTGTGGAAACTGGAAGAGTAAACGAGGAATAGAAGAATACGCAGTGAATTGTTAGACACGGGTGTGCGTTGACAAGTACAAGACAAAGTGACAAAGAAACGCCACTTTCGAAAAGAAAGCCAGACTCTCATAAAAATAACCGCTACGAAGTTCAGCGTCTTGTAAGGTTCCTGAACCAGTAAAGTAAAACTTTTACTCCGTTACTAAAGTCATCAGGTTGTTCTGAAGTTCGACACGAAACGTAGACCGAGATCGGCAAGCGCACGTGTTAGGACTTGGAGCCGGTATTTTTGGTTGAAATGAAGAATGCAAAGAAATTGATTCTTACCATGGACAAAAATGGGTGTCAACCGACTGTCTTTCCCCAAACGTGGTCGCCATTTCTTCTTCAAAGTAAAAATTTGCTCCTAGTGTAGAAGGGAACATTTTACATCTTACTCCGACGGCAAGCATCTCAAAATGACAAACAAGTACCTCGGGTCAGCAACAGTCATTATGAATATGCAAAATAAGATTAGACCAATCAGCTAACAAATACGCCACGAATTTTAATGAAAACACCCTTTGCACGCTTTTCTCTGAAAAAGTTTTGCATTTTCTTTGTTCATATGGAGCTCACGTGAAATACTGAAACACAACACGTCATTTTTCAAGTATAACATGACAAACCACGACCCTCGTTTGTTACTTATCATCTGGTATCCAATCCCGGGTATCCAACTTGGACTCACGGTTGCGCTGATCGTTATTATGAGTTAGTTTATTAACAGCCCAAAAATGCAAAGTGTCAAACGCATCGTGTCACTGAAAATGTTAATGAAAATATTTATGGGGTAACTCAGGTTTTAAGCCTCAGTATTTTTTTGCCACTTTTAATTAACCAACTATTGAGAAGAAAAGTTCTGCTATTAATTCGAATTTGCTGTTTCAAACATGACTGGAAAAAAGAAGATCGACTTTGAACTGCATTGCTCAGCTGATGTCATTTCTAAAAATCTGTTACACAATAATAAAACTTCGAATCAGCTAGACGTCAAATGAGAAAAGGACACTTTCAATTTGTTGCGACCAGATGGTTTACTTTTCTTCTGCGAGATGACAAGCGGAGGCGACTCTGTTATCTGACGGGATAAACTACATAAGGTGGCTCTTCGTGTACGCATCCATGAGAAACTTGAGCAGTCTAGTATAGTACTGGATCGATACATGGCCGTCGCGAAACCATTCTACTATTTGCTTTTTATGAAGCACCACCGTGTCATTCAAATTATTTCTTTATCCTGGTTATTTCCAGTATCTCTCGTTGTGCGTTTTTCATCACTCTGGCATAGTTTAAAAGTGCCTCTTATTTGCTTTTTAGACTCAGATATTTTCTTTGTTCCACGCTCGTGTCAGGTTGATTAGTTTACTTTTCACGTTTCATTACCGAGCTTAAAAACTAACCATCTTTATTCATTTATCATGTTATGCATTGTCTACAACCAGGCCTAATCTGCCCGCATCTTGGCCAAACAGTTAGGTTTTAATCACGAGGTTTTGTTAAAAACTCACGAACAGTCGCCGATTCTAATAATGGTCATTATTATAAGCTTGTTTCTTCTGTGTAACGGGGTATTTTTCCGCTGTGCTGATTTTGAAAGATCACCAACCATGTAATGAAGTCCCCCTTAGTTTTGAACTCAGCTGTGAACCCCATAGCCTTTGCTGTCTTCAAGAGAGATGTGAAAAAGAGAATTTAAAAGACTACTATATTTTGTGATGTATCTGAAAAGCATGGCTATTGTAGATTTAAATCAATTAGCCATGACCTTAAAAAGGAACATCTTCTAAACCGTTTCAAACAATTGTAACTTTTCACGAGAATGTTTATTGTCATGCGAAAGACACGCAACAAAAACTGACGTCGATTTGCTAGAATCCCAGAAGTGAAGTGAAGTGAAGTGAAGTGAAAGACTTTATTTAATGAGGGTGACCCGTGACAGTAACTTAAGTTACTGATAAACTTGGGGCCCTCAGCTTAAAATAATTAGAATGCTAAAAATATATTATTTACAATAAAATGCTAAAATACGATATTATTTACAATAAAATACTTAATTAAGTTACTATTAAAAATGGTTACAAATAATAAACTGGACTTACAATTTCAAACATACTACGAATAATAAGAGTTAAAAAATTCCATTAGTTTTCTGAGAGTTAAGAATAGTATTACATAATTTAGCCTTAAACGATTTAACGGACTTCTCTGTTTTTAAAGACCGGGGTAAACTGTTCCAATCTTTAATAGTTCTGACGGCGAAAGTGCGTCCTCCCTCAGAGGCGTTTCTGTGAGAGGGGCATAATAAATTTAAATTACAATTTCTAGTACTTCTCGAATGGACGTCAGAGTTTTTCCTTAAAGATGTGTTCATGTATTCAGGTAAAGTTCTGTTTATCCTTTTGTAGGCCAGTGCACATCGATTTATATAAGCTTCTTTGTAAAAGGGGATCCAGTTTAGCTTATTAAATAAAGTGACAGTTCGACTAGTACGTTGTGCTGCAAGAATAATACGCGCAGCCCGTTTTTGCATACGGAGAACTCTCTCGAGTGCCTCTTTGTTACACGATGTCCATACTGTGCTTGCATACATGAAGAGTGGTTTGATTACCGCGTTATAGTAGATCAATTTTTGATTCTTTTTCAAGTAGCAGCTTATATGGCGTAGAAGACCAATTCGTTTTGAAAGTTTGTTACATAGTTCGTCAACATGTGCTTCGTAAGTTAGGTTCTCGTCGATTATCACTCCAAGAAGTTTATGGCTACCAACTTGTTCAATTTCTGCATTTTGCATCCTAGCTTGAAATTTTCCTGCGTCATGGGTTATACGTCTGCGCAGACGCTTTCCCGTAGCCAACAACGCTTTGGTTTTCTTGGTATTTATAAACATTTTGTTTTCACTAGCCCATTTCTCAACTTCTGTCAAGTCCTTTGTTAATGATTTGTTTAGTGCAGGAATAGCTTTCCAGTCTGAGCTTAAAGACAAGGTGGTATCGTCTGCATAGATATCCATAGTTGACTTGTGAACGTTTAGAGGCATGTCATTGACAAACAGGAGGAAAAGCACCGGTCCCAATATTGATCCTTGGGGAACGCCCTGTCTGATAGTCAGCTGTTCAGATGTGGTTTTCCCTAATGTAATAAATTGCTTTCTCTGAGACAGGTACGATTGAAACCAGGCAACAGACGGAGGGCTTGCACCGTAAATAGACAACTTTTTTAGAAGAAGTTCGTGATTTATAACATCAAAAGCTTTACGAAAATCTATAAATACCAGACCGGTCACTTCGCCATTGTCCATGTTTTTCAGGATGTGATCTGTAAGTCTGATTAGAGCTGTTTCTGTAGAGTGACCTGACCTGAAGGCTGATTGATACTCATATAACATGTTGTTGTCATGTAAAAACTTAAGAAGACAGCTGGCTACGTGTTTTTCGATAATCTTCGAAAAGACAGGTAAAACTGATATCGGGCGGTAATTGTTGAAGAACTCCAATAAAACTTCTACAAAAAGTTATTTGACTAGTAAGTAGGAACGGAGTAAAATATGACGCGTTGCATAATAATTGCGCCATCGGTACTTCATTGCCCTGGAAACCGGGAAAACCTATTAAGCGAAGTCAAATTTAGGGTGTCAAAACGTCAAACAAAATCGACCCAGGAGAGTTTTTGTATAAATTGGTCTATATTTCAGACCGTTAGTTCAACCTAATCAAGTTACATTCCTCCTTTCAATGCCCAATTGAAGGATTTACCTTAATTTGAAAAATAAGAGTATTTGAGACTATTTTATTTGATTCTCAATTATATCATTTCAATTCAAAAACAGAATTTGCAAAGGACATGTAGAGGGTAACAGGTGACTCTAAAAGAAGCTGTTTTTCCTACCTATAAAAACGTTATTGGCATTCTAGACGAGGGAATCCCTACCCTCTAACAACAACAACAAAAAAAACGATTGGAAAGCCCTCAATTAAGTGGAAAATAAAATTAAATGACCCGTGTTGCCCATCCGTAAACTTCTCTATTTGTTTGTTAAATGTCACTTGAATGTATGTAAGTAAAGTTAAAGAAAATGGAATGATATTTAGCTGAGACCAGATGGTTTAAAGCAACCTGTATATAACACAGATAAAACTAAAATAGCGCTTTTTGGGTCTTGATAGCAGTTATTGAGCAAGAGCAAGGCGTCTAACTGGAAAATGGAAAACTGGTTCTGGATTCTCGGTTGGTCTCTTTCAATCTTGACAATGGCTGGAAATGGATTTGTCATCCTCATAGTTTGCAGGAAACGACGACTTCGAACGAAAACGAATGCCTTCATCGTTTCATTAGCAGTGGCTGATTTCTTCGTAGGGATGACCGCAGTTCCTTCACTCTACTTCTGCGAGATAACAAGTGGATGCGACTCACAAACTCCGTTATCCGACGAAATAGACTTTATAAGGTGGCTGTTCGAGTACGCATCAGCCGCAAACTTGTGTAGCTTAGTATTGGATCGATACATTGCTGTCGCGAAGCCTTTGAAATATTTCACTTTCATGAAGCGCCGTCGAGTGATACAAATGACGCTCATATCGTGGGCAGTCCCAGTAACGTTTATTGTAATTGCATCTTCTATCTGGTTTAATTTAAAAACACATATCGCCATTAGTGCTATCGGCTGGCTTTGTTTGGTTCTTGAGTTGCCGTTGTGTCTTATGGTAATTTTCTGCTTTGCGTCCATGTTACGCGTTGTTTGGAAACACGAGCGATCCGCTCGTACCCTGGCTAAACAGTTACGGTTTAATCACCAAGTTCTCTTTAAGACTCAGGAGAAGCCTGCGATTAAAATGATGGCAATTGTTTTGGGCTTGTTTCTATTCTGTTACGGCTTGTTTTTGCGATGTAGTTTTGTGTATATTCTCAATGATCACAAACCATGCAGTGATCTCGAATATAAGATACCTATTGCGGTTTTAAACTCAGCTGTAAACCCTTTAGTTTATGCCATCTTCAAGAGAGACATAAAAAACGAGTTTAAAAGACTATTATTTAAGCGTAACTAACTTTAGCAACGATGAACTTAAAAAATAGGAATAAATAAAGAGAGAAATCGATCAATCAATCTTTATTTAAGCACGATATCTTACCATAAAAATGGTCTTCCTAAGAGTCGTGAAAATTACACAAAAAATGTATTAGCTATATTAACAGGAATACATGAATTACATTAACCAACGAGCTACTTAAGTAAGAAAGACAATCAAAACGCATGTAATAAAAATTTCTTTAATCTATGGTGTATTAAAAATACTCTTTCCCATTCACTAATGTTTTAAAATCATTTCAACTAGGCAAGTGTCTGATTTCCGAGGGAATCTTCTTCCAAAAGGTTAAATCTTGTTCTGAAATGTCACAACAGCACCAATTTATTGTAAAAAGATTAAAATTGTGAAGTAAAATCTTTTTGAAACCCAAAATTTCATGCAGAATAACAGAAATTTAAGTTAAACTTCGGCGAAACACCCTTTAAAGACATGGTTACCGTAGAAACGTCTGATCACGTGACAAGATAGAGGCCACACTAATATACTGCCCACTAAATTTTCGGGGAAGTCACAAATTTTGAAACCATAGCTTAAATACACTTTAAGTAAGAAAAGTCTGCGATCATCGTGGGTAATTTAAATTCAAGCCTCTTTAAAAAAACTAAAATGAAAGAAGGGTAATGAATAAACGGGATAAGATAAGGAAAGAAAGGAAAATCCAAAATTGAAACGTAAAGAAAAAGAAAACGGATGTCCTTTTTTTGCAAGCGTGTTCCAGCTTTGCCTCATGACGAGAGTGCACCAGTTATTATATTACGTTATGACGTAGTTTTATTGTCATATAAATTTCAGACGCACAACCTGCGAAATTAAAACTGTCGTCAGTGAGTTAGATTCAGAGGAACTCCAACTGATAACAGTTCTTCTGGTGGCAAGTTATTATTTGACAGTTAGGAAGCAAATATGACGCATTGCTTGGTGGTTGTTTAATCACTATTGCATTGCCCTAAAAATCAGGAACCCATTGAAAAGATGTCAAATTTGGTATGTCAAAACATCAATCAGAAGTGTCATAAAGGAATAAGTGTTTTAATTCTAATACTGTTTTATACCGTTATTAATTTCAGCTAAGACCAAATAACGTTCTGCTGTCAATTCCAAAATGAAGGACTGATTGATTCACGTTTGGTTGTCAACCATAATAGCAAAATGAAGAGAACTGAGAACATTTCCATTTCTTGTTCAATGATGTTGTTTGAATACAAATGCTGCAAAATGTACATAGTGGTAAACAAGTGAGGATTAAAACAACCCTTTTTTATTACAAAAGAGAACGAAAATGCGGTTGTGCAGAGTATAAAAAAAGGCACCTGCCTCTGACTAAAACTACATTTCTCTTTTGGATTTTCATTTTGCTTCAATAAACCGGAAAATGTAACGCATTTAAAATCGTTGCCCAGCTAGGAGCTATCCTTATTCACTATCAAATGTCACTGGAATATAGTGTCAGTTATGTTAACTGTAATGCAAACGGCCGGCTAGTTGAATAATAATTAACTGCCACAGGATGGCTTAAAACAAGCCTGCATATAACAGGATAAAACAAGCGCCTTTCTGGTTTTAACAACGATTATTGAGCAAGTGCAAGCTGTCGAACTGGAAAATGGAAAACTGGTTCTGGATTCTCGGTTGGTCTCTTTCAATCTTGACAATGGCTGGAAATGGATTTGTCATCTTCATAGTTTGCAGGAAACGACGACTTCGAACGAAGACGAATG
Source organism: Orbicella franksi (assembly GCF_964199315.1). Lineage (NCBI taxonomy): Eukaryota > Metazoa > Cnidaria > Anthozoa > Scleractinia > Merulinidae > Orbicella > Orbicella franksi. The sequence continues at coordinate 21,076,725 of NC_138155.1, read as the reverse complement.
CCTTCATCGTTTCATTGGCAATGGCTGATTTCTTCCTAGGGATGAGCGCAGTTCCTTCACTCTATTTCTGCGAGATGGCGAGTGGATGCGACTCTCAAGGTCTGTTATCTGACGGAATAGACTTTATAAGGTGGCTGTTCGGGTACGCATCTGATGCGAATTTGTGCGGTCTCGTGCTGGATCGATTCGTTGCTGTCGCGAGACCTTTACGATACTTGACTTTCATGAAGCGCCGTCTTGTAATTCAAATGATTTTCATATCTTGGGCAATCCCACTGACGTTTAGTGCTTTTGTGTCACTACTAAGGTTTAGTTTAAAAACACCTCTTAGCATTACTATTATCGCTTGGTTTTGCCTTGTTCTTGAAATACTGTTGTGTGGCATTGTAATCTTTTGTTTCGCTTGTATGTTACGCGTTGTTTGGAAACACGAGCGATCTGCCCGCAACCTGGCCAAGCAGTTACGGTTTAATCATCAAGTCTGGCATAAAACTGAGGGAAAGTCGGCTGTTAAAATGATGGCAATTGTACTAGGCTTGTTTCTCATTAAATACGGAATTGCTTTACGTTGTAGTTTTGTACATATTCTGGATGACAATGAACTATGTAACGATCTCCATTATAAGGTACCTATTGTTGTTTTAAACTCCGCCATTAACCCTTTAGCTTATGCTATCTTCAAGAGGGACATAAAGAAACGGTTTAAAATACTCCTGTGTAAAGGTAACTAACTCAATAAGCAGTGAAGAAATACAAAAACAGTAATTAGTGTGAGTAGCTGTATTGTATATTGAATAATCTGTGAAAAGAGTGAGTTAAAATTGATTAAAATTTAAGAAAACAAAATAAAAGAGCATCCGAGGAAGAATTTTTACATAGAATAACTGACAAAGGTAATAAAATAAAACAAGAAAAGAAATTTAAGCTTAACGCGCGAACTGTAGAAACCTCTGATCGCGTGACAAAGTAAAGGCCACACTGATATACTGCTTAATACATTTAGGGGAAAGTTACAAAGTTTGAAAACCATAACTTGAATGCTGTTTAAGTAAGAAAAGTTTGAAATTATTGCGGGGAATTTAAAATTCAAGCCTCCTTGAAAGAACTGAAAAGAAAGGAATGAATTGAAAAGATAAGACGGAAAGAAAAGAAAAGCGAAAGTTGGAACGTAAAGAAAAAAATAGAAACGGACGCCCTTTTCTTGTGAGCGTCCGCCAGCTTTGGCTCATATCGTGACTTCGCCAGTTATTGTAATCAAACGTTCAACACGCTACATGCGCTTTAATCGATGCCACGAAATGTACAATTCAAACGGTGATAAACGATGAAAGCGAAGAAAGCGATGAAAAGCGAGCGGTTGATACAAACAAAATAAATTACAAGTTATGAACGAATACAATAAAAGAAACAGAGATAACGAGCCAAAGGTAGACGATACTTACAAACGTTGTATGATTAGGACGGCTAGGAACACGATAGAGGAAAGCGGAAGGCAATAAATGAAACAAGATTACTGTAACATCGCGATGAAAATGCACAAATAGGCTAGAAAAACGCATACTGAAACAAAACAAAATTATGCGAAAAAACCTAACAGAGTATTGATAACGTGAAAGCGAGATAAACGAGAAGAATGCGATGATGACGGAAATAATGCGAGTACAAACGGAAAAAATAACAAAGAATCAAATGCGGCGGTGACACCAATCAATTCACAACGTCTTGACGTAATTTTACTGCCATATAAGTGGCAGATGTATAACAAAAACTGAAGTCAATCTGTTAGACTCAAAAGAACTCCAATAGCACTTCTTCAGAGAACAAGTTATCTGTCGGGTAGGAGGCAAAATCTGACGCGTTGCACGGTGGTTTCGTAATCATCATTTTATTGCCCAAGAAATTTGAAAACCCATAAAAATATGTTAAATTTGGTGTGTTAAAATTAAGCGTTAATCAAAATCGTCACGGGGGAATTGTTGTTTAATGCTGTACAATTTATACCGTTATTATTTCAACCAAGAACATAATATATAGATTTAGCCAAGCCTAAAAGCGGAACCGGAGCTGCTAGGCCGGGTTGTTCAAAGCCTAATTAAGCTAGCGAGGAATAAAACACAAATAGCGGTGATAAACATATTAAAGTTATGCAGTTTAATAACTTGATGTTTCGTATGCTGCGCAACGTACATTTTCAAAAGTGGAATAAAGACCGTTACAATTTTTGAAAACTGTATATGAAATGTAAATAAGGAGTTAAGAAACATCTGTTTCTTAACAGTAAAACAATAAAAGCCTAAGCTTATTAATAAAGTATCAGCTTCTCACTGCTGCGTTTACATTAACAGCCGGCTTAAGTTCTTGGATGAGCAAAGTTTCTTTAATTTTACAATGATAATCTGTTTTACCAGAAGCTAGAGTATCAAAATGATCCCACTTGATGTTGTGACCTGTGGCTTTTATATGGTCGGCAATGGCTGATGTGGGGTCATTCTTAGTGAGAGCCCTGAAATGTTCCGTTTTCCTATCATGAAGCCGTCGTTTTGTTTTGCCTATGTAAGAGTCACTGCAGTCCCAGCAAGCAGCTTTTTAAATGACCTTAGATTTCTGTGAACGATTTAGACGGCCCTTGCATTGAAAGAAAGATTTGATTCGGCGAGTGCTTTGAAAAATTATCTTAAGATTGACAAATGAACAGAAATTGTATACTCATGATTTCAGACGCTTAGAGATTTGGTCACTTTGTACCGTATGAAATGTAAAAAGCAGTGCACTAAAAAACACGTGAACTCGTTGAGCTTTTAACTTGAACCCGTGATATGGTCACTGGATACTGGTCAGCGGATACCGCGTTTCGACAGGTGTCAATTGACCATAACATGGATGTGCAGTATCAGCAAAGGACGCTATAAACCAAGGGTGCGTGTCTCTGTCAACCTATTAGCTGGATGTTTGGGTGCCACCTTGCGCAACTCCGTCGTGCGTACGCGCGCACGAGCAATACCGCTAGCCATGACAGCCATGAGAAGATCAATTTACGGGTTTCTTTTTCTTTCCTATATGGGTATGGGGCTCCGCTACAGCATTTTGCTGTCACTTCCAAAATGAAGGATTGATTCACTTTTGGTTCTCAACCATAATTTGAAAATGAGGAGGATTTGAGACCATTAATTTATATTTGTTTCTCAATGATGTCGTTTGAATACAAATACTGCAAAATGTACGTAGTGGCAAACAGGTGACGATTAAAACAACTCTTTTAGAATAAAATAACGAAAATGCGGACATGGTGCCTCTAATTAAAAGTCTTTTCTCTTTTGGATTGTCATTTTCATTCAATAAACCGGAGCATATTAAGCACAGTGAGTTTTGTTTCCCCGAGACTCTCAATGCTCCCCGAGGCGAAGCCGAGGGAACACAGCGGTCAAACGTCGGGCATGCGCAAATGGGTACATTTTTGGCAGCCGCGCGCCAATTTCCCACGCAAAAATTTAAAGAAAAACATGGAAAACAACCGGTGTCACGCAAAATTTACGAAAAAAATTGAAAAGTTCATAAAAATCTGTAAAAGGAAAAGAAAGTAGGTAAAAGGAAAACTTAAGACTTTTCAGGCGTAAAGTTAATTAAAGTGGACATTTTGAGTGTTTGTAGGGTCTTTGGGTTTGCACTAGTCTATCACAGAACAAATTGCAAATGGGAAATGCCATGCCAAAGTTACCATATATTATTTTAAGTAAAACAAAGCTCTCTTGTGATTTATGACTATCACGTTATTGCTATACTGCCCCCATTGAGTTATTGCGTAATGAATATAAAATTACTCAATATTTCATAAAATGAAGGGAAATTTAGCCCTTTGTCTAAAAATATCATTGCTGGAGACGCTTAATGACCTTGTGAGGTAAATAAGGCACCCAATATGACCTAATTTACCATTACAGGCTCATTCATTTCCCTCATGAAAAGGAACATTTCCTACAACTACGGAAGCTTTTACAAAATAGTTGAAAAAATTGGGTCAGGTTTAGGGGTACGATTAGGGTAAAGGTTACCTTACTTAGGGTTAGGGTTAGCTTTTAGGATTAGGCTTAGGGCTAGGGGTAGGGTTAGGCTTAGGGTTAGCCTTTAGGGTTAGGGTTAGGGTTATGGTTAACTTTTAGGGTTACGCTTAGGGTTAGGGCTAGGGCGAGGGCTAGGGCTAGGGTTAATACGAGGGTTAGGGTTAGGGTCAGCATATCAGTTGAGAAATAGAAATATATATTTGTTTTGAAGGAAAAAATAAATGCACTTGACGTTTATTTCGGTAAGTAGGAATAAAAAATGTTTGCTTTAGTTAAGAACTGGCAGGTAGAAGTTATTGAGGTCATTTAAGGTAGCCAAGAATAGGAATTTACACTTCGAGAACGAAACAGTTCTATTTGTTTATAAATACGTTAGAAAAACTACAGGCATGAGATATTGGGTGCATGAACGCGATAACAAGTCTTCATTGCACTAATAAAGTGATAAATATATGATTATTTAGCCTAAAAAACTACACCCGTAATAGTTTCACATTGTTGAGCAACACCAATAGAGTTTACGCTCCATTGCCTGGTCACGTGACTAGTTATTATTTCAAAACTTTGTATCCTGTTTCAGCGAAAAAAAACAACTGATAGTGAGTAAGACTAGTGATTTTTATATTTCTTTTACAAAGAGCTTTTCATAGCGTGTTTTAAATTTTGCGTATTCTGCATTACATCCGTGCAATGTTAGGAAATAGGTCACGTGACAATATTAAAGTATTCATAAAATCTTTTAAAAACGGATTAGTTAATGTTGTATCATATTATCAACATTTCCTTTATCTAAGCAACAGGTCGACAGCAAATTGACGTAAAAGGTTTTTTTGCAAACTAGCTTATTTACGAAAATGTGTTTTGTGACGTCATGACCACGAAACGTGCCATCCGGCACTGAACATCACTTTATACCCTTGATACGATGAAATATAACTTATTCTTTCCAAAACACCTAGCACAGTTGTTTTTTTTTTTTGATAAAATGGGCTTTTGGAAACATTTATGTTCTCTGCTGGGGGTCTTGGAATAGCCTCAAACACCAGTTTCTGTACGTTTGTGCAAACTTATCTGCCAGAAAGATGGTTCAGAATAAGAATTTCACTCTGGAACTGATTTTGGGTCACTGTTTAAGCACAATGAACTATAGAAACTCACATTTAAACATCCAGAAGGTGAACCAAATAAGGCAGAAAAAGTGATGATCCGGATTTCCAAGTCCAGTCCACATTCTCAACTCCTAAAATTACTATAGTCCAGTAGCGTTAATTCTAATCATCAACCCGGCTACCTTGGTTTAAAATTTGTTTGTTATTTTGTCTTTTCCTTGTTTTCTCCATGGGCAGAAAACCCTTCTTCGGCTATTTTCAACTCTGAGAAACCTACAGAATTTCGAAGTTCAGAATTTTGCTACGTCGAAAACCACCTCGCCAACGAGTTCGTGTAGGCCGCTATTTTGCATTGTTTGTGATAATTATCTCAATCCCGGGGAAAGCTTTTAGACAGAGCAATTCGTTTCCTCAAATATGCTACAGTCTTGACTCTGCTTGTTCTGGTTCCTGGCTAACAGCAGCCTTTATTTTCACATACATCTTGCAATGCATTATGGTTAACTATACTGTTGTGACACGGAATGCACCTTCCCGCCAAATCAAGACATTTTATAAGTCTAAACCAGGTCAAAACATTCATACTTTCATAGGCCCGATACCTACTACTTCTCATGTAACTCGCCAAAATACCTTTTTTGTGCCCTTGAAGTGACCTGCTTTAAGACCTGCTCTGTTTTGGCCTGACACAGTCGCAAACCAAGTTTCCATCTTTTAGCGCTTAACAGCACTCTTGGAATCGCCAACTGCCGCAAACATTCAGTTCTTCGAATGTTGCATGTCAAGTTACCGATCGCCAGACTTAAATGATGTCCTTTGACCACCAAAACAGCTATTTAGAAGACATTCTGTCACTTACACGTTAATAAGCTTTCGATACGTGGCATAATCGAACTTCTTCAATCGATATATTGACATCGAGGCTACTACGTCATGTGTGTCTATTTCTCAGACCCAGTCTGTTCAGGTGAGACCGGGGGGAACGCGGCTTATCTTTTTAAAGTCAGTAAAAATAGAGCAATGGTTCCAAGCAAAGGTCCACTTAAGGTGGTATGGTACCCTCAAATGGAGCAAAACGTTTGTTTAAATATGGTGAAGAAAGATCAATTGTGTGCTATTGCACTCAAGAAGAGAAATTAAATTTCTAGAGTTTTATTCAAAATGGTTGCTATGGAAACCAGCTAGAGCCTTTTGAAGTAGTGTTTTATAGTATTGACGCAAGCACTTCCTGCTCTTTTACAAAACAAGAATTGACCGTCAAATAAGCATATCATGTAAGTTTTTGTTTTGTTCTGTGCAATGAACCTAAGTTTTGACAGTTAACTCTTAGTTTCAGTGCTTTTTAGAGCTTTATTTGGAAATAACCTTATTTTTTACCACACCCAGTGGACAAATCATCTCATGTCATGTGACAGATCTTAAAATGTTACGATTTTTTTGGTTTATATCATCGCGACACTATTGGTCTGTGATCAGCCCAAGTTTCGGGAATTCTACTTAAAAACCTTGCAAAGTAGAAATGTTGGCGCGAAGTCAGTCGGAACAAAAGTAAACTTTTGAGAAAAATGCACTTTAAGTTTCTTACACGAAATATTAAGCATTAAACGAGCCACAAATAGCGGGGAAGGAGGGGTGCAGATTGGATCTCGGGGGAGGGGGTGCAATGGTTGTTCTATTTTGTAAAAAGTTACCGCAGTAGTGGGAAATATTCCTTTTCATAAGGGAAATGAAGGAGCCTGTGATGGAAATTTGAGGCAAACTTTTCAGAAATAATTATACCAATCGAGTTGTGCATGTCTTAAAAGTTTTTTCTAAATAGTTTCGTTCATATAAGTTAAAAATAATCTACATTTTTGGTCACGTTCTTATAGTAAACAGTCGTTGCTATGGCCGTTGCTACGTGGAAAAACTTATACCACTGTGTACTTTCCTTAAATTTCACACTCATCTGGAAGGAAATTCGACAAGATCGTTTCAAAATGTTTTTGACAAGTCCTCAAGGGTCTTAAGTCTTGTATTTCCAAGAAATTGAATTTTTCATGAACATCGCCATATTTTAGGGTACCATACCCCCTTAAGTTACCGGTATTCTGTTGATTTACCATTTTGTTTTAAGCTTTACCAAAAAAGTTTATAAGTCTTGAAAACCAGTGTCATGCTACGAGCTGACGGCGTAGTATACATTTGTTTGTTTTTATTAATCACACGATGCGTGACGCCGGACACGGACGACAAGCGGTGTGTAAAAGAAGAAAAAACTGGAGAAGAAAAAGACAATTGCAGTGATTCGGCTTCGCTCAGACGAGCTGGAAAAATCTTGGCAAGGACTGGGAGGATTCCGTCCGGATCCTGGATTTGTCTGAAGCACAGGAACGAGATGAATCGAACTGCAAACGATGTTCATGTCCATCGTCATGGGGGCATAGCTGGCCAAAATACCGATCCCAAACCGCCTGTACCAGGTCTTTGACCAGGTGGGAATATCTTTTCCTAACTACAAACCTTGGACAAACTGGTGCACTAAATGCAAAGTCGAGGCGGACAAAAAATTCAAGAAGCACGGAAAATACATACCGCGGAAAGGAACAAGCAACAAGCAGAAGGTAGAACAATTTTTAACTCTTATTTCTGTTAGCTCTCGTTTTACAAGCTAAAACACAAACAAATATATAAATAACGAGGACAATGTCATTTATAGGATGCCGATGACCCACGAAAAGAACAAGGTTATGAAAATATTTTGGCCGCCTTTAGTTGGCCCATAGCTCGCACATGCGCAGACGTTTGACCGCTGTGTTAGCCCAGGGGAACATTGAAGTCGAGGGGAAAAAAAACTCACTGTTTCCCGCGGGACCAGCCATTAAGTGTTTTGTTATACCTCTCAACTCAAAAATAGAAAAAAAAAACTGCGAAGAAATCCTTTGCTTGACGCCGGCTGGTTCACAAATTTGCTGCGGTTTCAAGGAGCACGACCTGATCACGTGCGACTTGAAAGTCGTTGTTTCGTTAGGGAGTTAGTGAGTTTTGCTCGCCCTAAGGAGTTAGTGAGTTTTGACCCACGACAGATGACACGTTTTCCTCCAATCGGTACACGTATTTGACTTGGGAGGTATAACAAAGTGAATTGACCAGTTTTGCGCAGCCAGGAAGTTTTCCTTTCGTCTGTCCGATGTCACATGAATATATCAAAGCTATGTAAATCGCTATGGAAACAGGAAGTTGAATGATAATTAGCTGAGACCAGATGGCTTAAAACAAGCCTGCATATAAACATAATAAACTAGCGTTGTTTGGGTCTTAATACCGGTTATTGAGCACAAGCCAGAGGTCTTACTAGAGAATGGAAAACTGGTTCTTGAAAACTATTCAGATCAGTAAAACAATCATAAAAGCTCCTGAAAATTAAATAAAAACTGCTCTAGTGCAAAATTTTATTAAAACATGAAATTTACACATTTTGAAAACATGTCTGTCAAAATATAGTTATCATGGAAGTAATAGAAAGATGACAGGATAGAAAGGAAGAGAGACGCAAAGAAAAAAAAGAGAGAAAAGAAAAACCGAAGGTGATTTTTTTTGAGTCTGTTAGTTGCCTGATGAATTGGATTTAAAGGTTCTTTCACAATGTTATGACGTAGTTTATTGTCATTCAGTTGACAGACGCACAACAAGAACTGACGTGGACTCGACAGACTCCAATAAAACTTCTACAAGTTATTTGACTAACAAGTAGGAACGTAAAATATCACGCGGTGTATGGTAATTACAGGATCACTATTTCACTGCTGTGGAAACTAGGCAAACCAATTAAGCGATATCAAATTTGGTGTGTCAAAACGTCAAAACAAATCGACTTAGAAGGGCTTTTGTTTAAATCGGTACAAATTTTAGACCGTTAGTTCAAACTAAGGCAAGTAACATTCTTTCAATGCTGAAATGTAGGATTTCCCATCGAAGCATCGAACAACTATAATTTAATTATTTCTACTGAAGTTTTTCAGTAAACCGCTCAGAGTATTTCAGACTCTTTTATTTGATGCTGAATGATGTCATTTGAAAACAAAAGCAGCAAGCTATGCGTAAAGGCGAACAGGTGACGATTAAAAGAATCTGGTTTTCTTACCTATAAAAATGATATTGGAATTCAAACGCATGCAAAGGGAAATACCTAGCCTCTAACAGAAGAAAAAAAGAACAAAAAAATCCTCACTTAAGTGGAAAATAAAATTAAATGACCGGCGTTGCCCATCCATAAACGTCTCTGTCTGTTTGTCTAATGTCACCTGAATGTATGTGAGTAAGGTTAAATTAAAGAAAATTGAATGATAATGAGCTGGGAGTAGATGGCTTAAAACAACTTATGTATAAGAGTGGTAAAATAACGCTTTTTGGCTTTTAATAGCAGCTATTAAGCAAGAGCAAGGAAAATGGAAAACTGGTTCTGGATTCTCGGCTGGTCTCTTTCAATCCTGACAATGGCTGGAAATGGATTTGTCATCTTCATAGTTTGCAGGAAACAACGACTTCGCACGAAAACGAATGCCTTCATCGTTTCATTAGCAGTGGCTGATTTCTTCGTAGGGATGAGCGCAGTTCCTTCACTTTTCTTTTGCGAGATGGGAAGTGGATGCAATTTACAAGATCTGTTTTATGACGGAATAGAATTTATAAGGTGGCTGTTCATGTACACATCTGATGCGAATTTGTGCAGCTTAGTATTGGATCGAAGCATCGCCGTAGTAAAGCCTTTGAAATACTTGACTTTTATGAAGCGCCGTCGCGTAATTCAAATGATGCTCATATCTTGGGCAATCCCAATTATGTTTAGTGTTTTTGTATCATTACTGTGGTTTAATTTCAAAACACCTCTTAGCATTACTATCATCGCTTGGTTTTGCCTTGTTCTTGAGGTACCGTTTTGTAGCATTGTAATCTTTTGTTTCGCTTGTATGTTACGCGTTGTTTGGAAACACGAGCGATCTGCCCGCATCCTGGCCAAGCAGTTACGGTTTAATCATCAAGTCTGGCGTAAAACTGAGGGAAAGTCGGCTGTTAAAATGATGGCAATTGTACTAGGTTTGTTTCTCATTAAATACGGAATTGCTTTACGTTGTAGTTTTGTGCATATTCTGGATGACAATGAACTATGTAACGATCTCCACTATAAGGTACCTATTATTGTTTTAAACTCCGCCATTAACCCTTTAGTTTATGCTATCTTCAAGAGGGACATAAAGAAACAGTTTAAAAGAATCCTGTATAAAAGTAACTAACTCAATAAGCAGTGAAGAAATACAAAAACATTCAGTAGTGTAAGGAGCTGTATTGTATATTAAATAATCAGTAAAAAGAGTGAGTTAAAATTGATTAAAATTTAAGAAAAAAAATAAAAAAAATAAAAGAGCATCCGAGGAAGAATTTTTCTTAAAAGTTACAGCAGCCCCAAAATGGTTTAGAAGAATTACATAGAATAAATCACAAAGATAATAAAATAAAACAAGAAAAGAAATTTAAGCTTAACGCGCGAACCGTAGAAACCTCTGATCACGTGACAAAGTAAAGGCCACACTGATATACTGCTCAATACATTTAGGGGAAAGTTACAAAGTTTGAAAACCATAGCTTGAATGCTGTTTAAGTAAGAAAAGTTTGAAATCATCGCGGGGAATTTAAAATTCAAGCCTCTTTGAAAGAACTGAAAAGAAAGGAATGAATAGAAAAGATAAGAAGGAAAGAAAAGAAATGCGAAAATTGGAGCGTAAAGAAAAAAATGGAAACAGACGCCTTTTCCTTATGAGCGTCCGCCAGCTTTGGCTCATATCGTGACTTCGCCAGTTATTGTAGTCAAACGTTCAACACGCTACATGTACTTTAATCGATGCCACGAAATGTACAATTCAAACGGTGATAAACGATGAAAGCGAAGAAAGCAATGAAAAGCGAGCGGTTGCCACAAACAAAATAAATTGCAAGTTATGAACGAATACAATAAAAGAAACAGAGATAACGAGCTAAAGGTAATACTTACAAACGTTGTATGACTAGGACGGCTAGGAAAACGGTAGAGGAAAGCGGCGGAAGGCGGTAAATGAAACAAGATGACTGTAACGTCGCGATGAAAATGCACAAATAGACTAGAAAAACGCATTCAAAAGGAGACTGAAACAAAACAAAATTATGCGAAAAAACTTAACAGAATATTGACAACGTGAAGGCGAGATGAACGAGAAGAATGCGATGATGACGGAAATAATGCGACTACAAACGGAAAAGATAACAAAGAATTAAATGCGGCGGCAACACCAGTTACTTCACAACGTCTTGACGTAATTTTACTGCCATATAATTGGCAGACGTACAACAACACTTCTTCAGAGAACAAGTTATCTGCCGGGTAGGAGGGAAAATTTGACGTGTTGCACGGTGGTTTCGTAATCAACATTTTATTGCCCAAGAGATTTGAAAACTCATAAAAATATGTTAAATTTGGTGTGTTAAAATTAAGCGTTAATCAAAATCGTCAGGGAGGAATTGTTATTTTATACTGTACAATTTACACCGTTATTATTTCAACCAAGAACATAATATATAGATTTAGCCAAGCCTAAAAGCGGAGCCGGAGCTGCTAGGCCGGGTTGTTCAAAGCCTAATTAAGCTAACACAGGATAACCGAGAATTTTGATTTGAGTTTTGTAACTCTACTGTGAGGTTTTCTGTTTATGTTGTTTGGCCTTCTGTTTTGAGTTGAAATAATCTCAAGCTCCTCAAAATACGCAAAACAAAGTAGAGAAAAACATTTGTATACAATTTATACTTTGGTGGACTGTTATAATCCTGGGTTAGCGTTAATCGGCTTCCGGACAACCCGCCCTGTTTACAAGAAGTTAACCTGACATGAGCCCGCGATCCAATCGAAAACCAGCACTTGGTAAGCGGTCAACTTTAAAAACACGTGAGCTCGTTAAACTCTAAACTTGAACCCGCGATATGGTCACTGGACACTGGTCAGCGGATACCGTGTTTTGTCAGGTGTCAATTGACCATAACATGGGTGTGCAATATCAGCAAAGGACGCTATAAACCAAGGGTACGTGTCTCTGTCAACCTATTAGCTTGAGTTTGGGTGCCACCTTGGGCAACTCCGTCGTGCGTACGCGCCCACGAGCAATACCGCTAGCCATGACAGCCATGAGAAGATCAATTCATGGGTTTCCTTTTCTTTTCTATATGGGTATGAGGCTGCGCTATAACATTTTGCTGTCACTTCCAAAATGAAGGATTGATTCACTTTTGGTTCTCAACCATAATTTGAAAATGAAGAGGATTTGAGACCATTAATCTATATTTGCTGCTCAATGATGTCATTTGAATACAAATACTACAAAATGTACGTTGTGGCAAACAGGTGACGATTAAAACAACTCTTTTAGAATAAAATAACGAAAATGCGGACATGGTGCCTCTAACTAAAAGTCTTTTCTCTTTTGGATTGTCATTTTCATTCAATAAACCGGAGAATATTAAGCACAGTGAGTTTTGTTTCCCCGAGACTCTCAATGCTTCCCGAGGCGAAGCCGAGGGGAACATTGAGGTCGAAGGGAAACAAAACTCGCTTTTTCCCGCAGGACCAGTCATTAAGTGTTTTGTTATACCTCTCAACTCGAGAATAGAAAAAAACTGCGAAGAAATCGTTTACTTGACGTCGGCTGGCTCACAAATTTGCCGCGGTTTCAAGGAGCACGACCTGATCACGTGCGCGTCGATAGTTGTTGTTTCCCTAGGGAATTAGTGAGTTTTGTTCGCCCTAGGGAGTTAGTGAGCTTTGACCCACGACACGTGACACTTTTCCTCCAATCGGAACACGTATTTGAGTTGAGAGGTATGACGAAGTGAATTGACCAGTGTTGCGCAGCCAGGAAGTTTCCATGTCGTCTGTCAGATGTCACGTGATTATATCAAAGTTATGTACATTGTTATGGAAGCAGGAAGTTGAATGACAACAAGACGCATGGCTGCGTGAACTCGGGCTTTCAATATCGCACATCTGGAGTTATCTTTAGGGGACTGCCATATTGCGATTGTCACTGTTGTCACGCAATTTCGTTATTGCTAGTCATGAATAATTCTACTTGTGTTTACACATTGTCCTGAACTTTGTCCAAAGAAGGCATTTTTATCGTAAACGCAAGGGTGATATTATTGTCCTGAACTTTGTACAAATACCAACTCATTAGCTTGGCTATATGGTGCCGTTATTGTTTTGCTAGGGTCAATGTACATTGGAATAGGACCAGGATTTTTTTCTATATCTGAACTCAGTTGAAATTTACAATAGTTTGATACGTGTGTCTGACTCTTATAAAGACACATGGGTCTATTACAAGAAAACATTGATAAATACCGACTTGCTCTATACTTCAATTTAATTATCCTTTGATATACCCTCACAGAACAATTCAACAAATACGTCTTCTCATGCTGTACAACTTTATTTAAACTTACCCTTTTCGTATGAAGCTTACAAACATTCTTTGTAACTCTTCTAACCTTCACATGACGACGTAGCCAAGAGGACCTCGGTATGCTTGGACGAATATGCTCATAAACAAATTCGTTCAGTCTCCTGCCCTTTCGTCTGAGACATTTCAGAGTAGCTTCTGGTATTCTACTGGGTTCTTGATCACGTCTAAATACACGGTTGTGTTTATATGTAAACATAATATGAGATAGCTCGTTTGATATAGCTGGTTTCGCTTGATATTTCTCGATAGAAGGTTCACTCGTAAAGGATCGCTCGTAAATTGATCTCTCGTAAAGTTCGCGGACCGACCCGTTCCCAAAACGCTCCACAAGTTTTAGTGTGGGTCTACCGCGAACGGTGTGTGACTTCGTTTGTACATTGAGCGTAATAGCCATCGAATTTCTTTCGCTTTCATCAAGTGAGGAATTTTCCACGAAGGCGGCCGTTGCTTTAAACCATGCTCTGCAGGGTTCATTCTACGCATGCGCGTACACTTCACGCAAGCGCTGTAGTTGAACTGCGTTTTGTGATTGAACGCAAAAAGGAAAAAAAAAAAAATGGAGCCGAATTTATACCTCGGGCGTTTTCTTCGGAAGCCCGAGGAATTCGCTGAGACCAGATGGCTTAAAACAAGCCTGCATATAAACATAATAAGCTAGCGTTGTTTGGGTCTTAATACCGGTTACTGAGCACAAGCAAGAGGTCTGACTAGAGAATGGAAAACAGGTTCTGGATTCTCGTCTGGTCTCTTTCAATTCTGACGATGGCTAGAAATGGATTTGTCATCTTCATAGTTTGCAGGAAACAACGACTTCGAACGAAAACAAATGCCTTCATCGTTTCATTAGCTGTGGCCGATTTCTTGGTGGGAATGATCGCAGTTCCATCACTTTTCTTCTGCGAGATGGGAAGTGGATGCGACCCACATGGTCTGGATTCTCACGGAATACACTTTATAAGGTGGCTGTTCATGTACGCATCTGCTCCAAATTTGTGCAGCTTAGTATTGGATCGAAGCATTGCCGTAGTAAAGCCTTTGAAATACTTGACTTTCATGAAGCGCCGTCGCGTCATTCAAATAATGCTCATATCTTGGGCAATCCCCATTACGCTTAGTGTTTTTGTATATTTACTATGGTTTAATTTAAAAACACCTCTTAGCATTACTATTATCGCTTGGTTTTGCCTTGTTCTTGAGGTACTGCTGTGTGGCATTGTAATCTACTGCTTCGTATGCATGTTACGTGTTGTTTGGAAACACGAGCGATCCGCCCGGATCCTGACCAAATAGTTACGGTTTAATCCTCAAGTCTGGCGTATAACTGAGGGGAAGTCGGCAGTTAAAATGATGGCAATTGTAATAGGCGTGTTTCTTGTTGGCTACGCAATTGCTCTACGTTGTAGTTTTGTGTATATTCTTAATGGTGACAAGCCATGTCACGATCTCCAATATAAAATTCCTATTCTGGTTTTAAACTCCGCCATTAACCCTTTATCTTATGCTATCTTCAAGAGGGACATAAAGAAAGACTTTGAAAGATTGATTTATAAGCACAACCAAAAGTAAGCAAAGATTAAATAGGAATAAAAAAGTAATAATGAATAAAGAGAGAAAGAAAGCTAAGAAGTACGTAGTGGTCAAACGAATAATAAAATGTTATTTTGGGTCCCTTATTTTTGGAGTTCTTAATTTTTCTTTAGGGTCAAAAACATCAAAAACGACTCAAAGATCAGTAAAATAATCATGAAAGCTCCTGAAAATTTAAAAAAAAAGAAAGAAAAAAAAAACTGCCCTGATTTTAATAAAAGCAGGAAATTTACACATTTTGAAAACATGCCTATCAAAATATGGTTATCATGGAAGTAATACAAAGATGACAGGATAGAAAGGAAGAGAGAAGCAAAGAAACAAAGAGAGAAAAGAAAAACCGAAGGTGATTTTTTAAGAGTCTGTTAGTTTTGCCTGATGACTTGGAGCGCTTAAGAGTGCCTGCCTGTAAAAATCAGACAAATTCTTAATTCCGCGGCAAGGGTCGAAAATTCTATTTCACTCATATTCTTATGGTAGATAAGCTAGGGCATGACAAAAACTACTGGATAGTTTTTTTTTTGCAAAATATCCTTTTATTTCAAAGAAATATGCAAATCACCAACTTCCGTTAAAATCGTCATTTCACACACCATTTTATTAAGCAAGTTTGAGAGCCTCGCATGCAAAACCACATCATTCTTCCGTCTTTAAAACATTCAAATATTTTTGTGCAATGTTTAAATGTGTACTGGGTTGGTTTTAGGGAATGTTGCGTTGTCTTTTTGGGTGCAAAATAATTAAATTTCGAAGACATGTATTTCATTCACTTAAAAGTACTTCGTGTATATCATTAATTTTCACCATGTGCGAAACCTTCAAATGGTTTAAGCTTCTGGTGGTTGAATCGCAGAAGGATGATCTACAGATTCCTGTAAAAATTTCTTTGGGCAAATGATTGTGGGCGACGCGAGAGCTTTTCAAAGTACGTCAAAAATGCAAATATTTGACCATCCGTCGTCAAATTTCAAGTTACGGGTTAGACGTATATTTTAGCATGCGCCACATCACTTGACCTATAATAAGTTGAAATAGACAGAGAGCTGATAATTTCGAAATGTTCTAACCTTATTTGTTGCAAAAGGCAGGTCCAAAACCGATTTGACGTGTTTCTAGTCGATCTCTCACCATTCGTCGCACATATGCTGCCCATTTTGATCCATTTTGTATAGAGCACTCTCAGGATAAATGAAACAATTTAATCATTGTCCGTCTGTTTGTTCATGTATATAATAACATGTGCATATTTATATAATCCTATTCTTTCGTGTACGTGGCCTCGGTCCAAATCACGTTTGTTGTACGACTACGTTTTGATGTTTCAGACAACAGCTGATAAAGCTAGTGCCTGTACTCACTAGAATTTTAAAAAAAATCGCCATAAAACAAATTATAGATCAATGAAGCAAGAACTAGCTGAAATAAAAATAGGAAATCACAACGTGTCTAATTCATGAGAAAAACAGACTAAATTTAATAAGTAATTACTTGAGTAAATAGCCCTGGCCATGCCATTTTATTTGGCGTATTTTATTTGCCTAGTGGTGAGGCATTGGTATGTTTGTAACAGAAAATAGAGGACTGTTGTCAATACAGTCCAAAATTATTGTCAGTAAAATATTGTAAATAAAACACCTATTGACCGGTTACCTCCGCGGCCACCATTTGGTCGTTCCGATAAGCGTTTCATTATTGTCTTTACCCCTATTCAGCGGCCACCCAAAATTTAAACACTTTGTTTTGGGAAGGGCGATGGCAGATAAGAGTCTGAAATTGAAGGTGCATGACGAGTGATAATTCAAATACACGTCTATCATGATTGTCTTGAATTGACTCCATGTTCACCAAGAAATTTATAACCCGATAGTGAAAAATTAAATATTCAAGGTACACCAACCTCTATTTAAGCGGCTAGCCCCATTAAGCGGTCACCACCCATTTTCCCGGGGGTAGCCCACTGTATTACATGTAAACCAAAAATAATTACACAGCGCGAAAAGACCTAGGTATGAGTTTAGCGTTACAGTATTACGGAGGGCATATAGGTAGCGGTGGTCCAGTAGGTAGCGGTGGTCGAGTAAACTATTCATTCTTCTTATTTCTTAATTTAATCTCTTCCTACTCAACACGATTGTGTGCTCCCAGTGGTTCCCAGCCTTACGGAGTCTTATGTATTTGGATAGAAATTGTCCTACCCCTACCCCCTAAAATGGGATGACAGTATTGCGTGACGAACAAGGAACCGCTGCAAGCAAGGATTCAAGCCATCAAACCATGACGATCAAACGTAATATTTTGGTGTAGTGCAAAGCAAGCAACTATCTACAAATGACTTAGCCGTTTTTGACTTAGATGCAGTGGTGACCATATGTGTCGAAAGAGGATAACAGATTCATGGTATTCGACCATTAAATAAGTGGACAGTTGGCGATGTACATCGGACGTTATGTAAACAAAAGCAAACTTCTGCTTTATGTGCGACGAATGGTGAGAGAAACACGTCAAATCGGCTTTTGACCTGCCTTTTACAGCAAATGAGGTTAGAACATTTCGAAATTATGAGCCCTGTGTCTATTTCAACTTAACATTGGTCAAGTCATGTGGCGCATGCTAAAATATACGTCTAACCCGTAACTTGAAATTTGACGACGGATGGTCAAATATTTGCATTTTTGACGTACTTTGAAAAGCTCTCGCGTCGCCCACAATCATTTGCCCAAAGAAATTTTTACAGGAATCTGTAGATCATCCTTCTGCGATTCAACCACCAGAAGCTTAAACCATTTGAAGGTTTCGCACATGGTGAAAATTAATGATATACACGAAGTACTTTTAAGTGAATGAAATACATGTCTTCGAAATTTAATTATTTTGCACCCAAAAAGACAACGCAACATTCCCTAAAACCAACCCAGTACACATTTAAACATTGCACAAAAATATTTGAATGTTTTAAAGACGGAAGAATGATGTGGTTTTGCATGCGAGGCTCTCAAACTTGCTTAATAAAATGGTGTGTGAAATGACAATTTTAACGGAAGTTGGTGATTTGCATATTTCTTTGAAATAAAAGGATATTTTGCCAAAAAAACTATCCAGTAGTTTTTGTCATGCCCGAGCCTATCTACCATGAAAATATGAGCGAAATCGAATTTTCGACCCTTGCCGAGTTATTTTCCATTTTTATGGACAGGGACTCTTAACACTTGCATGGAGAAACCGGTTATTTCGGTGTGAATTCAAATGATACGGTTCTTTCCGGTGAAGTTTCTTTTTCGGGAAAAAGGTAATATCTTCCGAGATATTGCTTTTTTCGCGATTCAACCGGAATTTCCGAAAATTTCCGTACCATTTGTCAGTAACTTGATGCCAGGCTCCCTGCAGCAACATTTCCGAGGAGAAATGTAAGTTGGCGAATGATGGATCTCTGCAGATGCAGACCGTTTATCGCTGTGCCAGATGTTTCTTTTCGTCGCCACTGTTATCGGTATTCTTGCAACGCCGCTGTAGCACTACAGGAAATGGGCTTTAAATTCATCCAAAGAATACGTAGGTATCGTCTGCTCAAAAAATCCCTGGATTCGATGCAAATTTCTCTTTGCAAATGTGGATACTGGAGGAAAAAGAATTAAGTCCTCCTCCTCGTCTCTAAAGAAATCATTTTCAAAGTCATCGTCTGCTAAAACGTCTAACAGCACAGCAAGTTAGGCCGCCATCTTTGTTGTTGTCTAGGCCCCCGCACAGATATCTCCAAACTTAGGATCAAATGGTACGGCTCAATCCGATCCATTTCCTTGGAGAGGAATACTGCAGTTCCATTAGTCCAAAAAATTCCACGGGAAATTCCATTCAAATGGTAAGCGCTCTTGGATTCAAAGGTTCTTTCACAATGTTATAGACGTACTTTATTGTCATTCAGTTGACAGACGTACAACAAGAACTGACGTCGACTCGATAGACTCCAATAAAACTTCAACAACAAGTTATTTGACTAGCAAGTAGGAACGTAAAATATTACGCATTGCATGGTAATTACGCCATCACTATTTCATTGCTCTGGATACTAGGCAAACCAATTAAGCGAAATCAAATTTGGTGTGTCAAAACGTCAAAACGTCAAAAAAAAAAAACACAACAACAACAAAAAAACAAAAAAACAAAAAAACAAAAACAAAAAACAAAAAACAAAAAACAAAAATCAAAACAAAAATTAGTAGAAATTTTAGACCGTTATTTCAAACTAAGGCAAGTAACATTCTTTCAATGCCGAAATGTAGGATTTGCCATCGATGCGTCGGACAGCCATAATTTAATTATTTCTATTGAAGTTTTTCAGCAAGCCGGTAAGAGTATTTGACACTATTTTATTTGATGTTGAATGATGTCATTTGAAAACAAAAGCAGCAAGATGTACTTAAAAGGCGAACAGGTGACGATAAAAAGAAGCTGTTTTTCTCACCTATAAAAATGATATTGGGATGCAAACGTGAGCAAAGGACAATACCTGGCCTCTAACAGAAGAAAGAAGAACAAAAAGTCCTCAATTAAGGGGAAAGTAAAATTAAATGACCGGCGTTGCCCATCCATAAACTTGTCTGTCTCTTTGTTAAATGTCACTTGAATGTGTGTAAGTAAAGTTAAATTAAAGAAAATTGAATGATAATTAGCTGGGACCAGATGGCGTAAAACAGCCTGTATATAAGAGTGGTAAAAAATAACGCTTTTTGGCTTTTAATTCTGGTTATTGAGTAAGAGCAAGCTGCCCAACTGGAAAATGGAAAACTGGTTCTGGATTCTCGGTTGGTCTCTTTCAATCCTGACAATGGCTGGAAATGGATTTGTCATCTTCATAGTTTGCAGGAAACAACGACTTCGAACGAAGACGAATGCCTTCATCGTTTCATTAGCAGTGGCTGATTTCTTCGTAGGGATGAGCGCAGTTCCTTCACTTTTCTTTTGCGAGATGGCGAGTGGATGCGAGTCACAAGGTCTGCTATCTGACGGTATAGACTTTTTAAGGTGGCTGTTCGTCTACGCATCCGTAGCGAACTTGGGTAGTCTAGTGCTGGATAGATACATTGCCCTCGCGAAACCTTTACAATACTTGACTGTTATGAAGCGCCGTCGTGTTATTCAAATGCTACTCATATCTTGGGTAATCCCAGCTCTATTTAGTCTCCTTGCAGCATTACTATGGTGGAATTTAACCTCGCCAATTGCCCGTAATGTTATCGGCTGGCTTTGTCTAGTTATTGAGTTACCGTTGTGTGCTATTGTAATCTTCTGCTTCGCATGCATGTTACGTGTCGTTTGGAAACACGAGCGATCCGCCCGGATCCTGACCAAACAGTTACGGTTTAATCATCAAGTCCGGCGTAAAACTGAGGGGAAGTCGGCTGTTAAAATGATGGCAATTGTAATAGGCGTGTTTCTTCTTGGCTACGCAATTGCTCTACGTTGTAGTTTTGTAGATATTCTCAATGGTGACAAGCTGTGCAATGATCTCCACTATAAGGTACCTATTGTTGTTTTAAACTCCGCCATTAACCCTTTAGCTTATGCTATCTTCAAGAGGGACGTAAAGAAAGAATTTAAAAGATTGATTTATAGGAATAACCGAACCTAAGTGGCGATACAATGATAATAATAAAAATTAATAATGAATAAAGAAAGAAATGCTCGAACAACGTGTGAAAATGTAGAAACGAAAGAGTGGTAGTCCTCTTGTGGAAAATAAATTGCAAAAGACAAAAGCCAGAAATTTAAAGCAATTTTAGCTTGCATTGCAAGAGGGACATAAAGAGAGAATTTAAAAGATTGATTTATTAGAATAACCGAATTTAAGTGGTGATATAATGATAATAATAAAATTAATAATGACTAAAGAAATAAATACTCGAGCAATGTGTGAAAATGTAGAAACGAGAGTTGTTGTGCTCTTGTGGAAAATAAAATGCAGAATACAAAATTTAAAGCAATCTTAGCTTGTATTCCAGTCAATCAGGAATGATTTAACTCTTAGTGTCACGCTGAAAACATCAATAAATAATATAATAATCACGCGAACAATAAAATATTATTTTTGGTTCTGAAAATCAACCAAAGCTGCTCTAAAGCAGAACTTAAATAAAAGCAAGAAAATAACGAAAGTTAGAAAAATGCCTCTCAAAATATGGTTGCCATAGAAACATGAAGTCTCGAAAACAATGTAATGTCAAATTAATTGTTTGCAGATATAAATTTCAAACAAATTCGCCAAGTTAGGCAGCTTTTCCTTGAATAGTGAAAAAAAGTGTTAAACAGTTAAATTCAGCATGGGCACTTTTCACGCCTTCTACTCCCCGATCTTGATAGGCTTAGTAAAGAGCGTAGTTACATACGTTCGTTAAAATTACGGGACAGTTATATCCCTTTGTTTTTTTTGCTCCTACAAAACTTCAAAACCACATCGAGAATTTAGCAACTGAGAATTCACTAGCTTTCTTGCTTAAACAGGTGTTACGAATTCAAAATCTAAAATGAAATTAAAAAATTTAAAATAAACTAGGAATAAATTTATATAAAATGGAAATGGAGGTTATAGCATAATTCTTTGCACTTTGCATCTTAAAGGAGCTACGTCATGGTTTGCGCATATTGAAAAGTTTAGCCTCAATTTTTCAAATTCGTCGTTTCTAATCCGGGTTAATCTTCTCCATCCTTAGCCATCCTTTTCCCTTTATGGTTTATCATTATCTCTTTGGCTTTTTTCTATCTTATTAAACTGTTATTTTCCAGGTTTCCTACCATTTAAAGGTAATTTTGTATGAGGCCAAAATAACTCAAAATACCGTGACTGAGCTCCTTTAAATAAACCGTTGCTTGAATCATTATATTATCAAAAACGCGTAGAAAGCTGTCTAACACAAAACGGAAGTTTCATACAAGATGGATGGTTATGGTTACGTCTCTACCGCTTCAAGGCCATTTGCTTTGTTTGCCAATTGCAAGAAAGTAATCCACTCAACTAAAAAGTCCTATAAACATAACATAATGCCAAAACTTTACTAGACGTTTCTTGTATTCGTATTCAACCTTGGAGGGCATAAAGCTTTGTGCGTTGTCGGGGTAACGATAGATCATGACGTGACATAACAGTTAATATAAGTGGAAGCTTCCGAAGTAAGGGGATTGGCCTTTTTTCAGCTTTTTACGGCGATTGATGACAAGGGAAACAAAATCTAGAGACAGGCAAACAAACAAACAAACAAACAAACAAACAGGTAGATAGAGAGCTCGACAGACAGACATATCTACATACAGACACGCACACACATAGTCAGACAGACAGACAAAAAGTCGGATACAAATGCAAAAAAAAAAAAAAAGCAAACAAATACAGCCAAAAACAAATAAGAAGGGAAAAAACGTGTTTGATTTACTCAAATTTTCCACCTTATTGTTTCAAACAAGAATCAGACAGTGATTAAATTTCTGAGTGTTTATTCTTTTTTTAATTTTCTCTGAGTAGTGAGTGTTACACGCATCAACTGATTAAAAGTATTATTTTAAAGATAGAGTTGGTTTGTTGCAGCTCTTCGTGGCCCTTATTCCATGGTTAGTGTGTATCAGTTAAAACAAAGGCAATTCAGTAAATATTATTTTCTTTGACATTCAATTAATTGTAATAGGGTCGTGAAAAAATGCACTGGACCAAGCTGCCCAAACATTGGGATAATAATTTTCTTTTAGCTCTTAGTGAATTGGAGGATCCCTGTGGATAAGGTGCTTGTTGTTCGCAGCTCTTACTCAACAGCTAAATTCACCGGTATCAATCTAAACGCCAGGGCAGAGCTAGAGATGCACTGTGGGAGGCACTTATCGTCTTTCTTAAGGACTGCAAGATATACTAGTGTCTTTTCCCATGTATGGGTGATATAAGTATTTGCCACGAGATAGGGAAGGGTTTTTGAGGTTCCCGATCCTTAATTCAGGTATCATCTTTGCCCCTGTTAGTATTGTGTTCGCAGTGTGATCCTTAGAGGGCACCTTAACTGCATCAGCTAAAACTGCAGTGCGTAAATGCCCAGCTAAACGAAAAACAAATCTTCCGTTAAAACTGAACTTTCCGTCAACTTCCAGTGTTACAGAAATGAAATAGAGTCGGCCAGTTCACGCTATTCTTAGGTTTTGTTTTTCAATTAAATAGGTTACTAATTTGCAATTTGCTTCATCCTTAAATAGGGTCACCTATTTAGACCCTTCGCGGTACCCACCTATCCGAAATTGACGGAATTATTCCCCTCCGGGAGTCCGGCTTAGGCTTAAGCTCGAACCCATCCATCCGGAGTTCACACGCTTATTTTAAAACCTTGAGGTCACCGCCCTTCCCACCTGCTCCTGCGAGACTCATTATTTTGAAAAATCTGACTGAGTGCTTTTTGCAATCTTATGTAAAATTCTTCCGGATTTACATGAATAGCTGTCAAGCAGGTGTATTACATAGTTTACTATATTATCTTCGACCGTCCGTGAGACAAATTGATATGTATTCTGTATTGTTTACTTGTAAGTCGTTGTCACGTCATGCTACGCCCCCCCCCCCCCCCAGGGGTACTCTAAAACGTTTTATGTGGAGGGGCTTCACCCTGGGGTCCGCCCAGGAGCCCAATCCGAACTGTCTGTGTAATTGAATTCGAGTAAATTTTTTTTAAAATTCTAGTTATCCCTAACCTTTTTGTATACCATTTTGACTGAAAAGGTATCTCTTTCACAAACCTATTTAAAAACACTGTACACTTTTCTAAACCCTTGAAATGAAGTTAATGATTTAGTACTTAATGAATTAAGGATAGAGCTATGAGGTGCGTCTGTTCGAAATATTTTAATAAAAAAACAAACAAATAAATAAATTAATTACAGAGAGGAAACCACATCAGCCTTGGCTGCTTTTCATGCGGGCTCGCTATCCCTGTCGAATTAAAGGCCGTTTTAAATACCTAAATTACAGATTCCCGTATCGTTTGATAAAACTCAACTTGTGAAGTCCCTACCCTTTTACATATCTGAAACCTGAAAAAAGTAATCTTCTGAGGTGGAACCTCCCCGTTAAGGCCATGTTAGGAAGTCCCCCACCCCCGGAGAGTGGGCACAAACCACCAATTTGTTTCCTAACAAAATCTGATGGAGGACAAAACTATTTTTAATGACGATGGCGAGTTCGAGCAATACCCGCTAGCCATGACAGCCATGAGAAGATCAATTTACGGGTTTCTTTTTCTTTCCTATATGGGTATGAGACTCCGCTATAGCATTTTGCTGTCACTTCCAAAATGAAGGATGAATGATGTCGTTTGAATACAAATACTGCAAAATGTACGTAGTGGCCAACAGGTGACGATTAAAACAACTCTTTTACAATAAAATAACGAAAATGCGGACATGGTGCCTCTAATTAAAAGTCTTTTCTCTTTTGGATTGTCATTTTCATTCAATAAACCGGAGCATATTAAGCACAGTGAGTTTTGTTTCCCCGAGACTCTCAATGCTCCCCGAGGCGAAGCCAAGGGAACACAGCGGTCAAACGTCGGGCATGCGCAAATGGGTACATTTTTGGCAGCCGCGCGCCAATTTCCCACGCAAAAATTTAAAGAAAAACATGGAAAACAACCGGTGTCAAGCAAAATTTACGAAAAAAAATTGAAAAGTTCATAGAAATCTGTAAAAGGAAAAGAAAGTAGGTAAAAGGAAAACTTAAGACTTTTCAGGCACAAAGTTAATTAAAGTGGACATTTTGAGTGTTTGTAGGTTCTTTGGGTTTGCACTAGTCTATCACAGAACAAATTGCAAATGGCAAATGCCATGCCAAAGTTACCATATATTATTTTAAGTAAAACAAAGCTCTCTTGTGATTTATGACTATCACGTTATTGCTATACTGCCCCCATTGAGTTATTGCGTAATGAATATAAAATTACTCAATATTTCATAAAATGAAGGGAAATTTAGCCCTTTGTCTAAAAATATCATTGCTGGAGACGCTTAATGACCTTGTGAGGTAAATAAGGCACCCAATATGACCTAATTTACCATTACAGGCTCATTCATTTCCCTCATGAAAAGGAACATTTCCTACAACTACGGAAGCTTTTACAAAATAGTTGAAAAAATTGGGTCAGGTTTAGGGGTACGGTTAGGGTAAAGGTTACCTCACTTAGGGTTAGGGTTAGCTTTTAGGATTAGGCTTAGGGCTAGGGGTAGGGTTAGGCTTAGGGTTAGCCTTTAGGGTTAGGGTTACGGTTATGGTTAACTTTTAGGGTTTTTAGGGCTTAGGGTTAGGGCTAGGGCGAGGGCTAGGGCTAAGGTTAGTGCGAGGGTTAGGGTTAGGGTTAGGGTCAGCATATCAGTTGAGAAATAGAAATATATATATTTGTTTTGAAGGAAAAAATAAATGCACTTGACGTTGATTTCCGTAAGTAACAATAAAAAATGTTTGCTTTAGTTAAGAACTGGCAGCTAGAAGTTATTGACGTCATTTAAGGTAGCCAAAAATAGGAATTTACACTTCGAGAACGAAACAGTTCTATTTGTTTATAAATACGTTAGAAAAACTACAGGCATAAGATGCTGGGTGCCTGAACGCGATAACAAATCTTCATTGCACTAATAAAGTGATAAATATATGATTATTTAGCCTAAAAAATCACGCCCGTAATAGTTTCACATTGTTGAGCAACACCAATAGAGTTTACGCTCCATTGCCTGGTCACGTGACTAGTTATTATTTCAAAACTTTGTACCCTGTTTGAGCGGAAAAAACAACTGATAGTGAGGAAGACTAGTGATTTTTCAATTTCTTTTACAAAGAGCTTTTCATAACGTGTTTTAAATTTTCCCTATTCTGCATTAAATCCGTGCAATGTTAGGAAATAGGTCACGTGACAATATTAAAGTATTCATAAAATCTTTTAAAAACGGATTAGTTAATGTTGTATCATATTATCAACATTTCCTTTATCTAAGCAACAGGTCGACAGCAAATTGACGTAAAAGGTTTTTTTGCAAACTAGCTTATTTACGAAAATGTGTTTTGTGACGTCATGACCACGAAACGTGCCATCCGGCACTGAACATCACTTTATACCCTTGATACGATGAAATATAACTTATTCTTTCCAAAACACCTAGCACAGTTGTTTTTTTTTTTTTTGATAAAATGGGCTTTTGGAAACATTTATGTTCTCTGCTGGGGGTCTTGGAATAGCCTCAAACACCAGTTTCTGTACGTTTGTGCAAACTTATCTGCCAGAAAGATGGTTCAGAATAAGAATTTCACTCTGGAACTGATTTTGGGTCACTGTTTAAGCACAATGAACTATAGAAACTCACATTTAAACATCCAGAAGGTGAACCAAATAAGGCAGAAAAAGTGATGATCCGGATTTCCAAGTCCAGTCCACATTCTCAACTCCTAAAATTACTATAGTCCAGTAGCGTTAATTCTAATCATCAACCCGGCTACCTTGGTTTAAAATTTGTTTGTTATTTTGTCTTTTCCTTGTTTTCTCCATGGGCAGAAAACCCTTCTTCGGCTATTTTCAACTCTGAGAAACCTACAGAATTTCGAAGTTCAGAATTTTGCTACGTCGAAAACCACCTCGCCAACGAGTTCGTGTAGGCCGCTATTTTGCATTGTTTGTGATAATTATCTCAATCCCGGGGAAAGCTTTTAGACAGAGCAATTCGTTTCCTCAAATATGCTACAGTCTTGACTCTGCTTGTTCTGGTTCCTGGCTAACAGCAGCCTTTATTTTCACATACATCTTGCAATGCATTATGGTTAACTATACTGTTGTGACACGGAATGCACCTTCCCGCCAAATCAAGACATTTTATAAGTCTAAACCAGGTCAAAACATTCATACTTTCATAGGCCCGATACCTACTACTTCTCATGTAACTCGCCAAAATACCTTTTTTGTGCCCTTGAAGTGACCTGCTTTAAGACCTGCTCTGTTTTGGCCTGACACAGTCGCAAACCAAGTTTCCATCTTTTAGCGCTTAACAGCACTCTTGGAATCGCCAACTGCCGCAAACATTCAGTTCTTCGAATGTTGCATGTCAAGTTACCGATCGCCAGACTTAAATGATGTCCTTTGACCACCAAAACAGCTATTTAGAAGACATTCTGTCACTTACACGTTAATAAGCTTTCGATACGTGGCATGATCGAACTTCTTCAATCGATATATTGACATCGAGGCTACTACGTCATGTGTGTCTATTTCTCAGACCCAGTCTGCTCAGGTGAGACCGGGGGGAACGCGGCTTATCTTTTTAAAGTCAGTAAAAATAAAGCAATGGTTCCAAGCAAAGGTCCACTTAAGGTGGTATGGTACCCTCAAATGGAGCAAAACGTTTGTTTAAATATGGTGAAGAAAGATCAATTGTATGCTATTGCACTCAAGAAGAGAAATTAAATTTCTAGAGTTTTATTCAAAATGGTTGCTATGGAAACCAGCTAGAGCCTTTTGAAGTAGTGTTTTATAGTATTGACGCAAGCACTTCCTGCTCTTTTACAAAACAAGAATTGACTGTCAAATAAGCATATCATGTAAGTTTTTGTTTTGTTCGGTTCAATGAACCTAAGTTTTGACAGTTAACTCTTATTTTCAGTGCTTTTTACAGCTCTATTTGGAAATAACCTTATTTTTTACCACACCCAGTGGACAAATCATCTCATGTCACGTGACAGATCTTAAAATGTTACGATTTTTTTGGTTTATATCATCGCGACACTATTGGTCTGTGATCAGCCCAAGTTTCGGGAATTCTACTTAAAAACCTTGCAAAGTAGAAATGCTGGCGCGAAGTCAGTCGGTACAAAAGTAAACTTTTGAGAGAAGTGCACTTTAAGTTTCTTACACGAAATATTAAGCATTAAACGAGCCACAAATAGCGGGGAAGGAGGGGTGCAGATTGGATCTCGGGGGAGGGGGTGCAATGGTTGTTCTATTTTGTAAAAAGTTACCGCAGTTGTGGGAAATATTCCTTTTCATAAGGGAAATGAATGAGCCTGTGATGGCAATTTGAGGCAAAGCTTTTCAGAAATAATTATACCAATCGAGTTGTGCATGTCTTAAAAGTTTTTTCTAAATAGTTTCGTTCATATAAGTTAAAAATAATCTACATTTTTGGTCACGTTCTTATAGTAAACAGTCGTTGCTATGGCCGTTGCTACGTGAAAAAACTTATACCACTGTGTATTTTCCTTAAATTTCACACTCATCTGGAAGGAAATTCGACAAGATCGTTTCAAAATGTTTTTGACAAGTCCTCAAGCGTCTTAAGTCTTGTATTTCCAAGAAATTGAATTTTTCATGAACATCGCCATATTTTAGGGTACCATACCCCCTTAAGTTACCGGTATTCTATTGATTTACCATTTTGTTTTAAGCTTTACCAAAAAAGTTTATAAGTCTTGAAAACCAGTGTCATGCTACGAGCTGACGGCGTAGTATACATTTGTTTGTTTTTATTAATCACACGATGCGTGACGCCGGACACGGACGACAAGCGGTGTGTAAAAGAAGAAAAAACTGGAGAAGAAAAAGACAATTGCAGTGATTCGGCTTCGCTCAGACGAGCTGGAAAAATCTTGGCAAGGACTGGGAGGATTCCGTCCGGATCCTGGATTTGTCTGAAGCACAGGAACGAGATGAATCGAACTGCAAACGATGTTCATGTCCATCGTCATGGGGGCATAGCTGGCCAAAATACTGATCCCAAACCGCCTGTACCAGGTCTTTGACCAGGTGGGAATATCTTTTCCTAACTACAAACCTTGGACAAACTGGTGCACTAAATGCAAAGTCGAGGCGGACAAAAAATTCAAGAAGCACGGAAAATACATACCGCGGAAAGGAACAAGCAACAAGCAGAAGGTAGAACAATTTTTAACTCTTATTTCTGTTAGCTCTCGTTTTACAAGCTAAAACACAAACAAATATATAAATAACGAGGACAATGTCATTTATAGGATGCCGATGACCCACGAAAAGAACAAGGTTATGAAAATATTTTGGCCGCCTTTAGTTGGCCCATAGCTCGCACATGCGCAGACGTTTGACCGCTGTGTTAGCCGAGGGGAACATTGAAGTCGAGAGGAAAAAAAACTCACTGTTTCCCGCGGGACCAGTCATTAAGTGTTTTGTTATACCTCTCAACTCAAAAATAGAAAAAAAAACTGCGAAGAAATCCTTTGCTTGACGCCGGCTGGCTCACAAATTTGCTGCGGTTTCAAGGAGCACGACCTGATCACGTGCGACTTGAAAGTCGTTGTTTCGTTAGGGAGTTAGTGAGTTTTGCTCGCCCTAAGGAGTTAGTGAGTTTTGACCCACGACAGATGACACGTTTTCCTCCAATCGGTACACGTATTTGACTTGGGAGGTATAACAAAGTGAATTGACCAGTTTTGCGCAGCCAGGAAGTTTTCCTTTCGTCTGTCCGATGTCACATGAATATATCAAAGTTATGTAAATCGCTATGGAAACAGGAAGTTGAATGATAATTAGCTGAGACCAGATGGCTTAAAACAAGCCTGCATATAAACATAATAAACTAGCGTTGTTTGGGTCTTAATACCGGTTATTGAGCACAAGCCAGAGGTCTTACTAGAGAATGGAAAACTGGTTCTTGAAAACTATTCAGATCAGTAAAACAATCATAAAAGCTCCTGAAAATTAAATAAAAACTGCTCTAGTGCAAAATTTTATTAAAACATGAAATTTACACATTTTGAAAACATGTCTGTCAAAATATAGTTATCATGGAAGTAATAGAAAGATGACAGGATAGAAAGGAAGAGAGAAGCAAAGAAAAAAAAGAGAGAAAAGAAAAACCGAAGGTGATTTTTTTTGAGTCTGTTAGTTGCCTGATGAATTGGATTTAAAGGTTCTTTCACAATGTTATGACGTAGTTTATTGTCATTCAGTTGACAGACGCACAACAAGAACTGACGTGGACTCGACAGACTCCAATAAAACTTCTACAACAGGTTATTTGACTAACAAGTAGGAACGTAAAATATCGCGCGGTGTATGGTAATTACGGTATCACTATTTCACTGCTGTGGAAACTAGGCAAACCAATTAAGCGATATCAAATTTGGTGTGTCAAAACGTCAAAACAAATCGACTTAGAAGGGCTTTTGTTTAAATCGGTACAAATTTTAGACCGTTAGTTCACACTAAGGCAAGTAACATTCTTTCAATGCTGAAATGTAGGATTTCCCATCGAAGCGTCGAACAACTATAATTTAATTATTTCTACTGAAGTTTTTCAGTAAACCGCTCAGAGTATTTGAGACTCTTTTATTTGATGCTGAATGATGTCATTTGAAAACAAAAGCAGCAAGCTATGCGTAAAGGCGAACAGGTGACGATTAAAAGAAGCTGGTTTTCTTACCTATAAAAATGATATTGGGATTCAAACGCATGCAAAGGGAAATACCTAGCCTCTAACAGAAGAAAAAAAGAACAAAAAAATCCTGACTTAAGTGGAAAATAAAATTAAATGACCGGCATTGCCCATCCATAAACGTCTCTGTCTGTTTGTCTAATGTCACCTTAATGTATGTGAGTAAGGTTAAATTAAAGAAAATTGAATGATAATGAGCTGGGAGCAGATGACTTAAAACAACTTATGTATAAGAGTGGTAAAATAACGCTTTTTGGCTTTTAATAGCAGCTATTAAGTAAGAGCAAGGAAAATGGAAAACTGGTTCTGGATTCTCGGCTGGTCTCTTTCAATCCTGACAATGGCTGGAAATGGATTTGTCATCTTCATAGTTTGCAGGAAACAACGACTTCGCACGAAAACGAATGCCTTCATCGTTTCATTAGCAGTGGCTGATTTCTTCGTAGGGATGAGCGCAGTTCCTTCACTTTTCTTTTGCGAGATGGGAAGTGGATGCAATTTACAAGATCTGTTTTATGACGGAATAGAATTTATAAGGTGGCTGTTCATGTACACATCTGATGCGAATTTGTGCAGCTTAGTATTGGATCGAAGCATCGCCGTAGTAAAGCCTTTGAAATACTTGACTTTTATGAAGCGCCGTCGCGTAATTCAAATGATGCTCATATCTTGGGCAATCCCAATTATGTTTAGTGTTTTTGTATCATTACTGTGGTTTAATTTCAAAACACCTCTTAGCATTACTATCATCGGTTGGTTTTGCCTTGTTCTTGAGGTACCGTTTTGTAGCATTGTAATCTATTGCTTCGTATGCATGTTACGTGTTGTTTGGAAACACGAGCGATCCGCCCGGATCCTGACCAAACAGTTACGGTTTAATCATCAAGTCTGGCATAAAACTGAGGGAAAGTCGGCTGTTAAAATGATGGCAATTGTACTAGGTTTGTTTCTCATTAAATACGGAATTGCTTTACGTTGTAGTTTTGTGCATATTCTCGATTACAACGAACTATGTAACGATCTCCACTATAAGGTACCTATTATTGTTTTAAACTCCGCCATTAACCCTTTAGCTTATGCTATCTTCAAGAGGGACATAAAGAAACAGTTTAAAAGAATCCTGTATAAAAGTAACTAACTCACTAAGCAGTGAAGAAATACAAAAACATTCAGTAGGGTAAGGAGCTTTATTGTATGTTAAATAATCAGTAAAAAGAGTGAGTTAAAATTGATTAAAATTTAAGAAAAAATAAAAAATAAAAAATAAAAGAGCATCCGAGGAAGAATTTTCCCTAAATGTTACAGCAGCCCCAAAATGGTTTAGAAGAATTACATAGAATAAATCACAAAGATAATAAAATAAAACAAGAAAAGAAATTTAAGCTTAACGCGCGAACCGTAGAAACCTCTGATCACGTGACAAAGTAAAGGCCACACTGATATACTGCTTAATACATTTAGGGGAAAGTTACAAAGTTTGAAAACCATAACTTGAATGCTGTTTAAGTAAGAAAAGTTTGAAATCATCGCGGGGAATTTAAAATTCAAGCCTCTTTGAAAGAACTGAAAAGAAAGGAATGAATAGAAAAGATAAGAAGGAAAGAAAAGAAATGCGAAAATTGGAACGTAAAGAAAAACATGGAAACAGACGCCTTTTCCTTGTGAGCGTCCGCCAGCTTTGGCTCATATCGTGACTTCGCCAGTTATTGTAGTCTAACGTTCAACACGCTACATGTACTTTAATCGATGCCACGAAATGTACAATTCAACGGTGATAAACGATGAAAGCGAAGAAAGCGATGAAAAGCGAGCGGTTGCCACGAACATTCGTTATGAACGAATACAATAAAAGAAACAGAGATAACGAGCTAAAGGTAATACTTACAAACGTTGTATGACTAGGACGGCTAGGAAAACGATAGAGGAAAGCGGCGGAAGGCGGTAAATGAAACAAGATTACTGTAACGTCGCGATGAAAATGCACAAATAGACTAGAAAAACGCATTCAAAAGGAGACTGAAACAAAACAAAATTATGCGAAAAAACCTAACAGAATATTGATAACGTGAAAGCGAGATGAACGAGAAGAATGCGATGATGACGGAAATAATGCGACTACAAACGGAAAAGATAACAAAGAATTAAATGCGGCGGCAACACCAGTTACTTCACAACGTCTTGACGTAATTTTACTGCCACATAATTGGCAGACGTACAACAACACTTCTTCAGAGAACAAGTTATCTGCCGGGTAGGAGGGAAAATTTGAAGCGTTGCACGGTGGTTTCGTAATCAACATTTTAATAATAGACACGCAGGCAGGATTCCGGATGACCTTCGCAATTGTTTTAGCGTGTTGAAAAAATGCCACAACAAGTTTGATTGTCTCATTAATGAGATGTTACTCATTAAACAATTACGACCGTGTTTAAATGTACAATCAGACTCAGTTCGCGCTAAAGTCTTTGTCTAACCTATGCAAATTAGAAACTCTGAACTCTTAGTTACTCTTGAAATCGCATATTTAATTAGTTTCCCTTGACAATGGCGCCAAGATGTCGCCGAAACGTCGGATTTATCTATCGTTAGTTTTTGCCTGTATATGTTTATCTAAATCATTGTTGATGACAACATTTTATTGCCCAAGAAATTTGAACACTCATAAAAATATGTTAAATTTGGGGTGTTAAAATAAAACGCTAATCAAAATCGTCCGGGAGGAATTGTTATTTTATACTGTACAATTTACACCGTTATTATTTCAACCAAGAACATAATATATAGATTTAGCCAAGCCTAAAAGCGGAGCCGGAGCTGCTAGGTCGGGTTGTTCAAAGCCTCATTAAGCTAACCCAGGATAACCGAGAATTTTGACTTGAGTTTTGCAACTCTACTATGAGGTTTTCTGTTTATGTTGTTTGGCCTTCTGTTTTGAGTTGAAATAATCTCAAGCTCCTCAAAATACGCAAAACAAAGCAGTGAAAAACATTTGTATACAATTTATACTTTGATCGACTTTTATAATCCTGGGTTAGCGTTAATCGGACAAGAACCCGCGATCCAATCGAAAACCAGCACTTGGCAAGCGGTCAACTTTAAAAACACGTGAGCTCGTTAAGCTCTAAACTTGAACGCGCGATATGGTCACTGGACACTGGTCAGCGGATACCGTGTTTTTTCAGGTGTCAATTGACCATAACATGGGTGTGCAATATCAGCAAAGGACGCTATAAACCAAGAGTGCGTGTCTCTGTCAACCTATTAGCTTGGGTTCGGGTGCCACCTTGCGCAACTCCGTCGTGCGTACGCGCCCACGAGCAATACCGCTAGCCATGAGAGCCATGAGAAGATCTATTCATGGGTTTCCTTTTCTTTTCTATATGGGTATGGATTGATTCACTTTTGGTTTTCAACCATAATTTTAAAATGAAGACGATTTGAGACTATTAATCTATATTTGCTGCTCAATGATGTCATTTGAATACAAATACTACAAAATGAACTTAGTAGCAAACAGGTGACGATTAAAACAACTCTTTTAGAATAAAATAACGAAAATGCGGACATGGTGCCTCTAACTAAAAGTCTTTTCTCTTTTGGATTGTCATTTTCATTCAATAAACCGGAGAATATTAAGCACAGTGAGTTTTGTTTCCCCGAGACTCTGAAACATTGAGGTCGAGAGGAAACAAAACTCACTGTTTCCCGCGGGACCAGTCATTAAGTGTTTTGTTATACCTCTCAACTCAAAAATAGAAAAAAAAAACTGCGAAGAAATCCTTTGCTTGACGCCGGCTGGCTCACAAATTTGCCGCGGTTTCAAGGAGCACGACCTGATCACGTGCGAGTCGAAGGTTGTTGCTTCCCTAGGGAGTTAGTGAGTTTTGTTCGCCCTAGGGAGTTAGTGAGTTTTGACCCACCAGAGGTGACACGTTTTCCTCCAATCGGAACACGTATTTGACTTGGGAGGTATAACAAAGTGAATTGACCAGTTTTGCGCAGCCAGGAAGTTTCCCTTACGTCTGTCAGATATCACATGAATATATCAAAGTTATGTAAATTGCTATGGAAACAGGAAGTTGAATGATAATTAGCTGAGACCAGATGGCTTAAAACAAGCCTGCATAAAAACATAATAAACTAGCGTTGTTTGGGTCTTAATACCGGTTCTTGAGCACAAGCCACAGGTCTTACTAGAGAATGGAAAACTACTGCTTCTGGAAAACTATTCAAAGATCAGTGAAACAATCATAAAAGCTCCTGAAAATTAAATGAAAACTGTTCTAGCGCAAAATTTTATTAAAACAGGAAACTGACACATTTTGAAAACATGCCTGTCAAAATATGGTGACAATGGAAGTAATAGAAAGATGACAGGATAGAAAAGAGGAGAGAAGAAAAGAAAAAAAGAGAGAAAAGAAAAACCGAAGGTGATCTTTTAAGAGTCTGTTAGCTTTGCCTGATGAATTGGATTTAAAGGTTCTTTCACAATGTTATGACGTAGTTTATTGTCATTCAGTTGACAGACGCACAACAAGAACTGACGTGGACTCGACAGACTCCAATAAAACTTCTACAACAGGTTGTTTGACTAGCAAGTACGAACGTAAAATATCGCGCGGTGTATGGTAATTACGGCATCACTATTTCATTGCTGTGGAAACTAGGCAAACCAATTAAGCGAAATCAAATTTGGTGTGTCAAAACGTCAAAAAAAATCGACTTAGAAGGGCTGTTGTTTAAATCGGTAGAAATTTTAGACCGTTAGTTCAAACTAAGGCAAGTAACATTCTTTCAATGCTGAAATGTAGGATTCCCCATCGAAGCGTCGAACAACTATAATTTAATTATTTCTACTGAAGTTTTTTAGTAAACCGCTTAGAGTATTTGGGACTCTTTTATTTGATGCTGAATGATGTCATTTGAAAACAAAAGCAGCAAGCTATGCGTAAAGGCGAACAGGTGACGATTAAAAGAAGCTGGTTTTCTTACCTATAAAAATGATATTGGGATTCAAACGCATGCAAAGGGAAATACCTAGCCTCTAACAGGAGAAAAAAAAGAATAGACAATCCTCAATTAAGTGGAAAATAAAATTAAATGACCGACATTGTCCATCCATAAACGTCTCTGTCTGTTTGTCTAATGTCACCTGAATGTATGTAAGTAAGGTTAAATTAAAGAAAATTGAATGATAATGAGCTGAGACCAGATGGCTTAAAACAACTTGAATATAGATCAATATAAGAGTGGTAAAATAACACTTTTTGGCTTTTAATAGCAGCTATTAAGTAACAGCAAGGAAAATGAAAAACTGGTTCTGGATTCTCGGCTGGTCTCTTTCAATCCTGACAATGGCTGGAAACGGATTTGTCATCTTCATAGTTTGCAGGAAACAACGACTTCGAACGAAGACGAATGCCTTCATCGTTTCGTTAGCAGCGGCTGATTTCTTCGTAGGGATGAGCGCAGTTCGTTCACTTTTCTTTTGCGAGATGGCGAGTGGATGCGAGTCACAAGGTCTGTTATCTGACGGAATAGACTCTATAAGGTGGCTGTTCGGGTACGCATCTGATGCGAATTTGTGCAGCTTAGTATTGGATCGAAACATTGCCGTAGTAAAGCCTTTGAAATACTTGACTTTCATGAAGCGTCGTCGCGTAATTCAAATGATGCTCATATCTTGGGCAATCCCAGTTAGCTTTGTGTTTTTGTATCATTACTATGGTTTCATTTAAAAACACCTCTTAGCAATACTATTATCGGTTGGTTTTGCCTTGTTCCTGAGGTACTGCTGTGTACTGCTGCTGGTACTGCATTGTAATCTACTGCTTCGTATGCATGTTACGTGTTGTTTGGAAACACGAGCGATCCGCCCGGATCCTGACCAAACAGTTACGGTTTAATCATCAAGTCTGGCGTAAAACTGAAGGGAAGTCGGCTGTTAAAATGATGGCAATTGTAATAGGCGTGTTTCTTGTTAGCTACGCAATTGCTTTACGTTGTAGTTTTGTGTCTATTCTCAATGGTGACAAGCCATGTAACGATATCCACTATAAGGTACCTATCCTTGTTTTAAACTCCGCCATTAACCCTTTAGCTTACGCTATCTTCAAGAGGGACATAAAGAAAGAATTTAAAAGATTGATTTATAAGAACAACCGAACTTAGGTGGTGATATAATGATAATAAGAATAAAACTAATGATGAATGAAGAAATAAATACTCGAACGACGTGTGAAAATGTTGAAACGAAAGAGCTGTAATGTTCTTGTGGAAAGTAAAATGCAGAAGACAAAAGCCAGAAATTTAAAGTGTTCAACAGCTAAATTCAGCATGGGCACTTTTCGCGCCTTCTACTCCCCGATCTTGATAGGCTTAGTAAAGAGCGTAGTTACACACGTTCGTTAAAATTACCGGACAATTACATCCTTTTCTTTTTGCTCCTACAAAGCTTCAAAACCAGATCGAGAATTTAGCAATTGAGAATTCACTAGCTTTCTTGCTTAAACAGGTGTTACGAATTCAAAATGTAAAATAAACTAAAAAATACAAAATAAAATAAGAATAAATTTACATCAATTGCATCTTAAAGGAGCTACGTCACGGTTAGCGCATATTGAAAAGTTTAGCCTCAATTTTTCAAATTCGTCGTTTGTAGTCCGTGCTAATCTTCTCCACCCTTAACCATCCGTGTTCCTTTATGGTTTATCACTGTCTCTTTGGTGTTTTTCTATCTTATTAAACTGTTATTTTCAGGTTTCCTACCATTTAAAGGTAATTCTGTATGTGGCCAAAATAACTCAAAATACCGCGATACCTTTAAATAAACCGTTGCTTGAATCATTATATTATCAAAAACGCGTAGAAAGCTGTCTAACAAAAAACGGAAGTTTCATACAAGATGGATGGTTATGGCTACGTCTCTAGCGCTTCAAGACCATTTGTTTTGTTGGCCAATTGCAAGAAATTAATCCACTAAACTGAAAAGTCCTATAAACATAACATAATGCCAAAACTTTACTATACTTTTCTTGTATTCGTATTCAGCCTGGAGGGCATAAAATTTTGTACGTTGTCTGGGTAACGATAGATCATGACGTGAGAAAACATGTAATACAAGTGGAAGCTTCCGAAGTAAGGGGATCGGCCTTTTTTCAGCTTTTTACGGCGATTGATGACAAGGGAAACAAAATATACCTTATTGTTTCAAAGAAGAATCAGACAGTAATGAGTGTTACAACCATCAACTGATTAAAAGTATTATTTTAAAGATAGAGTTGGCTTGTTGCAGCTCTTCGTGAACCTTATTCCATGGTTAGTGTGTATCTGTTAAAACAAAGGCAATTCAGTAAATATTATTTTCTTTGACATTCAATTAATTGTAATAAGGTCATGAAAGAATGCACTGGACCAAGTTGCCCAAACATTCAGATAATAATTTCCTTTTAGCTCTTAGTGAATTGGAGGATCCCCGTGGATAAGATGCTTGTTGTTCGCAGCTCTTACTCGAGCTCTAAATTCTCCGGTATCAATCTAAACGCCAGGACAGAGCTAGAGATGCACTGTGGGAGGCACTTATCGTCTTTCTTAAGGACTGCAAGATATACTAGTGTCTTTTCCCATGTATGGGTGATATAAGTATTTGCCACGAGATAGGGAAGGGTTTTTGAGGTTCCCGATCCTTAATTCAGGTATCATCTTTGCCCCTGTTAGTATTGTGTTCGCAGTGTGATCCTTAGAGGGCACCTTAACTGCATCAGCTAAAACTGCAGTGCGTAAATGCCCAGCTAGACGAAAAACAAATCTTCCGTTAAAAATGAACTTTCCGTCAACTTCCAGTGTTCCAGAAATGAAATAGAGTCGACCAGCTCACGCTATTCTTAGGTTTTGTTTTTCAATTAAATAGGTTACTAATTTGCAATTTGCTTCATCCTTAAATAGGGTCACGGTTTAAGACCCTTTAAGACCCTTTAAGACCCTTTAAGACCCCACCTGTCCGAAATTTACGGAATTATTCCCCCCCCCCCCCCGGGAGTCTGGCTTGGGTTTAAGCTTTAAGCAATTTGCTTCATCCTTAAATACGGTCACCTATTTAGACCCTTCGCGGTACCCACCTATCCGAAATTGACGGAATTATTCCCCTCCGGGAGTCCGGCTTAGGCTTAAGCTCGAAGCCATCCATCCGGAATTCACACGCTTATTTTAAAACCTTGAGGTCACCGCCCTTCCCACCTGCTCCTGCGAGACTCATTATTTTGAAAAATCTGAATGATTGCTTTTTGCAATCCTATGTAAAATTCATCCGGATTTACATGAATAGCTGTCAAGCAGGTGTATTATATAGTTTACTATATTATCTTCGACCGTCCGTGAGACAAATTGATATGTATTCTGTATTGTTTACTTGTAAGTCGTTGTCACGTCATGCTACAGACCCCCCGGTGGTATTCTAAAACGTTTTATTTGGAGGGGCTTCGCCCTGAGGTCCACCCTGGGGCTCAATCCGAACTGTCTGTGTAATTGAATTCGAGTAATTTCTTTTTTAAAATTCGAGTTATCCCTAACCTTTTTGTATACCATTTTGACTGAAAAGGTATCTCTTTCACAAACCTATTTAAAAACACTGTACACTTTTCTAAACCCTTGAAATGAAGTTAATGATTTAGTACTTAATGAATTAAGGATACAGCTATAAGGTGCGTCTGTTCGAAATATTTTAATTAAAAAAACAAATATATAAATTAATTACAATATTTAGACAGGAAACCACATCAGCCTTGGGTGCTTTTCATGCGGGCTCTCTATCCTTGTCGAATTAAAGGCCCTTTTAAATACCTAAATTACAGATTCCTGTACCCTTTCATAAAACTCAGCTTCTTTAGTCCCTATCTTTTATGTGCCTGATGCCTGAAACTAGGCACCTGCATAGTTGAAATGACTTTAAAACCTCCTTAATGGAAAGAGTATTTTAATACACTATAAATTAAAGAAAAGTTTTATTACATGGGTTTTTATTGTAGGTTGTCTTTCTTAGTTAAGTAGCTCGTTAATTGATGTATTCCTGTTAATATAGCTAATGTATTCTTTGTGCAATTTTCACGAATCTTAGGAAGACCATTTTTATGGTAAGATATCGTGCTTAAATAAAGATTGATTGATCGATTTCTCTTTTTATTTATTCCTATTTTTTTAATTCATCGTTGCTAAAGTTAGTTACGCTTAAACAATAGTCTTTTAAGGTCATTCCACTGAAATAGAACCTGCACTGAGATATTTGTGAAACTTTGCCTATTGATTGTTTATATTATAGGAACTTAAATTCTGAAATAAAAATGAGGGGTACCCATGTTCGTTTAGGAGCAACAGCACCTTGTTTATACCCATATAAGTCTTTATAATAGCACCATGATTGTAGTCACGATTGCTTGCTAAATTCACGTTTCCGACAATTGCTTTTTGTTCTACACTGAGAATTGGTCCATATGTATTTTACGCAGAGAAATTTATTACTCAATTCAAAACAACAGAAAAAAATGATAGGTCACCATACTCGTTTGCGAGAAAATGACGATTTACCTCTATGGCGAGATCCAGCTGTAAAGAAAAAGCCGCCATTTTTTTAATGCGCGCGCGCTAATCACGCGTGAAATTATGCGCAGTAGGGATGCGTAATGCAATACTGGGTAATGACCTTAAACTCTTTTTTTACGTCTCTCTTGAAGACAGCATAAACTAAAGGGTTCACGGCTGAGCTTAAAACCACAATAGGTATCTTGTATTCGAGATCATTACATGGTTTGTGATCATTGAGAATATAGCCAAAACTACAACGCAAAAACAAGCCGTAACAGAATAGAGACAAGCCTACAACATTTGTCATCATTTTAACTGCAGTTTTCTCCTGAGTCTTAAAGAAAACTTGGTGATTAAACCGTAACTGTTTGGCTAGGGTGCGGGCGGATCGCTCGTGTTTCCAAACAACACGTAACATGGATGCAAAGCAGAAAATTACCATAAGACACAACGGCAACTCAAGAATCAAACAAAGCCAGGCGATAGCATTAATGGTAATATGTTTTTAAATTAAACCAGAGTGAAGATACAATTACAATAAACGTCACTGGGACTGCACAAGATATGAGCATCATTTGTATCACTCGACGGCGCTTCATGAGAGTCAAGTATTTCAAAGGCTTTGCGACAGCAATGTATCTATCCAGTACTAAGCTACACAAGTTTACGGGCTGATGCGTACTCGAACAGCCACCTTATAAAGTCTATTGCGTGGGATAACAGAGTTTGCGAGTCGCATCCACTCGCCATCTCGGAGAAATAGAGTGAAGGAACTGCGCTCATCCCTACGAAGAAATCAGCCACTGCTAATGAAACGATGAAGCCATTCGGTTTCGTTCGAAGTCGTTGATTCCTGCAAACTATGAAGATAACTAATCCATTTCCAGCCATCGTCAGGATTGAAAGAGACCAGCCGAGAGTCCAGAACCAGTTTTCCATTTCCAGTTAGACGCCTTGCTCTTGCTCAATAACTGCTATCAAGACTCAAAAAGCGCTATTTCATCGAGAAGCGATAAATAAAAAGGATAAGAAAAGAAAGGAAATTCCAAAATTTAAACGTGAAGAAAAGAAGAAGAAGGAAAAAAAAGAAAAAAAAAAAAAAACAGATGTCCTTTTCTTGCAAGCGTGTTCCAGCTTTGCCTCTTGATGAGGGTCCACCAGTTATTATTTTACGTTATGACGTAGTTTTATTGTCATATAAATTTCAGACGCACAACCTACGAAAACTGACGTCGATAAGTTAGACTCAAAAGAACTCCAATAACAGTTCTTCTGGTAGCAAGTTATTATCTGACGGTTAGGACGCAAAGTATAAAGTATTGCTTGGTGGTTGTTTCATCACTATTTCATTGCCCTAGAAATTAGGAACCCTTTTAAAAGATGCCAAATTTGATATGTCAAATCTTCAATCAGAATTGTGATAAAGGATTAAGTGTTTTAACTCTTATACTGTTTTATACCGTTATCATTTTCAGCTAAGACCAAATAACATTTTGCTGTCAATTGCAAAATGAAGGACTCATTCGCGTTTGGTTGTCAACCATAATAGAAAACTGAAGAGAATTGAGAGCAGTAATTTCTGTTTCTTGCTCAATGATGTCATTTGAATACAAATACTGCAAAATGTACGTGGTGGCAAACAGGTGAGGATTAAAACAACCTTCTTTTATTGCATAAAAGAACTAAAATGCGGTCGTGCAACGTATGAAAAAGGCACTTGCCTCTAACTAAAACCACATTTATCTTTTGGATTTTCATTTTTCTTCAATAAAGCGGAAAATGTAACGCATTTAAAATCGTCACCCAGCAAGGAACTATCGTTTTTCACTTTCAAATGTCACTTGAACATATGTAAGTTACGTTAATTGCAACGCGAACAGCCGGCTAGTTGAATGATAATTAGCTGCCACAGGATGGCTTAAAACTGGCCTGCATATTACATGATAAACTAGTGCTTTTCTGGTCTTAACAACGGTTATTAAGCAAGAGTAAGAGGTCTGACTGGAAAATGAAAAACTGG
Source organism: Orbicella franksi (assembly GCF_964199315.1). Classification (NCBI taxonomy): domain Eukaryota; kingdom Metazoa; phylum Cnidaria; class Anthozoa; order Scleractinia; family Merulinidae; genus Orbicella; species Orbicella franksi. The sequence continues at coordinate 21,034,397 of NC_138155.1, read as the reverse complement.
TTCTGGATTCTCGGCTGGTCTCTTTCAATCCTGACAATGGCTGGAAATGGATTTGTCATCTTCATAGTTTGCAAGAAACAACGACTTCGAACGAAAACGAATGCTTTTGTGGTTTCGTTGGCAGTGGCTGATTTCTTCGTAGGGATGATCGCAGTTCCGTCACTTCATTTCTGCGAGATGGCGAGTGGATGCGACTCGCACGGTCTGTTATCTGACGGGATCGACTTTATAAGGTGGCTGTTCGTGTACGTATCTGCTGCGAATTTGTGCAGCTTAGTCTTGGACCGAAACATCGCCGTAGTAAAACCTATGAAATACTTGACTTTTATGAAGCGCCGGCGCGTCATTCAAATGACGCTCATATCTTGGGCAATCCCAACTACGCTTTGTGTTTTTCTATTATTACTTTCGTTTCATTCAAAAACACCTCTTACCATTACTATTATTGCCTGGCTAACTGTGGTTCTTGAGGTACTGTTGTGTGGCATTGTAATCTTCTGCTTCGTATGCATGTTACGTGTTGTTTGGAAACACAAGCGATCCGCCCGCATCCTAGCCAAACAGTTACGGTTTAACCATCAAGTTTTACGTAAAACTGAAGCGACGTCGGCTGTTAAAATGATGGCATTTGTAATAGGCGTGTTTCTTGTTGGCTACGCAATTGATCTACGTTGTAGTTTTGTGCATATTCTCAATACTGACAAACCATGCAATGATCGCCAATATAAGCTTCCTATTCTTGTTTTAAACTCCGCTGTTAACCCTTTAGCTTATGCTATCTTTAAGAGGGACATAAAAAAAGAATTTCAAAGATTGATTTACAAGAACAACCGAAAGTAAGTAATGCTTAAATAGGAATGAAAAAAAGTAATAATGAATGAATGAATGAATGAATACATAAAGTAATAAGTAGAAGTCAAACGAATAATAAAATGTTATTTTGGGTCCCCCATTTTGAATTTTTTAAATTTTCTTTAGGGTCCAGAACATCCAAAATGACTCAAAGATTAGTAAAACAATTGTGAAAGCTCCTGAAAGTTAAAAAGAAAAAAAACTGCTCTAGACCAAATTTTAATAAAAACAGGAAATTGACACATTTTGAAAACATACCTGTCAAAATATGGTTATCATGGAATGAAAGAAAGATGAGAGGATAGTAAGAAAGAGAGAAGAAAAGGAAAAAAAAAAGGAGAAAAGAAAAACCGAAGGTGATTTTTTAAGAAGTCTGTTAGCTTTGCCTGATAAATTGGATTCAAATTTCTTTCACAATGTTATGACGTGGTTTACTGTCATTCAGTGGACAGACGCACAACAAGAAATGACGTCGACTCGACAGACTCCAATAAAACTGCTACAAGTTATTTGACTAGCAAGTAGGAACGTAATTACAGCATCACTATTTTATTGCTCTGGAAACTAGGTAACCAATTAAGCGAAATCAAATTTGATGTGTCAAAGTGTCAAAAAATCGACTTAGAAGGGCTTTTGTTTAAATTGGTAGAAATTTTAGACCGTTAGTTCAAACTAAGGCAAGTAACATTCTTTCGATGCTGAAATGTAGGATTTGCCATCGAAGCGTCGAACAACTATAATCTAATTATTTCTATTGACGTTTTTCAGTAAACCGCTAAGAGTATTTGAGACTATTTTCTTTGATGCTGAATGATGTCATTTGAAAACAAAAGCAGCAAGATATGCGTAAAGGCGAACAGGTGACGATTAAAAGAAACTGTTTTTCTTAACTATAAAAATTATATTGGGATTCAAACGCACGCCAAGGGAAATACCTAGCCTCTTACAGAAGAAAAACAAAGAACAAAAAAATCTTCAATTAAGTAGAAAATTAAATTAAATGACCGGCATTGCCCATCCGTAAACGTCCCTGTCTGTTTGTCAAATATCACCTGAATGTGTGTAAGTAAGGTTAAATTAAAGAAAATTGAATGATAATGAGCTGGGACCAGATGGCTTAAAACAACTTGTATTAATATAAGATCATAGTGGTAAAATAACGCTCTTTGGCTTTTAATAGCAGCTATTAAGTAAGAGCAAGGAAAATGGAAAACTGGTTCTGGATTCTCGGCTGGTCTCTTTCTATCCTGGCAATGGCTGGAAATGGATTTGTCATCTTCATAGTTTGCAGGAAACAACGACTTCGAACGAAAACAAATGCCTTCATCGTTTCATTAGCTGTGGCCGATTTCTTGGTAGGAATGATCGCGGTTCCATCACTTTTCTTCTGCAAGATGGGAAGTGGATGCGAGTTACATGTTCTGGATTCTTACGGAATATTCTTTATAAGGTGGCTGTTCATGTACGCATCTGCTGCGAATTTGTGCAGCTTAGTATTGGATCGAAACATTGCCGTAGTAAAACCTTTGAAATACTTGACTTTTATGAAGCGCCGTCGCGTCCTTCAAATGATACTCGTATCTTGGGCAATCCCAATTACGCTTAGTGTTTTTGTATTTTTACTATGGTTTAATTTAAAATCACCTCTTAGCATTACTATCATCGCTTGGTTTTCCCTTGTTCTTGAGGTACTGTTGTGTGGCATTGTAATCTACTGCTTCGTATGCATGTTACGTGTTGTTTGGAAACACGAGCGATCCGCCCGGATCCTGACCAAACAGTTACGGTTTAATCATCAAGTCTGGCTTAAAAGTGAGGGGAAGTCGGCTGTTAAAATGATGGCAATTGTAATAGGCGTGTTTCTTGTTGGCTACGCAATTGCTCTACGTTGTAGTTTTGTGTATATTCTCAATGGTGACAAGCCATGTAACGATCTCCACTATAAGGTACCTATTCTTGTTTTAAACTCCGCCATTAACCCTTTAGCTTATGCTATCTTCAAGAGGGACATAAAGAAAGAATTTAAAAGATTGATTTATAGGAATAACCGAACCTAAGTGGCGATATAATGATAATAATAATAAAATTAATAATGAATAAAGAAAGAAATACTCGAGCAACGTGTGAAATGTAGAAACGAAAGAGTGGTAGTGCTCTTGTGGAAAATAAATTGCAAAAGACAAAAGCCAGAAATTTTAGCTTGCATTGCAAGAGGGACATAAAGAGAGAATTTAAAAGATTGATTTATTAGAATAACCGAATTTAAGTGGTGATATAATGATAATAATAAAATTAATAATGACTAAAGAAATAAATACTCGAGCAATGTGTGAAAATGTAGAAACGAGAGTTGTTGTGCTCTTGTGGAAAATAAAATGCAGAATACAAAATTTAAAGCAATCTTAGCTTGTATTGCAGTCAATCAGGAATGATTTAACTTTTAGTGTCACGCTGAAAACATCAATAAATAAAATAATAATCACGCGAACAATAAAATATTATTTTTGGTCCTAAAAATCAACCAAAGCTGCTCTAAAGCAAAACTTAAATAAAAACAAGAAAATAACGAAATTTAGAAAAATGCCTCTCAAATTATGGTTGCCATGGAAACATGAAGTCTCGAAAACAATGTAATGTCAAATTAATTGTTTGCAGATATAAATTTCAAACAAATTCGGCAAGTTAGGCAGCTTTTTCTTGAATAGTGAAAAAAAGTGTTAAACAGTTAAATTCAGCATGGGCACTTTTCACGCCTTCTACTCCCCGATCTTGATAGGCTTAGTAAGGAGCGTAGTTACATACGTTCGTTAAAATTACGGGACAGTTATATCCCTTTTTTTTTGCTCCTACAACGCTTCAAGACCAGATCGAGAATTTAGCAATTGAGAATTCACTAGCTTTCTTGCTTAAACAGGTGTTACGAATTCAAAATGTAAAATAAACTAAAAAATACAAAATAAAATAAGAATAAATTTACATAAATTGCATCTTAAAGGAGCTACGTCACGGTTAGCGCATATTGAAAAGTCTAGCCTCAATTTTTCAAATTCGTCGTTTGTAATCCGTGTTAATCTTCTCCATCCTTAGCCATTTTTGTTCCTTTATGGTTTATCATTATCTCTTTGGTGTTTTTCTATCTTATTAAACTATTATTTTCAGGTTTCCTACCATTTAAAGGTAATTTTGTATGTGGCCAAAATAACTCAAAATACCGTGACTGAGCTCCTTTAAATAAACCGTTGCTTGAATCATTATATTATCAAAAAACGCGTAGAAAGCTGTCTAACAAAAAACGGAAGTTTCATACAAGATGGATGGTTATGGTTACGTCTCTACCGCTTCAAGGCCATTTGCTTTGTTGGTCAATTGCAAGAAATTAATCCACTAAACTAAAAAGTCCTATAAACATAACATAATGCCAAAACTTTACTATACTTTTCTTGTATTCGTATTCAACCTTGGAGGGTATAACATTTTGTACGTTGTCTGGGTAACGATAGATCATGACGTGACATAATAGTTAATATAAGTGGAAGCTTCCGAAGTAAGGGGATCGGCCTTTTTCAGCTTTTTACGGCGATTGATGACAAGGGAAACAAAATCTAGAGACAGGCAAACAAACAAACAAACAGGTAGATAGACAGCTCGACAGACAGACATATATACATACAGACACGCACAGACAGTCAGACAGACAGACAGGCAGGCAGCCAGGCAGACAAAAAGTCAGATACAAATGCAGAAGAAAGGAAACAAATACAGCCAAAAATTAATAAGAAAAGAAAAAACGTGTTTGATTTACTCAAATTTTCCACCTCATTGTTTCAAAGAAGAATCAGACAGTGATTAAATTTTTGAGTGTATATTCTTTTTGTAATTTTTTTCTGAATAGTGAGTGTTACACGCATCAACTGATTAAAAGTATTATTTTAAAGATAGAGTTGGCTTGTTGCAGCTCTTCGTGACCCTTATTCCATGGTTAGTGTGTATCTGTTAAAACAAGGGCAATTCAGTAAATATTATTTTCTTTGACATTCAATTAATTGTAATAGGGTCGTGAAAGAATGCACTGGACCAAGGTGCCCAAACATTCGGATAATAATTTCCTTTTAGCTCTTAGTGAATTGGAGGATCTCCGTGGATAAGATGCTTGTTGTTCGCAGCTCTTACTCAAGCGCTAAATTCAACGGTATCAATCTAAACGCCAAGGCAGAGCTAGAGATGCACTGTGGGAGGCATTTATCGTCTTTCTTAAGGACTGCAAGATACACTAGTGTCTTTTCCCATGTATGGGTAATATAGGTATTTGCCACGGGATAGGGAAGGGTTTTTGAGGTTCCCGATCCTTAATTCAGGTATCATCTTTGCCCTTGTTAGTATTATGTTGGCAGTGTGATCCTTAGAGAGCACCTTAACTGCATCAGCTAAAACTGCAGTGCGTAAATGCCCAGCTAAACGAAAAACAAATCTTCAGTTAAAACTGAACTTGCCGTCAACTTCCAGTGTTCCAGAAATGAAATAGAGTCGACCAGTTCACGCTATTCTTAGGTTTTGTTTTTCAATTAATTAGGTTACTAATGTGCAATTTGCTTCATCCTTAAATAGGGTCACCTATTTAGACCCTTCGCGGTACCCACCTGTCCGAAATTTACGGAATTATTCTCCTCCGGGAGTCCGGCTTAGGCTTAAGTTCGAACCCATCCATCCGGAGTTCACACGCTTATTTTAAAACCTTGAGGTCACCGCCCTTCCCACCTGCTCCTGCGAGACTCATTATTTTGAAAAATTACTTACTGAGTGCTTTTTGCAATCCTATGTAAAATTCTTCCGGACTTATATGAACAGCTGTCAAGCAGGCGTATTACATAGTTTACTAAATTATCTTCGACCGTCCGTGAGACAAATTGATATGTATTCTGTATTGTTTACTTGTAAGTCGTTGTCACGTCATGCTACAGCCCCCCTCCCCCCGGGGGTACTCTAAAACGTTTTATGTGGAGGGGCTTCCCACTGGGGTCCGCCCAGGGGCCCAATCCCAAATGTCTGTGTAATTGAATTCGAGTGAATTTTTTTTAAAATTCGAGTTATCGATAACCTTTTTGTATACCATTTTGACTGAAATGGTACCTCTTTCACAAACCTATTTAAGAACACTGTACACTTTTCTAAGCCCTTGAAATGAAGTTAATGATGTAGTGCTTAATGAATTAAGGATACAGCTATAAGGTTTGTCTGTTCGAAATATTTTAATTAAAAATAAATAAATTAATTAATTAATTACAATATTTAGAGAGGAAACCACATCAGCCTTGGCTGCTTTTCATGCGGGCTCTCTATCCCTGTCAAATTAAAGGCCGTTTTAAATACCTAAATTACAGATTCCCGTGTCGTTTGATAAAACTCAACTTGTGAAGTCCCTACCCTTTTATATATCTGAAGCCTGAAAAAAGTAACCTTCTCAGGTGGAACCTCCCCGTTAAGGCCATGTTAGGGAGTCCCCCCACCCCCGGAGAGTGGGCACAAACCACCAATTTGTTTCCTAACAAAATCTGATGGAGGACAAAACTATTTTTAATGACGATGACGAGTTCTTCTACAATCTTGGTAAATAGGGCCGAGAAAAAAACCAGAGATGTTCGCTTGATATACATCTTCGACAAAATTGGAAAAAATTCTGTCTCGGCCTTTAGAATAAGCAATGTTTTTATTTTCCAGTTTTTTTTTTTTTTTCACATCTGAATACGTTCAGCTTTGTAAATATCTGATACTAATTAAATAATTGTATGATATACCGTTCGGTGAGGTTCTCTGTTATAACCACTGCACACGTCATTTAGTAGGGCATGACGTCTCGACGTCTACCAGAACTCTTTCTCCAACACTGGTAAAAGAAACCCGTAACACACCGATGTCCGGATCGCTTATATCCATTCCAAGAATTTTCTCGGCGGGAATATTCACCGTTGAGCTTCGCCAAGTCATTTTTTAGTTCCGCAATTATTGATGACTGAGGCGATTTTTCTTGAACTCTTTTCACAAAGTTTACCTCCTTGAAATTCTACGATAAACAAACATCAGGATTGAAGCATTGTAAACGTCCGAAATGTTGCTCTTCAAAAAATAATATTTGAGTTTATAATTAGAAAGGAGTTGCAACCTCGTTCCCAGGGTCTCTGGGCGGTAAGATAAGAGACCCTGGGGACTAGGTTGAGGAGTTTGTTTTTAGAGATCTGAATTAAGTGGACATTATGGATGATGGCATGGTAAAGCAATGCAAAACGAACAAAACTACAAGAGAAGTGTGGTTTTAAGGTATATGGTTCGTAAAGCGCTAAATTTTTGCGTCGGAGATTTAGACGTGGCTTACTTTCGGAAATGCGGAGGGGATGAGATGGAGTGGAAGGATCCATAAATTCGAAAGGTATCAGTGATTTTAAGTTTGTTAACATAGCCGGCCATTCCTAGTATTAATTATTATGTTGATGTAATTTAATTTGGAAACGTTTTCTGGTTTTCCTCCGGAAAATATTAGGCCATCAATGAAATTCTTCGGAAGTCTTTGGACATTTTCGAGAATTTATCGGAAACGTCTTCGGGTTTTTCTTCGGAACTATTAGGCAATCGATGAAATTCTTCGGAAAGATCGAAAATTTATCGAAAATCCTCGCCCGATTTCAAGATAATCTGCACGAATCTTCGTCAACTGATTGTGGGATGTTGTTGGAACAACGCTCGGGTCGAAAAGGGAGTTCATATTCCTTCACGCAAGAATGGACTATTCTTGATTACTACGTGCTACGTGGCAACTGGACTAACATAAATAGGATATTGCGTAGAAAACTACAGTACATGCAAGGCAACACTGTCGCCGTACTACCTCCGAGTCCAGTGCTCTCTTCTGTGAAATGCGCGAAGGAAACGCACAAACAGTGAGAAGCGCCATGGACAGTGCCATGATCATCAGCTCTTGACGTGTGAGGTTCATCTCGTCTTGTGTAACTGACTTCTGTAATCTACCTTTGATCACGAAACGACCAAAAAAAAAAAAAAAAAAAAAAATACAACAGCGATTCAGCACCTAAGAACGCTCCGAGTAAAAGTAATCTTAATTTTTACTAGTAATTGTTTACTTTAAGGGAAGGGCACGCATGCTAGGGGTGTATCTTTGATTGATTTATTTAGATGTAGCTTTATATGCTCCAATGATTAAAATGTCTAACAAAAGTTACGACAAGAAAGTAAAATAGCAACATCAAAAGACGAAGAAGAAGAAGAAGAAGCTAGAAGAAAAAGAAGTAGAAGCATAGTAGAGGAAGAAGAAGAAGAAGAGCAACAACAACAACAACAACAACAACAACAAGATGATGATGAAGAAGAAGAAGAAGAAGAACAACAACAACAACAAAAAACAAAAACAAGGTTTTCCAGAAAATCTTACTTTGTGATGTCGATACATTTTGTTTAGCCTCAAGACTTTCATTTAATGTAGAATCTAACATCGCTCAAAAATAGATATGTAAAACAAACAACAAAAAAGTGACTCTTATACCTGAAGTTACGTTAAAAATTAAACTTTTCTTTCTACCAAAATGACGCTTTGCGATTTTAAGTTACCGTCCGTATAATAGAGAAGAAATCAAAAACACTAAGAAAAATATTCAAAGAAGCAGCGAAGCAATTCTGAGTAGATGGATGACACTAAACTCACCGGGCTGCGCTACTTTACATCAAATAAAACCAACGGAATTTTCTTTTTCTTTTTCTTGGCTGGCCAACGCTTAATGAAATGGTATGGAAGGCGTAGACTGCAATTGCGAAACTCGACCTTTCTGTCTTAAATTTCTTACTTAAAGATAAATGATTGTCGCTTGGAAATCAATGATTCAGTTTATATCTTGTTATATTATGAATTTTCACAGGACATTTCCACATAAGCGGATACGCTTAAGGCTTAAACATTTCCTGGATGCAAAACTTGACTCTACTATATCACCAAAGAAGAGCTTATAAGCTATCCTTTTCTCGTATAATGATAGAACCATAGAAAAACTTATCGCGGAAAAGAGATTTGCAGACTAAATACGGAAGTTAATAAAGGCATCACACGAGAACCTGTCAAATCGATTCAGCTATAGCCCTCGTTCATGACCGATTGTAACCCAAACAGAAAGTGATCGGTTCTCTTTTTTGATTTTAAGTACAGCTTTAGGCCACATGTATTTAATGCCGCATTTGCAACAATGTTCACATATATATTTTCAGCACTAATTTTACTTAGTTAAATAAATCCTTCAGAGCTTCCAGCTCAAATATTAGCCCTTGCTGAACCTTGTTAGATTTCTACTTTGTTTTACTTAATATTTGTGTATATTTGTTTCAATGTTTGTTTTGGGGCATCAACATCATATTCCTTAGGTATAATTTTCTTATTCTCTTCAGTACCTGGCTGTTCGGCAATATTCTTCAAGGAGAAGTTAGATTTTGATCAGTATTGGGAATTAAAAGGCAAATTATTTCTAACCTTAATTGATAAACGGTAAGCTTTAGGCTTGTGAATAATGGCGCACACTGGGTAATTAAATCAAATTTTTTTCTAAGTTGTAAGTTTTGAAGGTTTCCAATATATTTTCGCATCGCTGATTTGCGACTTAAACGATCCTCTTGGGCAACTAGACAAAACAAGGTGTCCATTATGTCTTAATGAGAAGGTTAAGAGAGCAATCGAGACCAAGGCAGAAGTCATTATCTATTGTTAAAGTGAAATAAAAATCTAATATCGCTCGCTTGAGAAGTCTTTCGAGCAATACAATTAGCTAAGCTGTACCTCCGTTTGGTTTTCCAATGAATTTTAAAGCCTAATCCTGCAAAAATTGATAATTGAAAACGTATTTTGCTCCTGTTATAGCACTTTGTCTGGTTTTAAATTAAGTCATATTCCCGGCGGTTTCCACAACAAAATCAATTTATCAATAACTGGATATTTTGGGGGGTCAAGTCTAGATTCACTCTCTACAAACCTATTTTTTGACTAGTAAATAATAGCACATGAATGTGGCAATACCGATTGAAGTAAGAATAAAATAAAAACGGTCCACTCTCCACCAATTGACCAGCATTTCTTTCTATGCAAAGCTTAATTCAAGTTGTGCCGACAATTTGATGCTTATATACCAAGCTCAATACTTTAACAAAATAGAAAAATGTCATAGCTAATTCGTAAACAGTAAGAGCTTTAAAGACGAATCCTTTATGCATTAAATTAAGTCTCTGGAGAAAATCTAATAAAACTCCGAGAGGATAGAGGTGTTATTCAAACTAATTTTTCAGCTGGAAAGACCTGAGCTCGATCGAAAATCGAATTTTGAAAGAAAAAGCTAATTCGTCGTGTCTTGAAAACACGAAATCTTTCAACTGTCTGAGTAAATCAAACGATTTTCCTTCCTTACCTTAATCTTCAAAACTGCCAAATTGACTGAAAACCGAACAATCACGTTTTAAAATTATTCCAGGATCATCAGAGTTTAGTCTTGTGCTCCCGGGATCGAAAAAGTTTAAAGAAAAGCTCTGTTTATGTCCAAAACCAAGTTGTTCGGAACGGATATTTCAAATTTTCTTCTACCATGTACAGTGGCATTCTTTGTATTTATCAGATTACTATATTGACCCATAGATCTGATTTCTTCAAAAACTAATCATCCGCCAAAAACCGACCTTATCTGCTTGCTGACAGGATTTGTCGAAAAATAGAACGCAACACAAGAACAGATTTTTTTTACTAAGCAGGGAAGATTCTAGGCTTTTCTCCGAATGTGTTTATACATATTCTAAATATATTAAGAATAATTTAATTCGAATTGCCCAGCGGAGACTTTCTCGTGTAAATGGGCAGTTTTATAACATCTGGTTTAAAAAAAAAAAAAATGTTATCACAGCCGTAAATCTGTGAAACATATCGGTTTAAAATTTGTTATGCCAATCATTTGATGATATTCCATACACTAGTACACAGCAGAAGCTTTGAGATTCTAACCTCTACAAATGTATGACTATGACTTGATTTGCTGAAAGCAAAAGAATGCGCTTGTAAACCTGTTCAGTATTGGCAAAAAAAGGTATCCGGCACGTATCCATTTGACGTCTTAAAGTGAAGCTGGGCTATTTCTTACATTTACACTTAAAAAACATGAAAACATCGCCGTAATTTTGGACAAAAAGAGGTTCTTAAAAACTTCGAGGATATTCTGGCGTTCTTGCATGGGTAGATAAGTTTATCCCTTTGTAACCTCAAATCGAAGATGCTACGACTTCTCTCAAACAACTTAGCCACCCTCGTGATTACGGAGCTCACGGGAAAATAAAACGAAGATTTTTGGGATGATTCTTGTTCTGAATAAGCTCTCTAACCTCAAGCCTGGTTTTCACTAAGACATAAGCACAACCACAAGCATAACGGTAGTGTAAACACCAACAACACAATCAGAAGCAGAAGCACAAGAACAAGAACAAAACACTGTTCTTGTGCTTATACTTATATAAGCACTTTTGATGCTGTAAGCATAGCTTGAGCAAAAGCGTAAACATCGTCTACCATCTTGTTGTACTGTATCGAGGGGGTAGAGAGCCGACAATAAGGCAGTTATGCACTCTACTTACACCAGTGTCATGCCTACCTGCTTTGGTTGTGCTGTGAGCGTCCGCACCACCGTTATGCTTCTGCTTGTGCTTGAACAGATGTCGAGGTGAAAACCAGGCTTAACATTTGTTCAAGGAACGTTGACTTTCGTAAGAGAGTGTAAGCCAACAGTTCTAGCTTCGACATTGCTACGTTGATCTGTGTCTAAACTACTGTTAGGCCCTGGACGATGGTTGATGGGAAGGGAAGAGAATATATCTCTGGGTATAATCCACACTTAGTGTCTTAACGTAACCCTCGGACGTACAAGCTAACTCATACCCCCACCGTGGTACAAGGGGGGTGGGGTGGGGTGGGGTGGGGTGGGGTGGATGGAATTCCCCCCTCTTGGTTTTCGTTCTGTCAAGGCAGAGCGAAATAAATTTACATTCATTAGATAGCTCTGAGCTTGCTCTACAATATGATACCATTTTTGTCGGTAATGGCGTCATTTGACCCGCCATCTTGGATCCGCCATCTTTGATTTCACTATTTTTTAAAAAACTCAAGAAATAACGGAAATTAACGCAAAATCAAGACAGAATGCTTATGAAATACACAAATTCATGAATTTCTGCATTTTGATGCAAAAAACTGGAAAAACTACAAAATTATCTCAAAAAAGCTGATTTTTGGTCAAACCTACACGGAATGTGATGGTTGCCAAGGCGACGTCAAAAATGATGGACACAGAATTGACATATCAAATTTCCGCAGAGAATGAAGGAACAGCTACTGAAAGTTTCAGTCATGAAAAAACTTTGAAAAAACCTTATGGTGGTGGTGGTGGTCTGGGAGGGGGTAGGGGGTGGCATCCACCCAAGCCCCCCTTGTACGACCGAGGGTTAAAGACACAAAAGGAAACAAAACTGCCCAGCTTCAGTTAACATAAAGAAAAATGTATCTAAATATATTTTTTAAAACAAACGATAAAATATTGCAAAGATACACTGTATCATGAAAGTCTTGGTCACTAGAATATTCATTTGCAGATAAAAAGTTATCATTCATTCCATTCTTTAGTACGTGTTTGCAAAAGTTTCGATTTTTTTTTATTAAAGCTCTCTTCTGAGAGTAATAAACGCATTTTTTGTCGAATTTCGTGCCAAAAATGCCAATATTCAGTTTGCAAGTAATAGTGCTGATTTTTCCAAAAGGTAATTTTCCCAAGGTTTTCCCCTGCAGCGTATTGACAAAAAATTAGGGAACTTAAAAGCAAACCACGACGACGACGGCAACGAGAATGCTATCAAACGAAAGGTTTAATGAGTAGAACAATGACCGTGCACGTGCGTTATAAATCTTTGTACATTTCTTTGCCGTCCTGTGCAAAATAACAACGTAAACTGACCAGGATTGCGTAGTCTGAGGAACGCGAACAACGACGACTAATTTTCGTCTTTCCATTTGGAACTGAACGTTGTCACTGCACATTTAGCCTGAGCACGCTTTCAGGGTGACTGGCGTACTGAACAATTGCGACGGAAATTCGCTAGTAAAACATAAATTCATTTTTGATTACGCGTTGTCCTCATTTTTGTCGCTGTCGCTGCTTAAGCTCCATGCCAATTTTATTCATTGTGAATGAAATACTTAAAAACACTTAAATTATGTTCCATTGTACATGAATTGTTCATAGATTGCAAATTTCTTCGTTGTTTTCTTGTTCTTAACTGGGACTTTATAATCCATGTGTGTTTTTTTCTTTGTTTCTTCAGGCCGCTCATTTTGGAGAGTGTCGGCGAGAAGTAAAACTTGAAGGCTAAACATCAGTTTTATACTTTAGCGTGTAAGCAGTTTTCCATTTGTGCAATGGTTTCAAAAACAATTTCCCATTTCAGCATTACCAAATCCCTCAACAAAACGTGTATAGGACTCTACTAACCCTTAAGTGAAGCTTCGTCTTTTTACCGGCTTTTCCGAAAGTTGAGATCGCTCAAGTCTCTCGCACACCGGTATCTACAGTAGAAACTACACAGTAATGTAAGTTTGCAAAATGTATGATGAACTTTAAGTAAAGAAGGTCTCGCAATTATCGATGCAATTAGAAATAACCCCCAAAAATGGATGTGCAAACACGAGCCAAATTATGTGATATTACAGCCAGGTGTTACAAATTTGCCATGCGAATGAAATTATTTAGCAACCACAAATGTTTATATTATCATTTTGCTCTTAATTTACTTATCTCAATAAGGATATTGAAAAAGTATAAATGGAAGGACAAGAATATGAACAGTGTCTGAAAAGTTTTGTATGTCAAACCTAGAATACTTTGTGTTATTGTGCAGTAAAGAGTTCCACGTTCGTCAATGACATTCTCTCTAGCAGCTTCTTCAAAAATATACTGATGTGCATCGTATGTGAATGTAGAGATTCAACACTGCCACCGTAGATAGTCGATGATTGTAAATCACTTTTGAAAGCGATACAGAATCAAGATGAAACTCTTGAAAAGGTTTTATTGTCTCGAAAAAGCAAAAAGTCCATGAATTCTAAAAGTGATCAAAATGAAGTTCAAGAAATTAGGAATACCTTTTGCAACCTAAATCATATAGCTTCACGACATACGTGACCTGTCTTAGATATCACTTTCGTAAAAATCGCGGTTTCTTTGGCTAAAACCGCACGGCTAATTGAGTTTTTTAGGGGCATTTAATAATTGTTAGCAGCATCAGCCGATAAATGGGAAGGGCTTGTTAGGAAGGACTTGATTTAAGCTACCGATGTTAGGTCATATAAACATATTATAAAACTTCATTTGATTAGAAAAAGTATTAACTTGAGTCTTCTACGGATTTCAAATTCAGCTTCAAATACACGCCTGACTGCTTAATTAGGTAATATATAGCAAGATTGCACAGGTCTTATGTAATTGCCCCAAGGAGATTTTAATCAACAGTAGATTCGGCAAGAAAGCAAGTTTTGAGAAAATTATAATTTCCTATTTTTCTCCTAACCCTGAGAAAAATCACGCTTTTTCACAACTGTTGAGTTTTCCTGATGTCGAACAATAAAATAAACCCATTCAATGAATTATTTTACTCAAAAGGCTGAAATTATAGTAATGATAATAATAATAATAAAAATTATCTTGATCCCTTGTTATTCTCGCGTGTATTCACTTTCACCACATTGCGTGGCAAACGTCAAAGGAGGGAACAGAGTTAAAAAGAAATTTATGTTGGAAGGCCCTCGACGTGCACAATCTTTTGTTTTGTGCTCATAAACCATGTATGAATTACGTAACTAAAACATTTCTATTGGTTAGTTCCTCGGTCACTTGTAATCAACTATTGTGTTTTGTGTACGTTAACGTATGGTCAAGGCCAAAAAATCGAACAAAAACATGCAACAAAGTACGTACATTGTGGGTTTCATAATCATTTCCACTATTAACTATGACAACAACAACAATTAAAAGAAAAAACAAAAACAAAAAAGCATAAATGTTGTATATACATTAATCGATATATTTTACCTTTTTGTCGGATTTTGGGAGATAATGGCAAAAGTATCACGGTCAATTGACTGATAAGCAACTGTTGTTCTCTTCACACAAGAACTAAAGCCAGTTGAAAAAAACTAGTCTATTGGTCACAGCCTATATGTGCCATCCTTCTGTATCAACACCTGCAAATAAGACAAAACATCATGATCAATATCATAAGCGACTTCATCACGAGACAAAAGACGGTACACTTCACCATTCCTACAGTTTCAGCGATACGGTGCTTTTCAAAAAAGCCTTCCATTTCTCACTTTGAGACAACCTTCAAGCAAGTGAGTAAAAACACGAAAAGGGTAAGTTCTCACGTTTGCTTTTAGTACATAAGGATAAAGGTCAATTCGAGTAATTGTATTGTGATTATTATATTAGACGAAAAAAAAAATACAATATTAAAATAACGGGTGAATTTTATTTACTAGAAGATAATGATTAGCATTGACACATAAGTGAACAGGAAAAGCAAAGACAACATTCAAGAGACAAATGGAGGATATTGCATGACTGCACGGGGATACGAAGTCGATCTTGAAGGTAGTGGGGGTGGGGTTGCGCGGGGGGTGGGATAGGGTCTAAATCACGTTGCAAGGAAAATAGAAAGGTCTTTCTACAATTCACGGAACATAAAATATACATATTACGTAACACGAAAAAAAGTTTTTCATTCGAACTTATATTTAGAAAATCAATGAGAGCATTGCTTTGGTCGCCACCGTAGCCATTTCTCTGCTTTTTATTTCAAAAGCAGCAAAAGAAAAATTGCGTTGCACTGAAGACTAATACAGCAAAATCGAACGATTACCTTTCACGATTAAGCATTGTTTATTACGTAATTACACGAGTCCAAAATAGTAGAAAACGTAATCAAAATAAGAGCTCACGATGAATTAATTTTCTCGTGATTTTTATTTTACTAAACATTACTTATAAAAATAATGGTTCATGGCTTCTGACGAAATCGCGATTCACGAGAAAAAACAATAAACTAAACAAAAAGCAAACAAACAAAAATCAATCAAACAAACAAACAAACAAACAAAAAACAAACAAACAAACAACCAGCCACGGAATTACCCTTTACCACCCTCTATCTTCGGGTGCTGATGGTATTTACTGTCAACACGTGAAGATAAAATGCCTATTCCCAAATGACCACAAACTGGTAATTTATCTATCATAGCTTTTACACGTGTACAATTATATGTTTATGATGGTCATGTTTACATTATATGGTGTTTATTATATGAGATGTTTATCGGTATGTTTACAACTTAACTGGTAGAAAAGATTACAGAACAAATAATAATTTACATACAGATATACAATAAAATAAATAATTAAATGGATAAATAGGCCACAGAATGGTAACATGAAAATAGCAAAATATACCAAATATTACTGAAATTAATTAGCAGAAATTAATAGAGATTGTTGTTGCTGTCGTTGTTGTGGAAACCTAAGATGCGACCGAAATTTTGGCTGTCGACGAAATTAATGAAAGAGCCTTGCTATCATAGGGCAATGGTTATGAAGCCCGGCAAACATCAAAGGAGCAAAGTTGTCAATATTTATTTTGAAGGTCTACGACCGTCCACAATCTTTTGTTTTGCACTCATACACGTGCGTCAATTACGTAACCAAAACGTTTCCATTGGTTAGTTCCTCAGTCAGAAGTAAACAACTATTGCAACAAGCAACAAAAAACGTTGTCGGGTTTCATAACAATTCCCGCCTATTAACTATGATCTATTTCAGTACCACATGAAAGGTCTGCTCAATAATGCTCAATATTGAATGATCACACCAAGGTTTCTACTCTAGACGTTAACAGTGAGATTTCCTTGCAAATCCCCATGGGCGAAATCACTGGTAGCAACTAATTTTAACCCTGCGCTCAAGTAAGGTTTCCGGTGTAGTGTTCTAGAGTTGAAAAACTTAAGACTTGTTTATCGAGGTATCGAGAATTCCCTTCAGAAGAAACCAAATATATAATTCCATCACAATACCTTATCCTTCAATTCCTTGAAATAATAAATAACATTTTTAGTCTTGTTTGGCTGAACATAAGGGCCAAAGGTGTTCGAGGTAGCGGAAGTGACATGACAAAATTGGAAGGAACTGGAATTGAAACTATTGACCACAAAAATGCTGCCAAAGCTTGCGATGATTGAAAAACGTTCTCGGAGGCGATTTTTTGGTAGCCGTGTATCCGATGTAAATCTCGATAAATCCACGACAATCCAGCTTCATTTTGGAGAAATATACCACAATTGTGTAACTTAGCAATATCGAAATACAATTCTATCTCATAGTGGTTTTCGTTAACAAAAATGATGTAGACAGAGCTAATAACTGGTTCTTGAAATTCCCCTCTGAACTCAGAACAAAGGTTGCGATGTACTTTTGAGCTAAAATTAGTCTTTAAAAGTCTAATTATAAAACAGTAGATAGATTTTAATGGATGAAATGCTGTCAGAAAAAAAATGTGTTTACATGCTTACGACACTGGAAGCACAATGAATGCTGAATAACTGAAAGGTCATTCCAGATTTCGCAACTCACGAGACACAAATTCCTGTCTTCAGTTATTACTAAATTCCTGACGGCACACTGTTAAAAGTCACGATATCAAAAAGGTATATGTCGAGACACATCTGCATCTTGAAAGTTATCCCAAACAGAGTACGAAGTTCAGACTACACCTCTCAAACTTAAATTTTCTCATTGTCGACTTTCCCGCGAGAGTATTTTTTGGAGCGTGATGTCCAAAAAGTAGACATTCACAAACTTGCGAGTGGGTTTTTCTAATTGGTCTGACAATGCCTCGCTCCACGACAGTTGGAGAAGCGACATCTGTCACCTCATGTGTCTAAGTTTTGTTCTGTTGCGACACGTATGAATCCTTTCCATTGTAAATTCATTCTTTCTGCAGGAGAATTCGAAAACAGGGCTTGAAGACGGCCCTCATTAACGCCCACGGAAACGCCCCCAGCAACTCAAGTGACGTGTTCGATCCTGTCATGCGAGGACCAATTAGATTGGAGTATTAAAGCCAGCGGTCTAAATATGCTGTTCTTGATACCTGCTAAATAAAAGGGGGCTTTGCAGAATCGTCAAAGTATTTTAACTGCGACAGAAGCAGCTTATGATCTAAGGAAATCGGGCAAAGGTGTGCAGAGAAACAGCAGGTCCGACCACAAACTCCGAAAAGGTAAGTGTTGACTATATTTTGTAAGTTTAATCTCATTTAATTTTGTCGAAGCCATTTACGACCACAAAATTCCATTTTGTTGCGACTGACAGGGTGACCCAAAAGGAGCGTTAGACTTAACTATTTTCTATTACGTTAAATCAGTTCATATGAAGTTGTTGTTTGCATAAAAGGGAGAGTGTAATAGGAACAGACCAGGAAGTGAAGTAATCAAAGCACATTTATGAGAACATAGAAGATGAAGAAAGGTCAATGTTTTCAGTGGATTTCCAACGTTCCTTATAAGTCATAAAATCTCTCGAAAATTGAGAAACTCAGCTTGCAATTTCTGGAATCTTGTTTCTGCTTTGATGTCGACTTCAATCTTTGAATATATACAATGTACTCAAACCGTAGTAGCTAACTATTTTACAACATTGTATCTACAAGAACAAACTATTGCAATTGCAGACCAGGTTTCTAACGCTTTGCATACCGTATCTGTGTTCCATATTTGCCATCTGGAAACTTCTTCCTCGTCATCAACTATGAAATGTTTTATTTTATTTTTCCGGATCCGATCTTACTAAGTTATCGGCACCTCGTTCGAAACTTTTTTCTCCCTTGTTATTACATAACCTGGCAATAGGGAGCTTATCAGAGCTCCGGCATGATGCGACATCGTACCTCGTTCGAGGACATATCTACCATGGTCGAAAATGACAATTTCCTTTTTCACACCATCGTGTCACCCTTTGCAGAAAAGGTACCTACAGCGGTCCTTTGACTGTACTATGTTTTCGCCCTTCATTAAATATGTAATTAGCCGTTTTGGTCATTTTAACAACAAAGTGCTGACACAAATTAACACCGCGTAAACATGCTTTCTTAATTTTCTTTAACTGTCATTGACTGTTGGAGAGCCGCGATAAATAGAAACCAACACCGTCTTAATTGATCCCTGACGTGTAAATTAGTTTCCTGTGCACAACCAGAGCTCTTTAAACAGACAATTCAAGACAATTACATGCAGAAATAACAATATTGTCCTACATAGGTGCTACCACTTTTCGCGGGAACTAAAACGTCGACCATTCGAGGACCAAGTTGACAGGCAGGAAATTGCTCAAATTGTCACCTGTCTTCGCTATCGCCGG
The DNA here is from genome assembly GCF_964199315.1 of Orbicella franksi. Lineage (NCBI taxonomy): Eukaryota > Metazoa > Cnidaria > Anthozoa > Scleractinia > Merulinidae > Orbicella > Orbicella franksi. The sequence continues at coordinate 21,015,018 of NC_138155.1, read as the reverse complement.
TTGATGATGACGGAAGGGAATCGATTTCAGGCGTTCTCATTTCTCACTGTAACCACATAAAATGCCCAAAAATTATCTTGCATTTCATGCCAAATTCCATCACGTCCATTCAAAGAAATACTATTTCATGGTTATGTTGGCTGGTTTCCTTAAGTTGCTTAGGTTCTTAAGGCTGCATATCTCTAGGAGTGGATCTAAAAGTGTTACAATGAATTTAATTGCCGTAAGGATGAGGATCTTTTAAGTTTATTTGTCCCTGGGGTTTCCTATATCCTGCGGACCCCAAGGACCTTCCGTCTGTTATGGCGTACGACAGCAAAAAGTATTACAACGAATTTAATTGCCGTAAGGATGAGAAGTTTTTAAGTTTATTTGTCCCTGGGGCTTCCTATATCCTACAGACCCCGAGGACCTTCCGTCTGTTGTGGCTTACAACAGCAAATAGGAAATCCGTCACTGTTGCACAGGCTATGCTTAGTACTGTAATATATCACTTTTTTTCCTCCAGCGACATATGCAAAAATTCCACAGATAATTGAGCCGTTCAGTGCAGGTTTACAAGAAGCGTTGTAACTGTTTTCGCAGAATAAGACAGCAATTGTGAGCTTCACTACCTCTTGTCTTCTTAAAACCTAAAAGGGATGTAAAACGATTACTTGAAGGGACCATCTCCTCATAGTTAAAGAACCAAGTCCATTTTGACTCAAGAGAGGGGAAAAAAAGACAAAAAATAACAAGAAGGGTGTAATTAAAATTAATTGATTCGAAGAGACCCTCCAGTATGTAACAAACTGCAAAAACCAGTTTGAGTTTTCATGATAATAGCCCTAATGAGGTCAAGTGTGAAGCGTTGAATTTTCTGAATTCTGTCCGTCAACCTTCAAAGTCTTCAAATGCATTAAGGTCAACGGGTAAAACGAGAACAGTTTTACCACCAGCCGTCAAGACTCTCCGCTGTCAGTGACAGTCTTCTTTGAAGGTTGCAGATGTCCATCAGCTCCCTGTATAAATTTCACATTATAAAAGGAAGGTTAACAAAGGAACTTGTCTTGAAATTGCACTGGAAATTTGAAATTTCCTTTCTGGTCCTTCTGGTGTGGCTAAAAATACTAAGAGGACATGAATATCATCAGTTCTTGGCTTTTTTATAATTGAAACCCTGATGTCTGAAGCGTCCATTCTTGTCATCTAACTTGGCTGGATGTCAAGATACGATCTCTATCGAAGCCTTAACGTTACTTTGTTGAGTAATGTCGGCCGCTTTTTTCCTATTTTAAGCAGCAGCGGATACCACTTTTCTATAAATATACAGTACAAATTCCGCATTTCTCTCACATGTTTCAAAAGCCAAAGCCCTGCTGAATGACAGGCAGTATTTATAGTTACTCAAAGTAATTGACGATGAGTGATTTAAATTGTTGCCGACGTAAGTTACAGAAACAGCTTCCAAACCGCAGAGATATGCTGGCTAGATGTGCTCGTAGTCACGCTTTTTTTTCTTCTGGACTTGAAGCAACAACAACAACAACTTACGCATAATCTCAAATTACTGACAAACAAATATGAAAGTTTTCATCTCACACTAGGATTTTCAAAGTTAAGACCACCTCGAAAAGCACAATAATTCACACAGAAGACAAATAATTGAACGGTTGAATGGCCACACGCTTGGTCGGTCTCCTGGCAAGCAAAATATTATTAACAGAGGACCAGTTATTAGGAAAGGTCACCAAAATATTACACCTTGATGTTTTCATGCGGATGTTATAGTCTAGCGGAAGAAAGGTAAACGCGGCTTCCTAAAATATTATGAATGCTTAATAGTTTCATAATAATAAGTTGGAGATCAAATTTGAATTCCTCATTTGTTGTTCAGCCGAATGAGGAAGTGAATGTCTAAAAAGCTACTCATATAATTGCAAAAAACCATTGTTTCTAAATAAGGAACTACTAGCATTTCAGTATCTTGAGAATTCAACTCTTTTACCAATCCCTCGTCGAAAGAGGCGAAATAAACATCTAAAGCTTAAGGTTTTCTATAGTAAGTTTCCATTCGATTACTTCCGTAATGCTGTTCAGGAACAATTCACATATTTATCAATATGTGAACTGCCAACGCGAAGGTTAATGGGGAGGAAACAGATTCCAGCTACATTCCACTGATAAACCTGGAAAATGCTTTTTACACGTAAACAGTGAGCTGCAACAATACATATTGTTCTAACAAGAAATACTGAAGGATACTACGCATACTACTTTTTGTTCTGGTTTGAAGTTTATTCTAAGTGAACAACCCGGTAAGGGAGCGCTGATTATTCTACTGATGCATACGTTTCGTGTTTCTTTGTACATACAGAAGGCATAATTGACACAAGAACATTTCCTTGTGATCAAATTTTTGATGCGTTGTAACTTTTCGTCCAATCATCATCAACAGTCCAAGCTCTCCTCTGGGAGAATAGCGCCATTGTCTTGTGTCCACCAATCTGCTCTGTCTGTCGCAGGGGAGCGACAGCTTCATTCCGAGTGGCAAAACCCATCTTCTTCTGAGTTTTCTTCTTGTTTTCGTTCAATAGCGTTGTCGAAAATGGGGCCAGCATTCATGCTGACGTTCTTCGCCTTGGCTTGTCTTGTGGTCAGCTTCATCAAGGGTGCACCACTTGTTCGATCAGAAGCACTGGCCATTGGAAAAGATTCCAGAACTCATGATCACGAGGTGAAAACAATAGTTAAGTGTAATCCATGAGATTCATCGCTCCGCAGTAAATACTACTCACAAACTTCCTGAATAAATTTCAATGATCTCATTTCATGGTACAAGATATATAAGATATTTACTTGTTGTCTCCATTCTGCTTTTAAAGAAAGTATTATCGTGTACATTGTTATATTGACAAGGTCTTGTCTTGAAACAATAGAGCATCAACTTTGGAAGAATCTCCCAGCAGTCAGACAAAAATTGTATCGATAGATTTGATTCAAAAGACAACACTACAGAGTTGTCGTGAACTTAATTGAATTCAGACATGCATTATTTTCAAGCCTCGATTTTAATTTTCCTTCCTAGAATCCCAAATTTACGAATTACATCAAGAAGCTCATAAAGGGATGGCGAGTAAAAGAAGTTATGAATAAAGAAGGAGAGAGCCAGCCTAAAGAAGGGCTAAAAACGGAAATCCAAGTAAACGATGCAAAGCGCAAAGGACTCGTAACTAAGGAACGTTTTGTGAGACACGCTGCACGTTGTTATAATTCATGGAGTAGATGCTTCAAAAAATCAAGACGAAAGCAAAAGGAGACTAGAAACCAGAGGACTGAAAACGGAGAAGGTAAATGCATGCCCTCCTATTTTTATTGCCCATAGGAAGGAATAGTAATAATAATATTGCTAAGGAATACTACGCTGCACCCTAAACAGAAATCCGATTCATTAATGAACAAAAAGAGTTATAACATCGTAATAGAATGCCAGGTGGAAAAAAAAAAAAGGAAAAAAATAAATAAAACGAGATTAGTTAATGCAGGGAACAATACCGTATCCAAATAGATTCTCATTCTTCTCATAACAATCTGAGCCATTGCCAACGCATAATAAATTATATCATCTGAAGAGCCTGCTAACAAAGAAAGAAAATCTGAGTCGATTTTAGCGATACATAGATACGTCTTAAACCAATTTCTGATCAAGTAGATTACCCTTGCACCTCGATAAAATGTTAGTGAAACGTACCTTTGCAAAGAAAGCTGAAATGGATAAATGGCTATATTTTATACCATGTGCTTCATTTTTGGCTCATTGTTTTATTGCTAAATGTCTTTGCTCCGAATTCTCAATTGACTGTATTCCTTAATATTCTCACAGGCTCCTCTACGCAGAATAGTGATTGATGCTGCAAACTTCGACTGCGGCACAGAAACTGCCAAGGACGTGAAAACTGAAAGATACCCACTTCGTTTGAGAAGAAAAAGTTTGACAAGCAATTATCTTTCGTATCTCTTTTATTTTCTTTGCTATTGTTATTTTTTATATTAAGTCTATAGTCCTACCAAGTTATTTTACAAGGCATCATGCAGACCCTTACGTTTGCCAGTGAAGCCTTCTTCGCTATGTCTGTGAGTTCGAGGTACAACACTGAGTATAAGCAATTTATACTACAACCATTAGGAATCCTCGATTCGAAATTTTAGTTTAAATGCTCAAAATGATAGCTCAACAGCAACCTCTAGTTCAACTCAGTATACACCCTTTCCATAAATGGCTGCCAATGAAAAAATTATTTTGTATGCATTTAAATTAGCTGCACTAAACTCGTTTGTGAGCAAAAATTGTTTTGAATTGTCAACTCAAAAACGAAGTTAGTCAGACTAATTTTAATACTTACAAGAGAATTTATAATTGGCAGCCATTTATGAAAAGGGTCTATATGACTATGCAACCGACGAATACGCAAAAGAGACTCGCACGAAATATATGGGAAACCAGTAGCTTGTGACTCATACCAGAGTAAATGACAAGCCTTTTATATACATTTTTTGCGCATACCATGCAAGCTCCCTTTGAGCTGAGAAACAAGAACATTAAATGAATTGATGCTTCTATCGTACTGACAATAGATCGCCCAAGGTTGTTGCTCTTGTGATCGTTTTTGCATTTCTGGGTGTCCGAACTAACCCTTTCCTTCCAAACGTTGTTATCAGAATCAAGCTGGACAGCCCTAGTAAAAATCTGGACTTTGTACCCGTCGCCTTCGATGGCATCTGTCTGCCGTTGGCTGAGTTATGACATTAAAAGTTTCTCAAGAGAGCGAGTAAAAAGATGAACAGATATCCCTTTATAGCCAAGAATTTTCGGTATTCTAAGCACTTGTACAGAATGGTTAAGGCCGATAACACTGACCGGCTAATAACAAACACGTCTAATGTGCAAACGAATGAATTCAAATAACCTTAGTATAATGGAATATGGAGGCAATCACCAATGGCGTAACGGTGGATCATCTGGGCCGCAATGGATGGTCGGTGACTTTTGACTTGCTTTTGAATTCCATAACTATACCTAGTTGTGTAGACGAAGTTTGAGCTAACTAAAAAGCCAAGGAAAAGTTTCTGAATCATTCTTATAGATGAACCGAGGCGAGGAATTCAGTGAAATCTTGACCAACGTCCACCATCCGTTGGTAGCTTCCTCACTAAGTATTGCTCAGTGTTGTATTTTCCTTACGGACTAAAATCGCTATTGATTTTTTTTTTCCGCATAGAGACTACTTTGTAAATAAAAGAGTAAAGCAAAACTTAGCCTAGTTCCTCGAATTCGTGTTATAACATAGCTAGTATATCCGTGGGATCTGAATCAATAGCACTACTGTGCATCATGACGCAGTCATAACAACATTTAACAGCGACACTCCGTGCTCCATAAAATCTTCAAATGACCGTGCAAATAGCCGCACTAACTAGACTTTATCCCTATCTCAAAGCGAGAGAAAAATCCATGTTCATTACGAAAATGTTTAGCTATGGTGAAGGTCTTTTGTTGGCGATTTTTTGGCCCCTCAGTCACCGAACAAACTGAAAACGGAGCAGAGAGAGTCGTTTTATATGTGGTACGGACAAAAATGAATTTGATTTCATCATCGAAAAAAGTTCTGTTTTAATTTTGTTCTCGTTTGTTCCCGATCGTTGTGGCTATGTTATGAAGAATTGGATCATGTTTCTAGCTGTGTGTCTTTCGAGTTGTGGATCAATACACTCTGGAGTTGGAATAGCACTTAAGAAGGTAGACTGAGCAGCTCCTGGCTGTATCTCGAGCAGTTCTTACGCTTCTCTCTTGCTCTCCAAAACTCCCGTGTGGATCCATAACTCGATAGAAGCTCGCTAAGCTGAAGCAATTGTTATTTTTTGATGAGAGAGTTGCCATGTGCCATTGATGAAATCCCCGAATCGATAGTACATCAGAACGTGCTATATCAAGCTGCTCATGCACTTCTGCTCACTGCAGCAGTCACTTCAGTTCCTTTCAATATCGTTTTGTATCATACATTTTACATGTTAAACTTACTTATTCAACATTTATACCTTCTAAGATGGTAAAAGTAGAATTTAGGAACCACGGCTTGGGCATTGGCCTAACCGATATCAAGCTTTACAATTTATGTACGATGAAACTTATATATATTGTCATGTAATTTACACTGTAAATAATAATTATTAAACAAAACAAAACACTTAAATTGTAACTCTAGCAATTCCGTTACAGGCTTTTGCTACGAAAAACTTCAATTCCAGTTGCTAAAGTAAAAATAAAAGTTGTCTATAAAATGATCTATTATTCACAGTTCAGCTAAAATATTTTTTCATCCTATACTATAAAATGTAGGTCGCATAGTTCGATCCTTGTAATATCATACCCGAGGCCTAAAACATGTTATATATTTGCACAATTTGCTCGTCTGATCCTAGCAACACCCCGACAAACCCAGTCTGTTTTACAGTGTTTACATCAAAATATATATGTACCATGCCTTATATCTTTACAAACGTGTAGTGAGTCTTAGATGTACCTTAGTCCCCTATACTAACCATGCATGGTTTCAAGTTATCGGAAAATTTAAATAACTTTGCCGACCTTCCTTGCAGACGACAAAACGTACCTCTTAATATTAAGGCGACAGACCGGATTCCCGTCCTTGTCCTGCGCCAAACACCCAGAAGTCCAGAGGCTTCGCTTATTACTTCAGCGGGATAACGCTACAGATATCTCGATAGTGTGTGTTGTAGAAAAAGCCCATTCTAAGGTTTCATGCCACTTAAAGACCCACTCTCTATCTCCAGGATGTTTACGAGAAGCGCCGTTATGTCAGAATTCAAGAAGAGATCCTTGTACATTGTTTGCCCCAGGAAGATATAAAATCAGTTACGCACACGTCGTATAGATCTATAAAAAAAACTGGTTTAAAAGACTCACGTAGCAATGATAAAACTGATAAACATTTATAGGGATCGATCGGAAATTATCACGTTCTTTTACGTTTTTCCGGTTAAGGCCATCTTGTGACGCAACTGCTATCAACAGAGAGATCCTTTCTGTTCTTCCAATGAAACCAAATCGATAACACGGAATATCAGAGAAATCAACCGGAAAGAAAATACACTGAATTTCTACGAAGATTACTGGTAGCCGAAAACTAGAGGGAGTTTATCCAGGCCCATGAACATGTTGGGATTCCATCCAACTTTTGTCTTTAAGTTGGAGAGATTTTCATGCCAGGCTTTCTTCTTGTTGCCCATACAAAAAATAATGCGTCTGCTTTATACGTGCATAACTTCATTACATATGTGAGATGATGTCTCCCAACACCTGCTAGCTACGGATCGCAGAAATAAGCTAGAGAGTTCGTGAATCCAATATGTTTTTGGCTCTCAATCTCTCTAATCGTCCCACGTTCGATGCATGCCTTCCGGAATAGAATAACCGGTTGTAGTCACGAATCAAGGAAATGATTGAAAAAATACATAAATAAATAAATAAATAAATAAATAAAAAATGATGACGGAGCGGATTACCAAGTTCTCATTGCCGCCAGTAAGAGCAAAACTGTTGTCAAAAAAGAAACAGGCACGATCCATGCAGGCAGGGGTGAATACACACATTGGAAATATATTTCCGTAGGTGCACGATGAGATTGCACTTTTGGCTCAACATTTCAAGACGGACAAAACAAGGTAGGGAAGTGAAAGAGAAGTCAGTTCCTTCTTTCATTATGACCTATTTTATGACATTTGTAAATGAATTTGTAAACTTTCAGGTTGCGTCAATTCGGATAACAAGATATTTTACGAGCTTCCATTTCGTTAGTCTAGTACTAGTGCTATTAGCACTATCATCCGGCATTAGCAACGTGGCATCAGACAAATACTAACTGAGAAATAGAACGGTCCTTCGAACTGGTTCGAACGAAATCGAAACGAAATACTTCGCCGCTATGTTATTTTACGTCCCGTTCAAAACATATTCCTAAGTGTTCTTCATACATTGTTTAATAACAATATGATTCGCTCAGAAGGCGAATATTCTAGAGTTATAGATGAAATAATTCCGCCTGAGCCTATCCTGAGCATTTGGGATAAAGAGCTACAAGGAGAAAGGTAAATCTTCCTAATGAGTGGTCACTACCGTCTCGTATGAATCTGCATGCAGTTGCCAAGGACAGAAAGAGGAGGATAGAAGAAAAAGACAGTTGTTAAAACAAGTAACAAACTATATATCACGCGCTCCAATCATTTTAGATCACTGCTAAACACCAGCTCATAACTCGTCTGTTTATAACAAAATCTGTAACATGCCACAGATATCTATGATACTATTAATGTCATCGTCCTGTTGTAAACTTCCAGCAATCCTTGAGAGACGTTGCGTTCGTCACAGATTCCTTTTAGACTGAAACATTTGAGCGAAGAAATGAGAAATTTGCGGCCGAGCACTTCACTGGATAGCAAGACCTTACCTCTTCTCCACTGATCGGTTGCAAGTCTCGTTTTGCAGCCGTGTAGGAAACACTTAAAAGCCAAACGGTTGTGATTATTACTCTAAGACCGTTAACTTTGAGTATCACAGTTGGTATATTTGCTACCAGAGTTCATTCGGAGATTTTGCACCAATACTTCTGATAGCAAGTAATTGTCTTAAGAATCACGGCGAGAATATAGCACGACGAGGCAGTCCTATCTTTTGCCGTTCGTAGGTTAACGTTAGAGTTACCCGAGTTTAGACGGTCGATGGCCTAGCAAGTGAAAATTAAGGAAAGTGTTTCTAAATCCTCGCGTAACGGTCATACCTAAAGACCACTGAATATTGTGCAAACGGAAATTATTAGCTACGATTTCCGGTTGTGGTCGTCCTTCGCGACAGCCAGACATAGATATCCTCCGCGCTATCAGTCTAGGAATGAAATCAAATAGTATAGCCTATAGTTTGCCAAAGAAAACGTATTGAGTGCCTGCGTATAATTTGACATCACCGGAAAACAAGATGGCCTGTCTTAGCCCTACGAGAACGCTGTCTTGGAAATGATTAATTATGTACTGAACACGAAAACTGGTTCGCTAGGCATGGTTCGTACGGAAAGCTCAAACCTCGAATACAGCTCCAGATTCTGTAGCCTATGAACAGGCTCCGGCTGGAAGGGTCTGACTGCGGCTTGAAGGACCGAGAAGATACTGACTGAGTTTTCCCGCTTTCTCTTCGCTCCATCCTCGACTAGAGAGCCTGTTAACAGTTTTGCGAGAAACTTTCAAGGCGGTAAACTCTGTAAATCAAGCGGGCAATCCGAAGTCTTGTACCATGTTTACGGATCGAGTAAATGAATAAGTTATAAACAAGATAATAGCAGGAATATCTGCTCAAGAATATATGGTCTAATCTATTTTTTTTGTTCACTTCATGCGTCTATACGTACATCTTTGATCTTGCACTGGATCCTTCTGGGTCAGTTGAACTTTTTAAATGTGACCTAAATGCAAGCAACCGATCTGCAGTCACGAGCTAGCGACTTTGTGAATAAGTAAAGTGAAATCAGAAAGATTATTTTTTTTATATATTGTTCTCTCGTCATCAAGGTGGAACTCCATACCACCACTAAGTTTTATTCTTTGGTTCTTCCTAGCTTTTATTCAGTTGCATCGTTTTGGTATACGTGTTTGCAATCGTTTGTATGTTCTTTTATATCTTTTATCATATCATGAGTTGGGTTATATCAATAAAAAAGAAATTAAAGCACAACAAAGCATTAAAATTGTTTGAAATTTCTTCTATCAACTACCCAGCTTTGTTTCCGTGAAAATTTCTGCCTCAAACTTTGGGTGGATTTCAAAACAAACAGTAAGGAACAGGAACAAGGCAATTTATCATCCAGAATATTTCACTTTAGTAGGTACATCATAAATGTCCATGATTTACTTGCCTGTCTCATTCGACCACACCTAAAGTTCGCGTTAGTTATCCGAAATTGCGAGTTCTAAGTATGCATACACACGGAAGGAAAACTTTGGCATTAAAGGTCACAGCCGTAGAAAAGTATAAAGTTGCATCTAAAAGAAAGCCTTTTGATTACCTCGTCAAAGACCGCTTAATGTTGATTTAAAATTTAAAATATTTACTCATGGACCACACAGTACCGGATTTTGTTTGAGTCTGATTAAAATATGTCTTGTCAAGTAAGATCTATATCTCTAAAAATCTCATACTGAAGTGTCTTAAAATACATTTAGCAAAATAATTTTACGATAAAATTCAATATGCTACACTTGTACTTTTACATACACCTATAAAGAGAGAACTATAATCTCAGTTAACGAACGTCCAGTCTCACTTAGGCCGCCTTATAACTAGGCTCAATCTGTTTGCGCCAGAGCTCAAAACATGGGTTTACTTAGCTCGAATAGGTTCTCAAACTACCGGAACTGGGATTAACATAACATTTATTTACCTCCAAGAGTTAAATCCCGGATTTAAAACATAAAAGGACTTAGAAAGGTCAATACACGTAGAACACGTAATTAAATGGATCAATTTTCTTCCGATTTTTAGGCTTCGTTGCAATTCACAGCTATCAAAAATAACTAAGAGCAAAGTTCAAATTCAAAGTTCACTTATTATTTCATGAAAACCACTAATGAATTGCTTAACCGACCATTCAAGAGAATTTTACGATTAGTCTTCATTGAACCAAAAGACCCAATCGTGGTTTTATTGCACGCTAATCCCAAACCTAAAGATGAAATCTTGATCAGGGCCTCCCAGGGGAGTCACGTGTTCTCTTGATCCCTTAAAAAATTCGCATTTTCCTCATTGCTCCTCGATTATGGATTTCACGAATCCCTTTTTTTAATAGTTCCGAAAGATCAAATTAATCCAGAAAAATATCCCTTGTTCCCTTGAAATAAGAAACCGCGCTCCATTATTTCCCAAATCGCAGGTCAGATTATCAAGTTAGCCTTCATTGCATACATGGTGCTATGTTGCAAAAAACGTTTTCTCCTTTGGGCCCCAAAGTAAGTAAGAAAATTCCATCGACTTAATCCATCATCCCAATCACCTTGAGTGAGGGTTGAAGATTAAAAAAAAAAAAAGAGGGGAACTTAAATGACCCAAATTTATCAATTGCTAATTTCTCTTACTGTGTACTTGAAGGGCAACGCTGTCAACAATTGGTGTATGAATTGAAAGAAATTTACGCAGTCACACACGCCTACCATAATCACGACTCTAGTTGCCCTGTTGTTTACCACTGATTTTCTTTATTTCATATGGTTGCTAAAAATAACTGCTATCTCCTATGTAAAGTATAACTCAGTGTGCCTTAGACCTTGGACAAGCTGCAAGTTAAATTGGCTGCCGCCCCCTGCCACTATACAGATTTAAAAAAATTCGAAATCGAACATCATGTCAATTATGTAGACATGGTCTACCCCAATCATCATCGTGGTTTTTGATCAATTTGGTTGTGGTTTCAATTCCAAGAGCCTCAGGGAAAAAAGGTTGCATCAAACTTTGCAAGCATGCAATATGTCGTGAATAATAACTAGCACGATATCAAACCATACTCAGAAGGAATGTACTGGTCATAAAAATGATATGCAGCCATTATTGTTTGAGTTGAGGCCAGGAAAGGGTTTAAAGTCCAGCCTAAGGTCACTTGGGAAACGTGCAGCTAATCACACATAACTTGTGGCGGCTGTACAACCTTCCAAGAAATGATTCACAGTGTTATCCGCAGTCATTTTGCACTTCACTGGCTACCGGAGCCTTACTTCAGGAATATATTTTCCCTATAGCCAAGTACGTGGTGCGAGCTTATTAACAAGACAAAATAAATCCCCTGGTTGCCATGTACAATTCAAAAGATAAAAGTCTCCGGAAATAAGAATTATGAAAAATTTAGATGGGGCGTGACCTTAAATTGACTAAGTCCCTATTTTTGCACCTACCAAGTTTATTTTAAGTGAAAACGACACACACCAGTACGTCAGTTGTGTAACGGTCTAGGTGCATCTTGAAGCCATGTGGCTGTTACATAATACACCCTTCATAATCCAAGCTTTTTTTTCTATTTTACTACCATGGCTACATGTAGGTGTTTGAGAAAGAAAGCTTCTTGCTGTGGTTTCAGCCGCAAGAACACACTGAATTTACATAAGCTTAGTGAAATCCGTTTACTGCAAGCCTTAAACAAAGTTTTCAACTGTTCTACGTTTACGTAATAGCATAGTGCCGAGGATTTCTATTTCCCAAGGACGATTAAAAAAAAAAAGCTATAGGTCATGGATTGCCTCCAAACTATCACCACCAAAATTACCTAGAGTCTTGGAATGATAAGAATAAGGTTATGAGTTATAAGGTCCAAAAGTCTCTCATTACTCATAAGGAAGCCAAGAAATGTGTTTATTGAGCGACGCTTTTTATGAAGGAACAAAGAACAACAATATTGCTGATTGTCTCTTCAAAAGGGGAGAAATGATGGTCTTTTTTACATAACTCCAACTGTTTTCGTTGTTGTTGTAAAGGACAGAGAAAGGCATGATATGAATTTTGAAGGCGTAACCAAAATTAACGCAAGTTTTTGAGCTGTGATCAATAAATACGACGAACGGTAGAAGTGCATTTATATAAGCAATCCAAAATAGACAAAAAAATGTCTAACAGCATTCTGTTCGTTCTAAGGTGATATCGCATTCTCAGTGCAATCTGCTAAATTACATCCCGTTATTATTGAGACGTTTTGTCTCAAGAAAAGAAGCTGATGTCCGTAATCCAGATAGCATTAAAATTTGAAAAAAAAAATTGTTTTGCGACATCGGCAATGTTTTTGGGGACGGCGGGTCAGTTGATACTGAGAGTCCCTCACAGACACCCATCTTGCGATCAAACTTTCCTTCCTTATTTTTAGCTCCTCCGGCAGCTTCTGTCTGTATCTCGTTTCTCAATGTAATTGTGCATGGTCTCTTTTTTATTTAACCTTTGCTAAGTTGTTAACGATCACTAATGCACAGATTTCATTAGTTTCAATTGTTAAAAATTACGCACAATAACGTTGTTACCGAACTAAGGGAAAAAAACGCATATGCTATTAGAGTCCGTGTGGGAGGCGCGGTGGCCTCATGGTTAGTGCGCTCGTCTCCGGATCAAGCAGTCAAGGTTCTAGCCCTGGCCGGGGACACTGTGTTGCGTTCTTGGGCAAGACACTTTACTCTCACAGTGCCTCTCTCCACCCAGGTGGGTACCGTCGAACTTAATGCTGGGGGTAGCCCTAGCATCACGTCCAGGGTTGAGTAGAAATACTCCTAGTCGCTTCATGCTACAGAAACCGGGATAAACTCCGGCCTGATGGGCCATTTGTCTTATATGCGGACTTTACCTTTAGGTGAGTTCCGCTTCAAAAGAGGAAAACCAAACAAAACAAAACAAAACAAAACAAAGCAAAGCAAAGCAAAGCAAAGCAAAGCAAAGCAAAGCAAAGCAAAGCAAAGCAAAGCAAAGCAAAGCAAAGCAAAGCAAAGCAAAGCAAAGCAAAGCAAAGCAAAGCAAAGCAAAGCAAAGCAAAGCAAAGCAAAGCAAAGCAAAGCAAAGCAAAGCAAAGCAAAGCAAAGCAAAGCAAAGCAAAGCAAAGCAAAGCAAAGCAAAGCAAAGCAAAGCAAAGCAAAGCAAAGCAAAGCAAAGCAAAGCAAAGCAAAGCAAAGCAAAGCAAAGCAAAGCAAAGCAAAGCAAAGCAAAGCAAAGCAAAGCAAAGCAAAGCAAAGCAAAGCAAAGCAAAGCAAAGCAAAGCAAAGCAAAGCAAAGCAAAGCAAAGCAAAGCAAAGCAAAGCAAAGCAAAGCAAAGCAAAGCAAAGCAAAGCAAAGCAAAGCAAAGCAAAGCAAAGCAAAGCAAAGCAAAGCAAAGCAAAGCAAAGCAAAGCAAAGCAAAGCAAAGCAAAGCAAAGCAAAGCAAAGCAAAGCAAAGCAAAGCAAAGCAAAGCAAAGCAAAGCAAAGCAAAGCAAAGCAAAGCAAAGCAAAGCAAAGCAAAGCAAAGCAAAGCAAAGCAAAGCAAAGCAAAGCAAAGCAAAGCAAAGCAAAGCAAAGCAAAGCAAAGCAAAGCAAAGCAAAGCAAAGCAAAGCAAAGCAAAGCAAAGCAAAGCAAAGCAAAGCAAAGCAAAGCAAAGCAAAACAAAGCAAAGCAAAACAAAGCAAAGCAAAGCAAAGCAAAGCAAAGCAAAACAAAACACTTGAATACCACAAGAACACTTGAATATAGAAGTGCGAGCATAAATCGAAGCTGTTGTATTAGCTAAGTACAATCTTTGGGTTTGTTTCAAAAGAATCAAAGTAATCCCAGATGAACATCATAAATCGGGTCTCATCGCGGGCGAGAAAGGAACGAGGGAAGGAAAGAAATAGATCTCATTCAATTACAACAGAAAAACAACCCCTTAGTTGCATGCCACAAGTGTTTGCACGAAATTTTAAAACAAAATGAAAACAGTAAACCAATACAAATATTTTTTTTTGGTCTATGCAATCCTTTCTTTGTGGGTGTTTGGAATATAAAACAAAAACACAAAAATTTAAAACGCCCAATTCATTGCAAAGCCTCTTAATTAGCTCAACCGAGAGGTTTTAACTGATAACTGAAAAAAAAAGTCAAAGTTTGAACGAGGAATTATTTTAAGCTGCTAATTTTGGCAGGCTTTTAACGAGATCTAAACATACGAGTTAGGATTGCTCAAGGTTTAGTCAGTTATGAAAACAATCATGATCTTACTCCGATATGCGGTGCTATGATTTGTACGTTACCCTGTTATTACTCATCAAAACATGTAAGCCTCGTTACCCTTTTCACGGTTATGTTGTTATTGTAGCATAAATGGCACAATTACAGCGTTTTTAGCAAAAATAGGAATCTGTACACTTTCTTGTACGGAAACACAAGTTACAAGTAGCTTGCGACAGACCAAAGTTAAAATCAGATTATACCACGACAATTATCCTCAAATCGCTTTCCTTTTATCAGTCTTACACTATGTGCGATAACGGACTGGTGATATTAGTGACCTCTGGGAGACGTGCCATGATCAGTAAATGAATTGGCTCCTTTAAATAGAAAGAAACTCAAAATATCTAGCAGTTTACAAAGGTAGAAAAACGTCACCGTAAAAATATGACTGAACAAGCCAAAAGAGAAAGAAGTAGTATGACATCGTTCGGATTGCAATTGATTCACATGAAAAAACAACACCAACAACAACACATTTTTGTCCCGAGTGCCATGTCAATGCTTGTAGTCACCAACTAAGCGGTGATTGGAAATCGAAGACACCCTAAGATATGTACGGGGTCGAGGGAGTTCCGCGTTTGCATGTTTGCTTACTGTGGACGTTTTCTGCGTTTTTTGACAGCCGCTTTGAGGGTTTTTTTCCCCCAGCATTTTACTCTTTCCGGGTTGGTTCTGAAGGAGATCGCTCCTTAATTTGCACTATTACACATCACAATTTGGTAAGGGACAGGATAAGTTAGGTTTATCGAGCCTAAACTTCCTCGACAAAAGGTACAGAAAGTACTAGGTTTCTTGAACTGGTTTTAATTTTAGCGAATTCCTAGTGGACTTCAACCGTTTGGTCCGGTGCCAGAGGGGTTTAAATTTAAAGTTAGTTGGCAGCCAACTCAATTGACACTTCACTCTCCTGTTTTCCACGAGCTGAAGTAGTACGCTGTAAACGTAAGTGGCAATTTGATTAAAACTTTAAAAATGAAGAGTGGTTTTATTTTGTTTTGGCAATCGTTGTGTTAAGGCCAAAACACGACGTCATGGAAAGTCCTTCAAAGAAGTCTTGAGCCGATAAGTATTAAGCAGTTTACAACGTCTTTTATTGAAATTTACGCACGAACGGGGGCGAGATGTTGGGAAAAGAAAAGCGATGTTTGTTTTGTCCTTGTTTAAAGTTTCATTATCACGTACAAAGAAAACACCTATTTCCTATTTCCGAGAGACCACACAAACTTTGTAAACTAAGAGACGGATGTTACGTGAGAGAAGTTATTAACACACTGTATTTCCTAACAAAATGCGTGTATTCAAGGCCAGAGTCAGGCACCGCAAAACTATGTCTACGATGTGGAAGTTTTTCTAGGAAATTAAAGGATTAGTTCACAGACATCGATAAACAGAAGTCTTTTATTTTTTTAAAATGTCATAGTCAAAGAGTAAAACTGAACATATGTGTTTTTTTTTCCTTGGCCAACAGCATATTAATAGCCTAATGTTTTCCCATCGCCTGGCTCGAAACAGAAATTCGAGTGAAGTTCTTAACAACCTGTTTTTCTGATACGAATAGCAAAGCAGAATTGGTGTAACTATTTCAAGAATTATTTATGCATTTTGCGGTCAAATATATGGCATTATCGGAAATAGCCTTTAATTAAGGGACATGGAAAAAATCCAAACAATTAAGGTAGAAGTTAAGAACAGGAACTATAACAAAATAAAAGCTTTGTTTCACCTGCAAGAGGCAATCTAACTTGGAATTTGAAGGATCCTCGAATTACTCAGGGTTGATAATTCGTCAACAGCAACAAAAAATTATGCTGATAACAGCGACAGAATTTCTGACTTCTAGTTACCTCGAATAGTTTCCCTTATTAGGAAAGTACATAAATCAATGAGCTAAATTTAACTCAAGATTACTTAAGAATGTGTTGCTCGTGGCTTGCACGAGATTCGTAATTACAGAATGTCAAACCTCATGCTAAAAGCAGTCGACCGGAAGTCGCACAGATAGTGATAACAAATTAAAGGCGATCAATCGCTACATACTAATCGATAATCGCTACTGGCATTTAAGCTTTGCTACTCCTGATAGATCCAAGAGTATACTTGGTATAGGAAAGCGCAATGTCAAGTACGGTTAATTGGATTTCAAAAGAAGAGATCTTGATAGTCTTTAGGAAATGCCACTGATAAGCGTTAAAATATAAGTGGAATTTTCCTGCTTAATCTCCCGTCTAGCAGTGTGACGTCACAATGATCGTTTTCACAATTCGTGGGCCCGTGACGTGGCACGTGGCAATAAAAGGTGGGACGTTGCGTGGAAAGTTAGTTCAATGAATCGACGCTAACGAGCAGCAACTGTAAAGACGAAGCAACGCAAACTTTGGTTCTCGTCAGCTGTGACAAACAAATCTTTAACCTGCAAAATACTGACTAAAGGTAAGTGCTTCTAATGAAAAGAGTTCAGTATGTCTCTACTGTTGCCCCGATTCGTCTACTTTATGATGGTCCCTTCCAAAAGTGGGCGCTTTACATTATTACGTAAAATGTTTTAAGTGTTTTGTTGCTCCGATACAACAAGATTTAGTGTTTTTTTAGACATTTTAATCAGAGAAAGATTTTAGCTTCGCATCCAGCTATCAGTTTCGTCTGAGTCCTATTCCAAGGGTTTCAAAATTTAAGTTGAAATTATAAGAATCTCATGAAAACGGTTCTTTTAAAGTGTAGTTTTCAAATCGGAACACAGAACGCAACACTTAAATAAAAAACAATTGAATTGTCCAATTCATAGCTTACCAATGTCTGGAGCGAGACATAACATTGGAAATTTAGACGTTTCAAAATTTAGATGGCACTTCTGATTTCAGCACAGTATGTATAAGTGCACACGTTGAAGGATTTGGATCGAAAACATCATGAAAACATCGTTGAAAATATCATGTTTATTTTCTTGGACGTTTTGCGTCGACAAGTTGTCCTTAAAAGAAAGGAAATGTCTGCTGATATGAATATTTTTTCTACCACACTGTCTTCCCGGAAAATCTTGGGATTAAACTCACGAGGAAATGGACCTATTCACTAACCCACGTCTTTGGTCTCTCTCAATTCTCTAAGTTCACTTGTATCTTGTCCCAAGGAAAGAATATTCTATAGAAACAAGCATTAAAGTGAAGAGCCTCGAATAAGTAAAACAAAACGCAAAAACCGCATTTGGGAAACTTTCTGTTTTGAAAATATAGTTAGTATACATCAATTATTCGGACCTCAACTGAACAACTCGTCAGACGACTGGCATTCTTGAAATGACTGCTTCATTCAATGTTTTCTGTACATGCATGCATGCGTGCTCTTTTCTTTTTTCAATGTTTAAGAAATGAAAATTGGCTCTGCAGTCTATGAAACTTTTCGCACCGAAGGAAAAGCAACAACAACAAGAAGAATAATAATAAGTAAACCACACCGGACACAACCATTTCATGTAGGGACAATCGATCTTTGAGGGGATCGAATTGAATGGATGCGTTTCGCAATGTGGTAATGGTTTGCGGTTTTGCTGGTTTGAATCCTAAACAATGAAATTCTGCTCTGCGGTCCTTGTTGTTGAAGCAGACGAATGAACGGAATTGTTTAGTGAGGCAGTCTCGGGTAGACACAGTCTTGCAGACCTGTAACCTAGCGGTAACCTCGCGCGCGTGACAACTTAAAATGACAGTTTTGCACATTCGACTTTACTTTGGGGTTGTCATTAACTCACTCAGATCTGAGCACTTAAAAAAAGCCTCCAATTTGTTTTTCCTTCTTATCTGTTTCTTAGGGGGTTAAGTTACGTTATTTTGGGCAATTCGTGAGTTGCGCACTTGAAAATGATCTTGACTGATGAAATACTTTTCATGCAGATTCACGACGACCAAAATTTCTCTCTTTCTTCTCATAAGCAGCCACCTTCTGGTTTTCATGTATTAATTCTTCTATTTTTATTCTTATTTTTGTCTTGTCGCTCGATTTCAATTCACTTGTTTTCCCTCACAGTATTAGCTACCCTGTTCCTCGAAATCTCATAGTCTGTACTTCATATTAACGTAAATGTCAATCATTTCATTACAAATCTCCCTTCCTTTTCTGTTTCCGAAAACGCTCAATAGTTTTTCTTTTCCTTTCTTTCAGATTTCTTCTATCCGTGGAAGTTCCAGACGATTCCAATATGAAAACTGAAATCACCTTCATCGCAGCATGTTTCTTGTTGATGACTCAGTTGATGGTAATAACTGCAAGACCAAGATTCAACCGACGGATTGTTCGAATGAAAAGGAAAACAATGGAGGTATGCAACTTCTTAGAGATGTAAGGGATCATTATAACGGCTAGAACCTTTGTTCAGTAGCACTTTTTAACAAGTTGACACGAATGTCATCCGGCAGGAAATCGATAATTCCCAAGGCAAGCAAAAGGACGTTTCAACCCCCCAAAACGGACAAACCAAAACACTTGAGCTCCTCCCATTTGAAACCTAACCCTGGAAATCTTCCGAATCCGCCCAAAAGACACACTTTAGGTGTTCTTTTCTCCACTGAGGAGTGACTCCGGTCAAGAAGACTGCAACAGATTTAT
This sequence comes from Orbicella franksi, assembly GCF_964199315.1. Classification (NCBI taxonomy): domain Eukaryota; kingdom Metazoa; phylum Cnidaria; class Anthozoa; order Scleractinia; family Merulinidae; genus Orbicella; species Orbicella franksi. Next base: position 20,995,614 of record NC_138155.1, on the reverse strand, counting down.
GCAAATCGCACACAAGATCCTCATTTTAAAAAAATCTCCCCACGCCCAATAACTTTTCTAGCCATAAAAATTACCATTACCAGTAGAAGGGAGCGACATATATTGTGCTGAGGTAACAAAAAGGTCTGTTACCGTATTAAAGGCCATGCTAACTGACTTATTTCAGGAAACACCAAGTGTCATTTTAACAAGACCTGTTCCAAGCAAAGAAAGTCATATAGACGAAGAGGGCGTCTTAGCGAAGCTGCTTAGCTTGGATGATGTTGACGCCAGCGACAGAAAACAGAAGCCAGATGCTTTCAGCACTGACTTAGCCAGATTATCATATGAACCAAAGCTTCAACCAGACGATAACACCAAGAAGACAAGACAAGGCAAAAGAAGAGTACGAAGACAACGTTGTTATCCCCCTTTTTGGCAGTGTGCAGTACGACCGACTAACTCGAATCATAAGCAAGTACAACCTCAACGAGGCAACATGAACTTATAATGTGTCCAATGTTATTGGACGTTTTGCAGTAAACATTGAATGGTGTCAGTAGGAAATACACGACAACAACAAAAACGCATTATTCACCTGAGACAGCAGGCCTCCAATGTGACGAATCAGTCTCTGGTTTAAAAGACACCAGTTTAGCATTGATTGCAAGTTGCCACATACTGTAAAGCCTGTTACGCTATTTTAGCCAAGAATTCATACTTTAAGAGTCGCTATATAAACCTATTTCTAGCTCCTAAAGTAAAAAAGCAACAACAACAACAAACAAAACAAACAAAAAAATAATAGCCGTTACTCAATGTTACCGAAAAGACATTTGTTTTCTTCGATTTTGCCATGCCGATTTAGAGCCCAGTTTAGAATTCATTTTTTGAGGGTGATATCAAATCCTTCAAAGAAATAACCATTCTGAAGATATTGAGCTAGAGGTTAAACTGTGTAATTGTCAAAAGTTAAGGTTTATTAAAAAGTTCAGCATTTATGCTTTAGACAAATTAGCACTTAACATAATATACACTGTCGATGGGCTTGTACAATGAATTTTTTATAACCTGAACGATTCAACGTGAATAGTTTTCCAGAAGTATAAAGTCATTTACACGCTCTCTGATTCCTTGATGTCTTTTGATTTCATCTAGCTATTAAAGAATTACTGAAAACAAAAAATGCTCTACAATAAAAGGTTCCCTTTTTATCAAAATTACCAATCGAACTACTAGTGAGAAAAACATGTTTATAATTAGAAGAATTTATTTTCAGGAATTAATAAAGCTTACTTTGCTCTCTAGCTTCAAACAAATGGAATACAACTTTTTTTCACATACGCCTCAGCGAAAGTAAATGCTTTTTTAGCCTTTGATCGGATCAAAGTTTATTTAAGTCGTATGTTTTTAGCGAAGTAAACAATTAAAATTGTTTTGCTGTATTTATACGCATAAGAAAATAAAAGGAATATTTAATTAATGGCATGCATGTAAATATATGCGCTTTGCTTTCTCTACGTAATGTATAAATAAAAGAGCATTGAAGTGTTGTATAAGGTTATGTCCTAAAAGTGCTTATTGACTTATTGCTTACTATCAGCTGGGACTTACTCATAATACACGAGCGTTTACTAGAAGGCTCTATAGACCTCTATAATCGTTTGGGTTTTACGGGATTTTCAGGGGTGGATTAACTCACCCTACGACCAAAGGTTCAACCTGTCACTCATGTCCCAAATGTCACACCACGTCGTACATCAGGCGACACCAAAGGCCTGGTACGTACAATTTTGTCCTTTCAGTAGCCAGCGACCCCCTGTTTTCAGTTGACCTTCCATAGGTAAAGTCTGTATACGAGCCAAGTGGCCCATCAGGCCGGTGCTTATCCCGGTTTCTGTAGCATGAAGCGACAAGCGATAGTTCTACTCCTCCCTGGTTTACCATCGCAGGTTTACCCCCAGCATTAAGTTCGCCGGTACCCTGGTGGAGAGAGGCACGGTGAGACTGAAAGCGTCTTGCCAAAGAACACAACACAATGTCCCCGGCCAGGACTCGAACCCGGACCGCTCGATCCGAAGACGAGCGAACTAACCATGAGGCCACCACGTCCCTCCCTGACCTTCCATATAACTAAACGCGCGTGTATCCAACGCAAACCTTTATCTAATGGCTACTCACCGTAAACGAACATGTCTAAATTAGTTTGTTTCCAGAAAGCCACGTTTGTCTACCTCTCTCGATGCAGGAAGACCTTAGTTCATATCCAAAGTGAAGAACGATTGTGATTGTCTAAGGTTTGGTGTTTTTAGCTCGATTAATTTAGAGTTAACATTGACAAGGTAAACGGGAAAGAGTCTTCAAATGTAACAAATTTTCGTGGGCAGATTTCCGACATTTCCCTGATCACTGTCGCTATATTAAAGGAGATTAACTCGCGTGTATGGAGTTTTGGGTGTACTTGAGAGTTTGGAGAGCAACCGAAAAAAAAAAAAAAAAAAAAAAGTGAGCCAATCTCGGATAAGCCTCAAGCAACTCTCGCTGACTGCATCGTCAAACGTACAAAAACTTAGCGAGAACTTTGTTCATAAACTCAGGCGGGAAACGATACATGAACTGCTTTAATTACTTTGGTCCCAATTCTGTCGGCGTGGCATAAAACCAGTTCTATAGCATTAAGTACTTGGTAATCAGAAATCATCAGTTACAGTTTTGAACAACTTCCAGCCATGGTGATGGAAGGGAAGCCTTAAAAATCACTTTTATTCGGTTCCAAAGCTAATGGTATGTCTTCCTGTTAGTCCGCCATCGACATTTTGCTCCACATGCATAACATAAGCCGAATCATTTAACACCGTTAATTGTCATGGCATTATTACTAAGTACGTGTACCTCTTAAGGTAATCAAGGTTTACAGTGGAATATCTACACAAATCGACAACCCATATTATCTTCTAGAGGATAGCCTGGCAGCTTAAACAGTAATTTAGAGATTTTAAAATTACCTTGCATACTCGTAAGTGGTGATCGATTGCTTCCTTTCTGTGGTTAACGTCCATCATCGTGCGGGAAAAAGTTGTCAAGCCTAGAGCCAAAACGGATTATTTATTGTCCTTTTGAGTATCAGCGGTTTTTTGGTAGAAATGAAAATAAAATTCTGAGAATCCAAGAACAGGGAATATACTGCGTTTTTACGAACAACGAAATTGGGCAACTGAACAGTAGGACGTTTTCACCTGTCGTGTTTGGATTGTTCTACTGAGTCACGTGTAAGAAAATCATCCTTTGATGTCAATTTGCAATCGTTTAGGAATTACGCCTCAAAGAAACGTTTTCAAAACTTTACCCAATAACTTAAAAAACAAAACTCCCCTATTTTGCATAATCCCTGTTCCAATTGTGATTCTTTATAACACTCTAGCGCTTCCTTAATTTATTAAATGTGATCTGTGGTTTCCGCCGATTGGGAAGTAACGTGGTTTAAATTAAAAGTGGCGTCTATTATGTCAGGACAGTATAGAAGGGTATATTACCAATATGCAGCGTGTATAGCAAGGAAATGACGCAAACCTCCATGGTTTATGCATGGTTGTAATCAACCGAAAGGACTAATTGTCTAAAACTGGAAGATTTTTTTGATAAATGTTATGATGAAAACTGGTACAAGGTGGCCTCCGAAGCTGCTCGGGTTTTTCAATATATTGCCAGACTGATTTGTAAAACCGGCAGAAGACATAATTAAAATGACTGATATTTGCTGGGAATATCTGAAAATGGACCTTTATGTGCATATTCCACATAACTATCGAATCAATTTTCTTTCGGAGCTCTGTGTGTACCGTCGTTAAACGTTTTACCATCTGTCTAAGTACAAATGTTTGTTATTGTTTCGTTGTTGTTCCGTTGTCTTGGCAGTTTCTTCCAGTAAGGTTACCGCAGTGTGAAGCCGGAGAAGTAGTATTCCTGATCCCTCTCGATGGGTTGCCACCTGACGGTAGGCCAATCCCCTTCCCCTACCTTAACTTACACCCGATTTTACCACGTTTGCTAAGAATGCGAAAACGTATTTGTTCTTCTGGCTGGAGAGAGGCACAGTGACATACAGTTAACTGCTCAGGCAAGAGCGGACCTTTCTCCTGATGGTTAGAGGACCATTATTGATTGGGCCTCTGTGTATTTGCAGTAGTAAGATCGCAATGATATGCGCTTGGAGATAGACACGTCTGTTTTCAGTTAAAATTTGGGACGATTTTTCGTGCGTTATTTGCTCTACTTTGAATTGTCAGCTGAAGTCAGAGAAGGATGTACTTAGCGTTAAAGCGAATCTGGACGTTTTGAGAAACTATGGACAGTTATGTAAATGACAGTATGTATACAATTATAACCACTTGAAAAAGCGAGACATTTTTATCGAATGGACGCACTCGTACACTCCAAGGCACGGATTGCGGTGAATCAAAAGTACGACCAATTGATGATTAATGGCCAAACAAGTGTCGAGTTGAAAATGATTGGAAGTTAAAAAAGAAAGGAATATTTAAAATTGCAAGCGGTGTTATGGGGGCTAAAGCATTTTGTTATGTCTTAAAATCATGATGGATGACAAGCCAAATATGTAAATTTTTACTAGGTTGTAGAGATAAGGGTATCTCCACTTTGCATGCACGGATTCACGGCGTGGCCCATCATTTAAATGAGATAGGATTAATAGTAACTAGTAGTGGATTTTCTCGATCTCCAAGAGAAATATCTCTGTGTGCCCTGAAGATTGCAATCTTTGGACTTGCGTGTTCTGTACTTAATTCTCTGGTAAAGTTATGCAAGTCCCCTACTGGTGACCAATTCTTGCCATTCTGTGGTATACGCCCAAGTCCTCTCAGGAAACAATTATCTTGGCGTGCACATTTGAAATCATCTAAGACCTGCACGCACGCCAAGTTGCAGACAACAACTCGAAGACAACAGAAAAAGCATCCCTTTTAAACCATGGGGTATTTCCTTGGTGGAATTTAAAAGGACCAAAACCGCGTTTAAGGTGATAAAGATCAAGGAATCGTCAAAAATGTTATGTCTGTGTCTGTCAGGTTAACACGTATTTGTGGCACATTGCGAAATGAAAGCTGTCAAAACTGATATTGAACTTATCATATCACGAACCAAACTTTATTGGATGCTTTAAGAGGTTTTCATAGAACCACCAGTTGCCCTGCAAAGGACGACATGGTCCAAGCATGGTGTTCCTTGCGTCTAAGGAAGTCTCTCCAAAAATCTTCCTGTTTTGATATGGATTATTTTCTTATAACACTTCCTTCATCTTGAAGTGACCAAATTATTCAAATGCTTCGCACAGGAAATGAAAGCTAAATACTGTATAGACGAATTAAGTCAAGAGAAATAATGTAAAGCATCTCTGCAGTGTGTCTGTATCTCTTGGTTTGCATAAGCAAATTGAACCATCTGGAAACCACATTCTACGTGTTTTGAATGATATATACATAGATAAAGGTAAAAACAAACAAATTATTTACATAAGTGATTAGGTTAACTTGACAATTAACACTAATCATCCTTCTTAAGCACTTGTTATCACTGACAAGCTTTCAGTAGCATCTTGAAAAAAAATTCTCTTGTTGACTCTTTGGCACCATTCTGACACTCTTATCTGCGCCAAAATCACTCATATAATGCGATTTCATCCAGGTGAAAAATACACTTACGCGCTTGGTTTCTCAAACAAGAACTAGAAGCCATAAGTAAAACTTAAAAGAGAGCCTCGTTTTGGATTCAATAAGAATGCTTTACGTTGCTTTCGCATGTATTTACCGTATAAGTACAAAGAGAAGGAACAATTAAATTTATTTTCCTCATGGCGAACAAGCCTCTTTTTCTCTGATTTAAACACAGACGTGCGGTATGCAATACTTGACCTTTGGTCTCTACCACCTTCACGTGAAGCCACAAGACACGCAAACAAAGTTTTTGGTGCCTGTTCGATCCTAACGCTTTTTGTGGTATTATTTAAGAAAGCAAATCTATCAAACGCGATTTGGTGCAAAATAAAGGGCAAAATCCTATTGATCCTGTCCATCGAAACGACATACTCGTTCGTGGACCAAATATGCACGACGCGCACCTTTCTAGACTACACGCCAGCTTGAATAGTTTGTCTGTTTACTTCTCAAACCTGAAACAACTGGATTTAATTTTAATTCCATGCTAACCCAGGTGTTCTAGAAGTCTGGGTTTATAGGTCTGAGGTCCGGGTTTATCGATTAATTCTAGTGCCTAATGGAACCAAAATGCCTAGTAGTACAGGCTTTGCTCCACTCGGCGTCAACTAAGACCATTTCTTCGTCCGAGGCGACAAATTATAGATCAATTTGTATAACGAGTTTCAGGCTAAATGTTTGTTGTCTTGTCTTCGACCACCTTTCTTCACTTTTGATGACACTCCTTCGTTGATGTTATGTAAACAATTCAAGAGGGTCATACCTATGTCGCACCTAAGAAGGCTTTCTTAGAACTCAACAAAGCCGATTAAGTCTTGGAATCCTTTAAGAGGTCGGGGCGGTCGTTTAAGGTGGTCAAAAAAACCCCATATCTACAAGACAGGCTGTATGGGGTTAATATCTCTTGCTTATTTTTAGCAAGTCAACGCTCTTGCGATTCCTGCATAGATTAGCTTTCACAACCGGTTGAACTACTGAGCTAAAACCGCATTGGCACGAGTATGGGCGTTCTGGAAGGTAAGGTGTTGAAATAGTCTTGTTGGTGAACTAGAAGGCGATTGGTAACGAGGACCAATGAGGAAACATCTGAGATAACAATCATTTTCTGGCTGCTAATCTTGTGGTCACAAAACCTACAGGCTAATAGAATACGGGAGTTACCCAATGTATAAATACGCAAATAGGAAATATGTGGAATTGCAACAATTTCACTCGTCTGGTTATCATGTTATGACATCACCGTCGGCGACCGGAAATTGACAGTTTGTGGAGCAATGATAGGGGGCATTTAAACATTTAGATATAAAAGCGTCTCTCCAAACGACGCTGAGCATTCGTATCTAAGCAGTCAGTTGCGTAAGGTTTCAGGCAAGAGTCAAACTAGAGAAAGAGCTTGTCACAGGTGAGAACTATTTCTTATACTGTATAAAGTAGCCCGTTGGCTCAAAGCCTATTTTAGTCTATTCGCATTACACGTGCAACATACTTGGTTGGCGCAGATTTGTTGCTCGAGGAAGGCAAGAAAAGCTCATGTGAGACGATTGCTTAGGGCTCCGTAATAAAAGTGTGATTCTTTTTATATCAAGACCACAATCATCCAGCGTCCACTTTAATTAATTCTGTCTCGAAAGTACGTAACAGAATATTTTCTCATTGTTTCACCGGGAAGGTTTTGTCGTCAAAATACTTATGCGTCGTGTTTGGTGCTAGTAATATCACAATTTCTTGTGACAAATGCCGAAAACTTAAGAAATGTTTCGAACGCAGACAATTTGTGAATACTTTGACTCAAGCCCAATCCATAACTAGTGCTTCATGTATACGATTCACAACTGAGCGATGTCGTCCAATAAGAATTAAGAATGTTTGTTACCAACAAAGCTCCTTTCCGGCTAATTATATCTGATTGCCAACTGCGTTCTGCAGCAACGCGAGTATAGGCATTCTGTAAACTAACAAAAAAAAAATGAACAACAAAACACAGCGTCCCTCTATTAAAATAATATTGTGCCATTCAAAAGAGGAACACACACAAACGACATCTGTAAACAACCTGTATATATTAAAACAACATCTTGCTTTGGTCTCTTTCTAAATGCAGGGATTTTTTTTAAGGTGAAAAAAGAGACGTTGGGAAGGATGACCTTTAAGTTTAAAAATAGAAATAATAGTAATAAGAAGTAATAAATTGAAAACATTAAATATTCAAAATTATTTTCAGATGGCACAATCGCGACACTTACGAATGTACGCGAGCATTCTTTTAGGTCTATTTGTTTTTCTGGAAGTTGAGCATCAAAACGCCCTAAAGAAAACAGAGTTCCCCGTGGGAAGTATACGGCTGAAGTTGTCACTTAATCAATTCAACCACATGAGAATACAAACACGAATTTTGTGTACAAATAATACCCGGAAGGCTTAATTACCTGGGCGAACACATTTCAACAATTCCCACCATTGCCGATATCAAAGAATTATGTCTGCAACCGTGATACGGTATCGCGGCAGCGCGACGCGAAGTACAATGCATAGAAGGTCCCGTGGAACATGTTTCGTTCTTTTCCTATTTCGCAATCGGTGTCGGTGGAAAATCCAAAGGTCGCATATTGCACGTGAAAAGTATTCTCTCGACTTAATCTTTCGTAAAAGTGTACGGTTGTTTTTCTTCTTTCTTCTTCTTAATCATTTCGAGAAATCGTGAAAATTCACTGACGACTATTCTTTAAATAGAATACAAGAATGCAGACGTAAGAAATTGTTCTTCAATCCGGATATGTGTCGCTTGTATTCAGTGAGCGTAAGCGGTTTATATATAATCTTTATTTCCCTCCCTTTTTTTCTGCCATTTTCGGGTTCCATTACTAGCCTCTTTCTTATGCTCAGTTAGTTAGGGCACAACGACACACACAAAAACAACAACAAAAACAAACAAAGAAACAAACAAAATTCTGCGTCCCTATTTCAGGGGCACCCAACGACCGTTTTCTCTCGAATGCTGTTGAACGCTGTTTTAGGCTACCTGGAGTACTTTTAAAGCTCTGTGGGTTAATTTTAGGTTGCGCTAAACTAATTTTATCTATTCGGCTATTCTAGGGGAACTTGAGTATTCTCTAATCCACTAGGGTTTTTTTGTCCATTTCCCGAAAACCTTGGGTCTTATCGCCTTTCCGAAAATGATAGCTGACCTTTTTTCTGTACCCAAAACGACATTTTTAACAATCCGAAAATAACAGACATTAAATTTCTCATATCACGAAAGTCCGAGGTGACAATTCTCTTAAGAAAATCAAAGGGGATTAAAGGCCTTCCGAGCAGATAATTCACCAAAACGATCTGTTGGGTGCCCCTGCTATTTAATAGCCATGTCAAATGTAATCCTGCAATTGAAGCTTCACTGCCTTATATCTTTAAACATTAAGAAAACTTCAAAGGTGCTACTTTTGCTTTTTAAGGCTGAGGGAACTGCACTGGTTTGAGCAATTCCTTGAAGTTTTCTGGGACTCTTTATAATTACCGATAAATTACGTCAGGACATCACCGAAATGCAACTGAAATGCCACATAAAATGCCTAACAGATGTCAATCAAATTACCTTCTTATCTAAAGAGGTTGGTAATTCCCCTGTAGATTTTACTGATAGATTTCTACTGAATAAATCACGAAACTATTATAATTGGTATTTTAAAATTTAAATTATTTTAGCCATCTCTTCTAGGTACACTCGTCTAAGAACGTCTAATTGTGCAGCTGAGGTTGAACTTTCCTATATTTTTTTGCCATTTGAGGCTGAAAACGTTCTTAAGATGTTCTTAAATTTACGTGGTATACAGTATTTCAATTAATCAACGCGAACGTTACCAGATGACTGACGGTGTGGAAGTTCTTTTTGAACAGTTATAAATAAAAACTGCTGATTATTACAAACCGAGATGTGTGTCATACTGTTGATGTTATACAAAACATGCCCTTAAGTACTTGGGTTAATTTACATTTTTTGCTACCTTTGTTTTATGCTTATCGTTTAATACACAGATTAGCAAAATTAAAACGTTCTTAATCGACTCTCACCCGGAGGAATGTTCTTAATACGTTCTTAAAATCTTGGTTAATTTCAGCCTCAAAGTTCCTATATAAAAAAGGTTCTTATAACAATGAAATTCTCCAGGTTATGGGTAGTCTGGGCATCGCAGAACTTTCCAATAGAATAGGCTTTTTCTACAGTATGCTTTACTCAAAATTGTTCCTCATATGACACATGACCCTTTTACAGTTTGTAGTATTTTAAAAGCCAATGTTGAATTGTTGTTGCTGTTGTTCTTTATTTTTCCCCGGCATATATCCAAATACTTCACTTACCTCTCCTCCTCACTCTTTTTGTTGTTGTTTTGTTTGTTTGTTTGTTTGTTTGTTTCTTTTTTGTTTCTTTTTGTTTTGTTTTTCATTCTAACCTTTTCGGAGAATTCAAAGAAAAAAAAATCCGAACTTTTTCTTGAAATCGTTTGAAGCGGTGGAGAGATTTGTAGTTGTAATTAAAATAGGTCATGTGATTTGTTCAGAAGAGTTGTCACTTGTTAAACCATGAAAACTGCCCTTCGTTTGTCTCTTGCTGTCTGTTTTAAATTTTGCCCTCAAATATTAAATTTCTCACAAAACAAAAAAAAAAAAAAGCAAAAGAGTAACTAAGAAAAGTCGATACATCGGTACATATCAAGCCAACATTGCATTGCAACCCGTGATGGTTTTCAAGTGATGTCATCAAGTTCTAAATTCCAAACCTAAAGAGCCACCAGAGTTACTATCCTCCTCAGGCATACGAGGTGCGAAATGTACATACACTGACAACGTTTCAGCTCATCAGTGCCCTTCGTTAAGAAAAAGGCGTATTTTCAGAGTTAGGCGGTGTATAGAGCTACAGTCGCGTTTGTGGAAAAATACTTATCTCGTGATTTTAGCCACTAATAGTAATAATAGTTGGAAATGTGTTTATGTAGATGTAGGTTTGTGCGGTACAGATAATCAGTGGCCTAGATAACCAAAGTGAGCTCTAGATGGTTGCAGTATTTTCCAGCCGCCATATTGGTGTACTAACAGAGGTACACCAAAATGGCGGCTCCATACTGGGCTCCGGAAATGTGTGCGAAAGATTTCGAATAACATCTGAAGTTTGGCATAGCGCACAGACCTAAAACTTTGAGAAGTGTCTTCTATTTTAATCATCTATAAGATGGCATTTTCTGGACCATCCACCGAATAGTTTTTTTTAAATTTTTACTACTACTATTATTATTATTATTATTATTATTATTATCATCATCATTATCAACATCATCATCATCATCATTATCATTATCATTATCATTGTCATTGTCATTGTCATTGTCATTGTCATTGTCATTATTATTATTATTATTATTTATTTTACACCATTACTATTGCGTGACATTAAAAACGATCTCTTCCTATTCCTTTGTGCTATGTAGTCTACACCGAAATTTTTGAAAAAAAAAAAAAAAAGCTAATAGAAATTCATAATCGGGCCCTGAATCAGTGGTTTTCGTTAAAACGTTTAGCAAGCATGGTGGACTCAAATTAGTACCTTGGGCAATGGATAAAATAAGAAAATATCACCTTTTCCCGTCACGCAATAACATGTAGAGCTGGCGTGACAATGTATCTTCGTGCATGATGTCAAGAGCTTCTTTCCCGACGACTAGTTCTTCGTGACTTTCAAAGCAAGAGATTAAAGACAAAATTAACGCTACAGTTACATAAAAGAACGGCGAAATAATAAAAGCGCTGCCCATTCACGTATCAACAAAAAGAAATATATCCTAAAGCAAATTAAATTATTTAATACCCAGCGAATTACCTTGAGCTAATTTCAACTGAAGACTGAATTGCCGTCTATGGCTAGAATTGACGACAAAATTTCTTGCTTCCCTGACATCTCAACTCGACGATAACGATGCACTGTGACATAATAAACAATATGAAGGTAAAAACTGGAAATAAATGTCCAAATGCGGATTCACAGAAGCCGACAAATCAATAACGCCAGGAATATGCGTCGTGAATGCATATGACCTTGCAACGTCAATCAATCCAGCCCGACTTTAATTGGCGGCTATCATTTGTTTATCTTTTGAATAAAAATTAGTTTGACCTCGGAGGAACCGAACACTGTATAAGCAATAACATAATCATTTAAAAATAATTGTACAGTAGGTTACCTGTGTTTCTGTTTTTTTTGTTTGTTTTTTTTTTTTTCAGTTTTTTTTTCTTTGACTTTGAATCGTCATTTATTAACTATGAGACCCAAGAATCAGAGTTAATAGTTAATAATTGATGACGATGATGAAAACTCGAGATAATCGGAGCATCATACTTACAAAGCCATCAAGATAATATTTGAAATGTGAACTGCCTTCGTTTATTTTAAAATCCATCCTAAACGACTCAAAAAGACACAGGAACACAGGTAGATAAAGGAGCATTTATTTTAAGATTGTGTTATTTCTGATACAGTGTTTGAGTCCCCTGCAGTTTCGCTAGCCAATTTTAACAGGGCGATAATTCAGTCAGTAAAGTAATTTTGTGAAACAAGTTACGATAATCAACTTGACTCTATTAACTGGTGTGAACTTCGGAGATATTGCTCTAACATGGCTCCGAAGCTTTCGAGTCTTAAGGTTTCCTTTGTCTCCCAATTCCCAAAAGAGACTTGAATATAAAAGATATCAAAGTTTGTCCTGAAAGCCTCGGAGCCATGTTGGGATATTGAAATATTGAACGTAGCCTATTCCTAAAGGAATCTATAAAGTCTCGCCCTCGTTTAAAATAGTTTACTGCCAACATTGTGTTATTGAGATGTTTCAATGTTTGTTTGCTCTTAGTCCTTATAACCCAGATAAAACGATTGAATTGGAAATGGTTTGTTATTTTACAGATTGATCATACTATGGCTCCTCAAAAGAGTCTCACATTTGTTTGCTTACTAAATCTCTGTGTGGCGCTTTGTGCCTCCCTTCCTTGGACATACAAACAAACAAGAGGAGGAAGTGGGAACCTCTATAACAAGGTAAAGCTTTTTTCCGTATAGACCTCTTTTGCGGGAGTGTTAAGTGGGACTTACTCTAATGGGTAAGCGATTCCCACAACAACAACTAGCTTTATTTTGCATGACCATAAATACAAACAGTGTTGTAAAAGCTTTTGTAAACTAAAGCTAAAATTATCTTACTATTATCGTCAACATTTCATGAGGTTATGATGTAGCAATCAAGTTACACTGGGTTTAAATTGAAAGAAGAATACTGCGCAAATCAAAGATGAAATGAATTTTGTTCATCGATATTGACAATTTGTAGAGGTCATAAGTTCACCTATGGCTTGTAACGGAGATAACTGTTTAAAGGTTGGAACGATATTTTCTACTTTTCTACAAAACTCAAATTGCGATTCATCTTCAATTAGCAGTCATAAGCGGTCATAAGCGACCTGTAGGACAGGGAGTAGTAAGTGAAGGAGCTTACTCTCATAAATAGTAAGCCGTCTTAGGGGAGCTAGAGGGAACAGTAAATGTTGAGTCACCCCTTGCATGCCACCCCCCCTCCCCCCCCCTCCCCCCCCCCTCACCTGCCCAAGACGAGGCTCGTGGTCGAGATAGAAAAGAAAAAAAAAACAAGAAGACTTAAAAACACTGGCATTATTGCTTCAGTTCCATAAAGCATTTTGTTGCTGTTATTGTTGTTGTTGTTGTTGTTGCTGTTGTTGTTGTTTGCAATGATGATACTCAATATTTGTCAAACATTATTTTTGGAAGCCTATGTATCTTTGCATAGTGTGTTAACTAAAAATACAAGAGAACAAAATGAGTTACTGATGGAAAATAGGGAATGTTATCATATGGTTGTTTGTTTGTTTGTTTATTCGTTGTTGTTTTTTCTGACAGTCAACAAAATTAACAGATTAACAAGTCCACGGATTTTTCTTACCATGGTCTTAATTATGTTTCACAGTTAATTCCAAGTGAAGAGAGATTTATTCAGGATTCCTACGGCAAATATCCCTGGAGCAGAAATGAACTTACGGGACCTTTGTTATCAGAGGGCGAATCACAAGATGAAAACACAGCGTCAAAATTTCAAACCGAGCAAAGCTCACGCAAAAGGGAAATGGAAAGAAACCTTCTCCAAGAAATACTGGACTGGGTAAGAAAATTAATTATATTTTCGTAATGTCACCCAACTACCCCTCCTCCTCCACCCCTCCCCCCTCCCCCCGGCCAGGCGCGTCTCCATCCACGTATACTTCAAATTAGTGGCTCTTTAAAGTAGTTAAGATGATTCCTGCCTAACATTGAAGCGATGGCAAAAATGAAGTTACCAAAAAAAACAAAACAAAACAAAAACATAGCATGGTAATATTTTGAGTACAGTTAAGAAGACTTTATCGAGACTTAGACTCTGTAGCTGATCCCGCGAGAGAAAATTGAATTTTAGTTTATCTATATTTTAATTCGAACGGCATTTTAACGTCAGATCAAAACTCAATAAATGAAAAAGTTACCTTCAGGCTATGAGTACATTTCAGTAAATTATGTTTGCATTTACTGTCCTTCGAGCCCTGGCCAGGGGCATTGTGTTGTGTTCTTGGGCGAGACACTCTACTCTCATGGAGCCTCTCTCCACCCAGGTGTATAAATGGTAACGGTGAATTTAATGCTGGGGGTAACCCTGGGATGGACTAGCATTCCATCCAGGGGGGAGTCGAAATACTCCTGGTCGCTTCATGCTACAGAAACCAGAATAAGCTCTGGCCGATGGTCCGCTTGGCTCGTATGCAGGCTTTACCTTATTGCTCGAAGCGGACCGAAATACGTTTAAATATCATGGGACTTTATTTGAAGCTCTAAGGCGAAGCAAAAAAAAATAAAAAAATAAAAAAATTAATTTTCTCGTCTGGAATTCTATAAGAAAGAGAGCGGGCGGACGCTTTTTTTCTTTGTTAAGGGACTGCGCAATAATTACCTGGAAGGGGGGTTGGAAAATCAGAGGTGGGGGGGGGGGCACAGGAGAAAATGACAACAGGTGAGAGCGGGCTTGGATGTAAAATTTGATACATACAGGGGGGGGGGATTACTTTTTCATCCCTTTTTGCAAACTGGAAATGTAGTGGAAGAGTTATTAGAGTTCAAATATAAATACTAACATTGGAATAAAACTGACAAATTTATCAACTCTAAGGTGCTCTGATCTATGAGCTGTTGTTTTCCCATCTGTCATGCAGTAGGAAAGGAATGCCTCTGTTATATATATTAAAACAGTGCTACTTTATTTGCACTAGGATTTAATAAAACAGGAAACTTTAATTAAAAGTTGCAAAAGTAGCACTACAATGTCATTCAATGAAAAAAAAGATGCCAATGTTACCACACATGGCATCATAATTTAGCAGAATGCAGAACACAACTGTTGAAATTTTAATAGCAATATAAGAGTCATTTGAAGTGATGTTTATACCAGAGGAAGAACTCCAACAAGTAAACTAGGTATGAGGGAATCAATGGGAGGATACTTTTTTAAAGGGAGGGGGGGATTAGTCTTAATATTATCATGATGTGAGGGGGGTTGAAATTAATTTTTGATTAATGAGAGGGGGGTATGACTTAGTTTTGGGGCATATTTCACCCATTGCCCAGCACCCCCCGCCCCACCCCGCCAGGTAGTTATTGCACAGTCCCTAATTCCCACTTTTGTATTATTTCCAATGGAATGCTTTCTTTACACATTATTACCCTTCCCCAGCGACAAGTTGGAGTTCTTAGGTCAAATATTAATAAAATGAAACGTCAGATATTAATTAAACACAAGTTTGGTTTATTTTGATATATGTTTTAAACGACAACGTGATGCATCATACGATATCAGGAAAACCGCCGAACATTTTAACAGTCGAACTTGCACGTGGTTTGTGAACTGCTCGTTGAACTCGCAACTATTGTGCATATAAAGTTAAAATCGAGATACAAACCTTGTACAAGAGTTGGAGGTCGAATCGAACTGCTATTACAAATCTAGAACATGATATGTATTTCAAGTGGATCTTATAAATATTTCATGACACAGAAGATGTTTATAATACAACAAAGCTGTTTGCATTCCTTACCTGTGCTGTTCGAATATCAATGTTTTTCCTTCCATCGTCAAATTCTCCAGAAGCGAACTTCCAAAATAAATCCTTCAAGGTATTGACTTATCCACCACGGACCTAGAGTACCAAGGCTTTAAAAGTTTAGCCTGAGTTCGAATTAAAACGCAGACAAAAGCCATCTCTTTTATATTTAGAGTTTTCTTTGTACTCGATTGAGGAGAACTGGGTACAAAGTAGAAGTAACGCCTGTTTGTTTTTGTTCGTACAAACGTTACTAATAACAAATAATAAAAAGAGGCGGGCCCCCATTTTATTTTATTTTTTTTTTATTTTTTTTTTTATTTTTTTTATTTTTTTCACTTGGTCTAATACTACACTGTGTCCTTTACCAATCAGTATTAAGACATGATTGATCATCGTAGTTATGCACACAACTTAGGCAGTTGTGAAATCAAAGCCTGAAAAAAATTCAGGCCTGAACGGAATTCAAACCCATGACCTCTGCGATACCGGTGTAGTGCTCTACCAACTGAGCTATCAGTCTAACTGGGAGCTGATCATGTGCGAGTTCGTTATGGTGAAGAACGCAAGTGAATATATGAAAGATCATATATTTGAACTGCGGAGAAAGATATGAAAACATGATTGATCATCGCAGTTATATACACAACTCCAGCAGTTGTGAAATGAAAGCCTGAAAAAATTCAGGCCTGAACGGGATTTCGAACCCATGATCTCTGCGATACCGGTACAGTGCTCTACCGGCTGGAAGCTGATCATTTTGTGAGTTCGTTATATACCCGTAGATCGTATTGCTTTTAACCCTCGGACAACTTGTACACGAAAACTCATTCCCCCACCGAGGTACAAGGGGGTGGATGCAGCCCCTCTCCCGAGTTTTCGTTGTAATAAGGGATGTCAAAATCGTATCGTGTTTGACTTATGGCCTTAATTATTTAAGTTTCAAGGCAGTCAACTCCTGGAACGCAATTAAAATCAATATCACACTGTTGCAGATTTTAAAACCTTCCGCAAATTAATTTTGTCCTGTAATATTACACAATTTTATCTACTTTGTTGTTATTTTGTCGTTCATTATTTCTAATTTCTAATATTTGGTAGCGCGAGGAAATTAGCAACAGTGCTACTCTGTAAATTCGAGGGTAGATAAAGTTCATGAGGATGATAATGATAATGATGATGACGATGACGATGACGATGACGATGATGATGATGATGATGATGAAGATACATAGACATATTTCATTGGTCATGACGTCATATGATGCCACATGAATTTCATAACTTTAACAGTACTTATGTTTTGAAACAGGACAAGAGAAGACTTGAAAAGGCTTCGCAAAGTAAAGTCACAAACGAGAAAAGAGAGCCACAAAGATGCACTGCGGGTTATTTCGGCTCATGTGGCAAAAGGAGAAGAGTCTTCAACGAGGAAATGGTATGGCACTATTGGGTACATGATACATGTGCAGATGGCCAACTCCCTCTTCAGTTGTATTCATCAAAACAAATATCCAATCCAAAATGATAAATACAACTACCATGATTCCTTGCAAGTGCCTCTCATATAGGGAACTGGCCATTACCATGGTTAGTTCATTTTACTGACGAACATCTAAGGTGGTGGCCATTTAAAATACTCATCATATGATTTCCTATTAGATAAGTTTCAATTCTAAGGTTATTGCACGTGACGAAGTGCTTACATTTTTCTTAATTGTCCACAGCTAAATCAGACCTTCAGCTAAAGGGGGGTGGGGGGTGGTGGGGGGGGGCGGGGAAGGCGCTTTTGTTTTGCTTATAACAGCGCTGAAATGCTTGTTCTATCGTTTAGGGATTTAAGATCTCTTTGGTGCTTTCCCATCTTAGTAAACTACTATTTTCAGTTGTCCCTCAATTTATAGATTATTTTGTACGTGGCCAGAATAATTCAGAATACAGTAACTGAACTACTCTAAAGTGTGTATATTTTATTTTCCTTCAGGAAGTCATGGATGCAGAGGCCGGACCTAGTCTAATGGACGACAGTGACATAAACACGCTCAAGGAGTATGATATGGAAGTAGAGAGAGCATTACGGGAGCTGGAGGGGGAGATCCCTGGGGTCTAGAAAGGCAATGTTGAAGGCCCCGCCCACACTACACCGGAGGAATTTGAAAACACAGCTTTATTTCAGCGGTTAGGCTTCCCGTCCACACGAATCCGTCACAAAAACGGAGCTCTTCAAACCGGAGGGATTTGAAGACGCTTGCTTTGCGTTTTAGTGTGGACGGACAACATTTCGAGGACGATGACATCACGAAAATAATGTGATTCCCTGCCAGGGTTTTCCTCAAGCACAAATCCAAAATTACCAGTGATTGTTGGGTTTTCAAATTTCTCTGGCGCAGTGTGGACGGAAAACATTTGATGCGTTTTCAGAGTGAAAAGACAATTTGCAAATTTCTCCGACGTAGCATGGACCGGCCCAAAGAGTTGGTCACAGGCAATTGTGCTGAACGCCATAGTTAATAGAGGGGAATGGCCATCAAGTCCGATAAACATCAAAGGAGCAGACAAGGATGCAACGATTTATGTTGGAAGGTCCACGACCGTGTACAATTATTTCTTTTGCGCTCTTACACTATGAATGAATTACGTAAGTGAAACGATTCTATTGGCTAGTTCCCCAGACAGTAGTGAACATCTATCGTGTTTTATGTACATTCAAGGCAAAAAACCAAAACAAAACCAAACACATGCAACAAAGAATTTTGCCTTAATTGTTTCATAACCATTCCTTTCTATTAACTATGTGCACACGAAATATTCGATCTCTCGTCAATCTAAGAAATATTTAATTCAGTGCATGGAAGTAATAATGTAGCGAACCTTATAGAAGTTAAGGTTAATCAACTTGATTTTTGCTGAAAACATAAAATCAATTAATAGCCTCATCTATATGAAACCTGTATCTCTGTATATGTGTAAAATAAACCGTGTTATAATCGAACTATTTTACCAGTGAATAAGCACAAAAGAAATTTAGGTCATCATTTAAATAGCTTGATTTTTCCCATTTAATTAGGGTTTTTATTGTTGTTTTGACTTTATCAGTTGAGCGTAGTGTAATTGACATGTACCGATGGTATTTGCCTTGCAGCGGTGCTTCGATTACTACTTGTATCATCATTTTAATAACGGAGGCTTTGGACAAACAATTAAGAATAAAAATCAGCGATAATAATTTTGAAGGACGTTTCGATGACTCGATCATCACTTTCAAATTCGTAAATCTGTAAGTCAATAAATCAGCAATGCGTTGTCTACAGAGTCAAATGTGATCAACCGTAAATCCTCGAATTAGCGTTCCCCCCCTCGAATAAGCGCCCCTCCTATCGGCCGAAATTTGAAATAAGCGCCTCCCCCCCGCCCACCTTGAATAAGCGCCCCCTCCCCTACCCCCATTTTGTGGACGAGTAATGAGACAACGAAGGATGTATAGTTTTCGTCATGTATTATTAGATTTGTTCAGTGTTTCAGCTTGAGAACACGTGAAGTGAACACGTTGAACACGTTCAGTACTAGCGGTGCCGCGATTTAAACGTTAGGATCAGCTGTTATGTCGCTGAAACAGTTTATGTGTTGTTTACACGCAGATGATGTATGAAGAAAAATGACCATGCCAGACCACCATTTGGGAAAAATTAAATTAGCGCCTGTTAGGCGAAAATCTTTCGGGGATCTTAAGTTCAGAATAGTAGAGAGGTAAATGGGTGATCGACAAAAACTAGGATAAATACTGTTATTTTATTTAAAACATGTAAACCAGAAAATGTCAATTCTAACAGACGAAGACTGATTTAGCTAGGTAAATTTGTGACCGAAACATTGCATGTAAAGATTTTAAGGCTATCACTGAGATATCATTTCAAATAAATTTGCAACACGTCATATGTTTGGCACGTGTGGGATTCTTAACTCCTCGAAATACTAAACTGGATGAACACACTCCGATACAGAAGACTCTCAAGTGCGCTGAAAAGGCTTCGCGATTTCGATCAGTCTATCTCACTGAAGTTGTTACATGTGACAGGGCGTCATGTCTAGATTCTCATGCAGTTTTTTAAGCCTTCCCATAGTTGCTTTACATCTAGCGACAATTGCCAATCTCATCATTTTTAAGCCGATTAATTGGCTCTGCATGATTGTGCCTTGACCAGGTACCAAAACTGTCTCCCAAGAAGTAAACAGAGTGCGAGAAACAGTAAAGTGAGTTGAGCTGCTGATCTGAAACTGTCTTAGGAAATTTGACCAACTTTAAGCTATTATAAAAGCAATATCTTACGAAGGAGCGCAGAGGGTGAATAAAATATTCTTTTTAACACGAGAGAACAATGAAATTCATATTTTCAAGCCACCGTAAAATTTTCTTTTAGTTTTTGAGACAAACTAAGAGGATCTCAGTGGAGTCAACCGTTAGCTGTAAAACGGGCAAAAAATTAGCCGTTAGGCGTAAAACTTGGAAAATGTTTGACCGTTAGCCGTAAACAGATATTTATCGTTAACACAATTTTATCCTCGAAAGTGACTTGTCTTGTGGCCTTTAAGCTATATTGGTTTGCAGTTCTTATAATGATTTTTTTTTTTTTTCATTAGTAGTTCTTATAATGATACCTTTTTCGAATTCCTGCTCAGAATGGTCAAAATAAATTTTCCGAATTTTTTTTTAATTAAAAAAAATGAAAGTTAATTTTGTAACTTTTTTAAGACGATGGTAATTATTTTTAAGATTTCCGTTATCTGTATGGAAAAAAGATTAACCGTCAGCCGTAAAATGGCAAAATATATTACCGCTAGACGTAAAAGCCACCACCCTATTGAGACCCTCGGCATCTGACTGCTTGCAAAAACAACCGTGAAAAAGCGAGAAATGGCATCATCAATATCCTTACAAGTGAGTATATAGAAAATACACTACTCCCGGACGAGCGGTGTATTTTCCAGTAAAACGCTGGTGTTTTGATATAATAAAAGCGCATGGAAGGCTGCATACCCATAGACAGTTTTGTCAGAGAAGAAATGCAAGATGCATTTGCACAAGAAATGATACCATCACCACTAAGAAAACGGTCACTTCAACAACGTTTTTCCATCACTAGCGCTCTGACTCGATAAACTCAGCCGGTCAGGTGGAGACTAAAGGCAGCCACGCCAGAAATATAAATGAACCTGGGTGCAAAGTTAACTGGGAGAGATCGGAGAGATCCGTACTGGAGAGTGGCGACAAGATTGGCGATAGCAGAAGCTTGAAATCGAATAGAGCGCGAATACGTAACCATCATGTTAAACTGATCTGTTTTAGTAATGATGGCAGGGAACGTCAAATCGCAAACAAATATGAGCGAAGAATGTGTAAGAAACAGATAAACAATCACTCGACATGAACCTCTGGAATCCTTCTGAGAAAGACTTACAACACGTTGTTTACATATTTACGAATATAAACGGAGAAAAGGTGTTGCTAACTTTTCCAAAGTCAAAACCCTTTCGCGTTTCATCTTTTGAGAGGAGCTAGCTAAGATAATGAGATTGTTTTTAACAATTCTGTAGGTTGTCGACTGCGTAAAATAAGCTATAAAATACCAAATACCCTGAAGGGTTATCTCACCTGATGTTATTTATAACGTTTAAACAGAATGGGTTTATGTTTACGCTCAAATAGTTTCAAACAAGAGGGCATTTTGATAACATTTAACAAGTCGAATCGTGTCATATTTGCATTTCTCCGTTATCCTCCCTTCTGTTCGTGGTTTCTGATGAGTTAATTTTGTTTCCTTGGCTACTTTAGCTGGACTTTACTCATCAATTAATTCTGGCTTCTTTTAACTTACTAATTCATGCCAACTCGATGCCTTGGCATGTATATCAAACTGTATTTTGTTAATTCTGTTAATTAAGTATTTTTGATCTCTTTAAACGAATAATTACTACAATAAAATTAAACTGAATGAATAAGAACGGCTTTGCTTCAGCTAAGAACTATTATTTCTTCAGGATCTTCTCGGTCTTGAACAAGTCTTGATCGAACTCTTTCCTCTCTATTCGCTCGTTTTCCAGATGAAGCAATGCTTGAAACATCGTCCATGCGGCTGGACTGCATCGATTGAATCACGCTGCCAGATTCCTCCGTGTTCGATGGAGTGAGACCATTCGCTGAAATCGCTGGCTGTTCAGGCTCGTTTTCGTGCACACAGCAATCAAAATTGACTTTGATGAAGTTTGTTACTATGAGCAATAAATTTTTAAAAGCAAATACCGAAGCTCCAATTTTATACGTATAGTGAAGCACAAGACGGATTACCAGAAATGGAAGATTAACGACAAGCGCTTGCACAAGTATATAGACTATATAAATTCTCACTTGTGTTTTGCTTGTTTCGTCCTTGTTCTTCAGTGCCTCCCTAACGGGAATGGCAAAGCTAAATGTCAGCAGGACCAGGCTTAGGATGGCAAACGCACAAATACAATACTGTATATCGTTAGGTAAAACCTCGTTCTTTCTCGGGTCGATTATTGCGTCCAAGAGATTTATAATATCAAAGATGTCGATAAGAACGGACCAGTTCAAATTCATGTACAGTTTAGGTTCAAAGTCTTCCGCGTCTAACAGCATGTGCACTAGAAGTGTGGCAGACAAGGGATATTTCACAAAGCCATGATCTAGCCCGGGAGAATCCACGTCGATTTTGGATATCAACGTGCCCAGAATCCAACCAGAATGAATGCAAAGTGGTAAGACATACAGGAACCAGACACCGGCCGCTACCTCGCGCTGTCGATAGTTCATCTGTCCCTTAACCCAAAGAAGCATCGCTGGAATGTAGGCGAGCGTGAACGCTTGGAACGAATACTTGTCCTCGTAAGACACCAGATACTGATTGAACAACAAGATCTGAAGGAGCAAGACGGAGACGAAGAGGCATCTTCCAATCCACTTAAACAGCATAGGACGGCTGATTTTAAGTCTGACGCGTTTACACATAGTGTCGTGTTCGTATACGAAAGACTGTAGAGTTTGAGAAGATAAACAACCCGATTGTCCCAGGATTCCTTGCGCCATTCTTATGTAAATTCATAATTGATTAGTGGATCAGAAAGTCTGTTTCTAAATTAAAAGACTTCACTGACAAGCAAAAAGAAACACTTGGTATGGGATTAAAAAAGAAGTTTGAGAGAAATTTTACGTTATCTGCAGCTGACTGGTTTAAAGCTAATTAATGAACACTTCGTCTGGGTAAAAGACAAAGGATTAAAGGTGCCGCGGAGACCCACAGATAAATCTTCAGTGACAAACAGAACACCAAGACAGTTTATCAAGATAGAAAAGCAGCCAAGAGGAAATGATATATCAAGATTAACAGTAACAAGAGTAGCTTTATAACTGGAATTGATTAGATGCATTGAGAACCATGACAGCAGTTTGTTCTAACGATTCACATGTGCCACATGCACTCAAATTTCGAATATCGAATTTTGTTATAGATTTTTGAAACGTTTGAAATTTGAGAAATTTTAATTGCTTGAAAACAAATCAAAACAGTTGAACTAATAAAACAGTATGGTGCAGCTATCTAAAAAAAAAAGTCAACTTCGTCTCAGGATCTCTCTTCTTCCCA
Source organism: Orbicella franksi (assembly GCF_964199315.1). Taxonomy (NCBI): domain Eukaryota; kingdom Metazoa; phylum Cnidaria; class Anthozoa; order Scleractinia; family Merulinidae; genus Orbicella; species Orbicella franksi. Next base: position 20,972,075 of record NC_138155.1, on the reverse strand, counting down.
CCCCGATCCGAACAAAACATGACTTTTAACCCATGATACCATCATAGCTTCCCCCCCACCCCTCCTCACCCCCAACCCCCTCCCCCACTTCTCCGTATGTCAACCATCCAGGTCTATCAAAATAGCTTTTTAGAACATCGAAAAAGAGTTTTACGAGCAAATCGTACGAAATTTGGTAAAAAGTCAGGGACACTGATAAGAAAACACAGAACGATAGATAAAATAAAAATATTTGGAAGAAATTATAGTAGAATGGTTTCAAATTTATAATTTCTATTTTACCTGAAACTGTCCTTTTTGACTACATATGGCTTAAATAATTAAACTACGTGTATTTGAGAAAGAAAAGCGACATCTTGGTGGCCGAACATGTCCGATCGCTAAGCAACTTTGCGTAAATAACACCATTATGTTTGAAAGTTTAACAGTGTTTGGAAGCTGAGCAGGGCATCATAGTTACTGCTTAAGATTCCGCAACTATGGTGTAGCCTATGGTGGTTCTAGTTTCTCTATGACATTCATCATGGTTCCTCTCTATTATCCATTGCAGGGCGATTGCTGAAAAGTGGGAAACGACAACAAACATGATTAGCAACATGTCGCATTACTAAAAAATTGACATATAATCAATGCCAACATGATTAATCACTGATCATTATTACTCTATAAACACGTGAATAAAAAAAAAAATTAACTCCATATTTCAGTCATACGACATTGCATCCTGGACTCGAGTGACGTATTTCCATATCCTTGCTAGTAAGGATATTGATGACGTCACTTCCCACCTTTTCACGGTCGTGCAAACTATGGCTTGAAGATATAAATTTTATTTTCTCCTGATAAAAACAATATTTTAATCACACGCTCCACTCGCTCGTTGTTTTTGCCACTCGGAAATACAATTAACATAATACGTATGGACCAATTAGCCAGACAAGAAGCAACCTTACCGATGTTCTCTTTTTCTTTACAAGAAATGCAATAGCAACCAATTTCTCGATCTTTAATGGAAGCCAAATTCCTGTTTCATGCAGAACAATATCGACATGCAGAGTTAACATTGACCACAAGACAAGTCAGTAAATACGCTAGCTGTATACTAATTCATAAAATTTTTGCTTTGGTGGTGTCGCTTGAGACTGTACTGGTGTTTGTAAACAGCATTAAAAACTCGTTTGGAAATGAATTGAAAACCCTACTAAAACGCTCTGAAAAGCACGTATTAACTGAAATGAGTTTTGTACTACTCGTCAGAACAAAATTTTGATCTTGCAAACGCTTCAGTTAAAGGAAAAACACTGTCCTTTGGGAAAATTGTGAAAAATGTTGATGGGGTGGGAAGGGGAAGGGGCTTAAACCCGGGCCGTTATGTCCGTTAACAGACCGATGGCTCTTAAACCGGGCTAAGGTCATGCAGAGGGTTTTTTCAGCTGCATCTCACGTGCATGAATATCGTGAGAGATTGTATGAGTTGAGATGGACCTGAGATTCAGTTCAATGAATGAATGAGTTGCCAGTAATCGGATACCCAAGTTTGCGCGAAGAACTCTGGGATTGTCAGGGGGCAAACATTGCTAGTCGCTAGAAGGAAATGTATGGCGAAAAGTTGTTTCGAGGTACAAGAAAACGATTTTTGAGAGAGATCAACGCTTTTTCGTCGTCGTTTTTATCGCAAATGGATTTGGGCAATGTTGATATGTGGAATATGTAAGTTTTTCTTTGAATAACCGTGAAATATGTGACAAAATCTACCGATAAACTCCGTTGCTTGCGTGAAGTTTACTGTGAAATCTACATCGCGTAATGGTCTGCAAATACTACAAAATTAATTAGGTGTAAATCGAGAGGAAATAACCCCGTAAAGCCTTTTAAGTTGTGTACAGGCTACTTTTGGCTTATTTGAAAGCTTAGTCGTACAAATAATACTGGAAATAAGCCCGGTGGCGATTATTGTACTGTCTGGGGTTGATTTAATGACAAATGAGTCCGCGCGACTCATGCTGTGTGGTTACTAGTGTTGCTCAAAGCCTTTGTTTTGTTTTTACAAGCACGTATTTCAGTGATTTTCCTTTTCTATAACAGATCAAGGGTAGCTCCCTGAATATATCTCTGAGTATTTGTATTTGAAAGTGCCATTTGTGCGTGATTATGCTTTCCAAAGTTTGGTATTGACGGTTGAGTGAAATTGCCCGACACAAAGGGCAGTAGTTCCTTCTGCAATTTTCGATTTCTGTTTTAGAGCTTCTTTTCTGTCTTGATATTGAACTTCTCGGAGGGTCTTTTCTACCATTTGCTCCGGGTAGCCTCTCGAGATCAGGCGTGTATTGAAATTTCAATATTCTCTTCAATGTATTTCACAATAAACCTCACGCAAGCAAAAGGGAGTTTATCGGTAAATTTTGTCACTTATTTCACGGTTATTCAAACTAAAACTTACATTTTCCATGTATCAACATTGCCAAAATCCATTTGCGATAATACAAAGGCGAAAAAGCGTTGATCTCTCCCCAAAACAATGTTTTTGGGCGTCGAAACAGCTTTTCGCCATACATTTCCTTCTAGCGACTTGCAATGTTTGCCCCCTGACGATCCCAGAGTTCTTTTCGCAAGCACGGGTATCCGATTACTGGCAACTCATTCATTGACATTCACGGAATTGAAATTGAAGTACTAATAATTGAAATGAGAGGCTTGCAGGTCTTCATGTAAACACACTAAGGAATTGCCAAGAAACCTACAATAAGGTGGATTTTCCTTTATAAAGTTGCAATTTAGCGTCTTCTCGTAAATTTGCACTGCTTAATGTTCTCTTATTTAACTACTATGTATTTGGCGTGTAATCGTGAGATAATAGAGAGGTTAAGCATGACGTTAACGGCAGACGACAAACGGCGAAGATAACTTCTGATCTTGAGTTCTTTTCTTCTAATCCGTAAATAAAGCACACAAAATGGAATAATGTCTCCTACTATTTATTGCAAATACAAATAATTTCACTCTACTGTACATACAGCTGAAGGGAGAGGGCAAAAGTTTCATTTTTGCCGTTTGCCGTTTGCCGTAAACGTCATGCTTAACCTCTCTAATGAGTGTGGTCGTCAAAATAGAAACTCGCAATTGCCGTCGCATTGCAGTCGGAGTGAATTAGAGGCAAGCTGTGTATTTACGTTTATATTTCTGAATTGCGGGAACGTTAAAAATCGAATAAAACAAAACTCCCAACGTCGAAAAATAGCAAATGCAGTAACAAACAGGAACAAGGATTATAAACGAAGGACTTTGGAAAATAAACGTGCACTAACTAAAGGTATCATCTGTGACCTTTCGCAAATTTGAGTCATGTCACTTACATTCTCATCATAAGTCCTCTCTCATCTAAGGCATATGGAAGATCCTTTTTGTTTCCCAAAACTAAGACCTATAAAGTCATAGTGAGATATGATATAGGTTATATGGGGCTGCACGGCACGCTTTATAAGTAATATGTAAAGTATTTTTCAGTGGTGGTGGAGGAGAATAAAGAAGAGAAAGAGGAGGAGGAGGTAGCGCAGATCGTGTTTTTAATGGAATACCAATTAAAATCCTTGAGTTTGAATATATCCATTAATCAAGAACGCTCGAAACCATTTTAAATCAGTGTGGTTTCTAAAATAAAATGGTACAAACATGTTACATTAAGAACGGAAACAACTAATTACAGCGTAGGAAATACGAAACAAAACAATCGACGGAAAGCAACATTTACCTGACGATTTGGATACTGCAACGAACAACATAAACGAAAGTAACGTTGCTTGAACCTTAAAAGTTTACATAACTCGTGCGAAAGTAAGACTATTCCAACAAAGTCGCGATAGACTGGACAACCGTAATAAAAAAAGGGGATTACTTCCTTTCCTATTTAATCCAATGTAACCTTGAGGAATGGGTGGGGTGGGGGGAGTGTGAAGCTTGGTGCTTCTGCACTTGAATTAAGCGGACGCCATTAGGGAAGATCAGCCTGGCTTTACAGCAGAAATGCAACAACTACAGACTTTCCAAAAGCGGTTTGTCAAGAAGATCGCCGGAGGCAAATTGTCGTCAGCCGAGGCCTTGGTATCATTGAAATGGATTCCACTTCATGCGAGGCGCTTTGGACATCGATGTCTTATAGTTCAGAATTCAATCAAGGGAGATAGTCCAGAACACTTTGAAATATTTAGGACCCCTCTAAGTCAGTTACATAACTACAATACTAGGAATAGTTTTCCACCTAGACTTCCCGAGCCACGAACAGAATGGGCAAGAAGGACTACGTATTTTAGAGCTTTTAACGATTGGGCTACCCTACCTAGTGCACTCAAGAGACCAATGCCGGACATGATTTTTAAAAGAAATTTTAAAAGGTTTTTAGGAAATTCTTCTTCATTAGCTTTATGTATACATTTTTAATACAGTTCTTAAATTTTTGCTGGTTACTTTTAATATTTCATTTATGACTTTGATGTTACTTTAGCTTTTGTATTTTAGTTTTATAGTGGACCCGCCTGAAAGCCACTCTTAGTGATGGTGGCCTCCTCTTAAAATAAGTACTTTATTATTATTATTATTATTATTATTATTATTATTATTATTATTATTATTATTATTATTATTATTATACAACTTTTCTACAGGATCAAGAACAAAAGAACGGCTGTTTAGGGTCACGAGTATAGACCTACCGGAATGCCTGCTAATTGAGGTTTTCCTAACAGATCATGAAGCTCATTTTTGGCAGTCTCCATATGTCCGTGATCTGCAGCATCCACCATGTACCTACAAGGAATACATTTCGTCAGCTTGCTCATCCTTCATCAGAATGTCCCTGAAGAACCACGACACATGTTTATGTTAAATTAAAGAAAATGCATGTCTTCTTCGGCGTGAAAACTAAATTTCCAGGGCCTAAAGGGAGTTAAAACTCAGTCTTAATTCCTGAGTCTTTAACCAGGATCTTTTGATACTTCGGGAACGTAACATACGGCAGGCCAACGTGATTTGAACCCATGACCTCTGGGATACCACATACTCTTCCAGCTGAACTATCAAATAAATTGGGAGCTGGTAATTTTATGAGTTAGTTATATGCCATGGAAGATAAAGATAACCTACACAATGCAATCGGTTCCTTGGCAGAACCCTTCCCACATTATCCTAAACCGAGGAGAACCTCCAATGTCCCAGACCTAGTAAGGAGAAATAAAAAGTAAAGCCTGAAGAAGAAGGAAAAGAGGAAATAAAGGGGAGGTGGGGGAGAGAGAGGGAAAGGACGTGTTTAATAGGTTGGCAAATTTAGGGACACCTGCCGGATGTGTGCCACTGAAAAAAAAAATGTCCTGCATTGCTTCCGAATTGGCTGGTAAAATCTCAAAGTAACTTCATCAGCCACAACTTTCGTTATCAGAATTTCCAGATAGTGAGTTGCATCGTTGGAATTAGAGACATTAAAGTCTAAAGCAATTTAAAGGAGAAGAAACTCTACACTAGGTAATATATTACTACCTTTAAATTAAAGTTTGACTTTTCTTTTAGAATCTAATTGTGTTCCTAGATTGTGAAAATCAAATCAAATCATATCCTAATGATAGGTGATCAGATACCTTTAAAATACCATTCCCATTGGTATATGTTTTCATCTGCCACCCAATTGTAGGTAACATGTCCTCTGGCTT